>NC_060966.1:5928319-6273319 GCF_910589235.1 Vespa crabro
TCAAGTCGATTCAAGTCGTGTAGAATTTCTAACGTTCAAGTTAAGACTTTTGTCGCGACATTGACCGTCTCGTCCTGCGTGTCCTTGGAGATACGAAAATACTATTATTATTATCCAGGGATAAAGAAAGTACGAGAAACCGAGCTCGTTTTTAGATCGTTCGACAAGCCTCGAGCGAACGAACGTCTCCTGTGTGATAAAGGTAAAGAACAAGAAAGGGACCTCAAACTTAAGCAAGAAGTCTTTTTTTTTTGGTTTCTCCATTGGGAATTTCATGTTTCGAATAAGAATTTTCTGTTGAGTGAAACTTAGAAATTATATTGTTATCGTTAATAATGTTCGATGCGTTAGATTTCATTTCGATCTTTATATTTAAACATTGCTAATTATTCGAATTATTTTACTCAACAAAAAAAAAATAAAAAAAAAAAAAAGAAGGAAAAAGAAAAAAACTACCTTTTCCATTTAATCTCTCTCATCACTTATCGAGTTACATACTCGATCCTATTGGCTAATTACGAAATAAATGTATCATTGCATAAACGTGGAAGTTAGATATCCCTTCAAAAATTCTTTTTCCAATTGATCTAATTAATAATTAATCGTAAGAAAAATTATTTGCTAAACAAAATCCTTGGATTTTCTATGTTTCACGTGAATTTAGGTCACTTGAAAAAGATCCCAATTCAAGCTAGGATTTCTAGGAAAGCTCGTTCACGTGTTCCCATCTTTGTCAAGTTCCCGATTACTCAACCTCGACCGAAATACGTAATCATGATCGTCGTAGTGACGGCAGGAAAACGTGCAAGCAAAAGCGGTCTGGAAGCTGAAGCACGGTTTACTTTAGCCAGGCCTCGCGATAGAAGACTAGAAGGGATTGAATAGCGAAGGGAACATAGAGAGGGAGGAAGGTGAGGGTGAGGGGGAGGTTGGTTTAATTCATTTACCGCAAGGACGCACGTGGAATATAGGTCTCCCTTTCTCCTTCTCTTACTCCCTCATGATACCACGAGAGCTGGAAAGCTTCTGGCAAACATCTGCGAACTCTTGCGGAGTCCCAAGGAGACTCCCTAGGGAAGGAAACCCGATAATATTCCCGCGGGCGGTCCGATCGAAAGAGAGTAGAAACGAAATCGTGAGAAAATTCATGCAACCCTTAAAACGCACGTCACCAGACTCAAACCTATGAACCTTTTATTATTTCACTTTCTCGTTTTTCTTTGTGTCATATTTTTTATTTTACTCTTCCTGTCTCGCCTCTCTCTCTCTCTCTCTCTATTTTTTTTGTTTTTCATCTTCCGTTCTTTCGTTTTTCGGGTGAGAAAAGAGAAGGGGTAGGAGGAGAGACTGAGGATAAAGAACTCGGGCCGATGCAATCCGCGTTGATAATCGATATCCCGGAAATGCGGAACGTTCGCTTGAATACGGCCGATAAATCGAAGGTGCGCCTTTTATGAAACGCTCTCGTTAACGTGAATATAAATTTGTCGATCGCAATCTCGATAATCTTCAACGTTCTCCGCTTCTCTTTGTCTCTCTCTCTCTCTCTCTCTCTCTCTCTCTCTCTCTCTCTCTCTCTCTCTCTCTCTCTCTCTCTCTCTCTCTCTCTCTCTCTCTCTTTCTTTCTTTCTTTCTCGTTCGATCAAGTGTATACTACGTTTGCACCTTTTAATTGTATGTGTACCTGTATACACATGCGCGTGTGTGTTTCGTGAGACTTAGCGAAGATGAAAAAATAAAGAAAAAAAAGGGAACAAAAAAATCATCGCATGTATTAAAACGACAGTTTTGTCAGAGAGAGAGAGAGAGAGAGAGAGAGAGAGAAAGAGAGAAAGTTTCTAACGATGAGCGAAAATTATTTTCGATGTTTCGTTAATGAGATTTCACGTAGATATATGCAGCAATGGTACTAACAGCGATAATAGTTGAAAGTACCGATCGATCATATTAACATTTGGCTCGTGTTTCCATTGTTAAATAAAATCAATGTCGCCTTCGGCCGTGCTCGCGAATATGACGTAATCAATTTAACGAAGTTTTCCAATTTTCACTGGTTTATCCTGCCGATATTTCGAGTACTCTCGTGTGCAAAGTCGATTGTGCATATTCACTTTTATTATTATATATACATATATATATATATATATATATATATATATATATATATATATTTTGTTGTTGTTGCTTTGTTTTTTATCTCATCGTTCTTTTCCTGTTAGCAAGTAAAAAGTGTCGTTTATGAAGGATCGCCATTTACTTTGTCTCTGTGTGTTCAGTTTAAACGGATAATCTGGCAAATTCGGATTTCAATGGAAAACATGACTACGCCCTGAAACGACAAACGCGTTACATGTTTTTCCTACATCGATGTACGTACGTGTACGTACATATCTATGGATCCACGTAGATCTTTTTTTTTTTTTTTTTTCTTTTCTTTGGATCTGTCGCAGCACAAAATGTAACGATGATTTTAAACATCCATTCGACCTGTCAATGTTAATGCACGTATTACATGTCATTTCCATTATATTATGAACATAATTTATAATGTTAAATATTTGTTGCAAATTACATTTATAATCTTTTTTTTTTTTTCATTTCTTCATGTCATTCGTTTATTTTTAAACATAAATTCCGTAGTTTATCATCGTGTCGTGTTTAGAACCACTGAGATGAGGAAAGAGGACTCATGCACGAACGTTTAATGCTATTATGCGCTCTTTTTTTTCTCCCTTTACTTCGAAGCCCACCAAGAATCTCAACGTCTTTGCACTTTTTCCAAGCGCCTTCCTTTCCATCGACGTAAATTACTTCACTCTTTCCCATACTTTGCACTTACTCTTCATCAAGCCATCTCACGTGTATGGAAAATTTTTCTTTCGACCTGTGGTTCAAAAGAAAACAAGGAAAAAAAGATATTTGATAAGCAAGAAGAAGCTAAGAAAATTTATTCCCTTTCTTTCTTTCTCTTTCCCTTTTAAGTCAATTATCTAGTAAATGCATATACGTATAATATATAAAAATTGTGAAATCGATAGGTATTAAAAATTGTTGCTAATGTGAATGACTTCGAGGATCGATCATCACGGCAACGTTAGAAATATATACTTATAAAAGAATAATTTTGTGACAGGTTAAATATATATTAAACACACAAAACAAATATGAAATATTTGTGAAATATATTAGAAAATCTGATCTTTCACTAATATCAACGTTAGGAAATATATTTGGAAACAAAAGGAAGACCGAAAATTGATATATCTATTTTGAGATGTGGAAGAGATTCGAAAATCGTGAAAGGATATGAGAAAAGAGGAAATAAGGGAGAATAACGTATTACATGGATCTGGGTAAAGTGTCATGTTGTAACGGTCTAGGGTGAGCTCGTGGGACAGGATTTACTTAACGGTCGAGCGTTAAGCTGTCGGAATAATCCACGCAAGGCAGGAGTAATAATGGACTCAAGTGCAAACTTGCCAGCAACGGCGGTGCTCGCCCCTTGACGGTGTAAATAATGCACGCTTTACCAACGCGAGATCCGCACGCGTCTCCTTTCCTTCTCTTCCCTCTTCTTCCCTTTTCCGGAAGGACATTATCCTTAACGAATTGCGTACCAAGTATTTGCGTACAAAGAGAACAATGCCTAGTTTACATCCAACGAAGCCCGACAAAAATTCATCCACCAAAATTTTCCCGACATTGTAAATTATAAATATGATAAATGTCAGTGAGATTTTTATATTAAAGAAATTTTCGAAATATGAAAAAGCATTAGTTTCATTTTTCTTCCTTTTCCAACAAAATTTTAGACTTTGAAATCGTCCATATGTTTGCTTATTTTATATTTCGTTTAGCAAAAACCCATATACATATATATATATATATATATGCATATATGTACCATCTGTTTGAAGGGAAGTTTCATTTTTTTAATTGTTCAGGTCCTCTGTGTATACTCCTCTTACCACGTTGAGTTAACTTGAAAAAATATTTTAAATTCCAACTATGAACTATTTGCATTGTGTCCGGGTGTATGCATATAAGCGTTTGGACATCAACGTTTGGACGTTTCTAAAAAAAAGAAAAAAAAGAAAAAAAAAGAAAGAAAAGAAAAATAAGAAAAAAGAATAAAAGAAAAAAGAATAAAAAAGAAAAAGAAAAAAGAAAAAAGGAGAGAAAAAAGGAAGAAAAATAAAAAAAGGAAGAAACTTTTGCTTTCTTTCATTGTTATTTTTCGATGGTACCACGATGAAAGGAAAATCATTGAAAGAATTACACGACTTTCCTTCCGTTTGCGTTGACGAAGCACACTAAAATACGAATAATAAGCGATTAAATGGTACGACTCGAATTCGAAACGGAAAGCCATGAGGTTTACGAGCTCGGGCTTGGCTATTGGTTACGGCATCGTGCCCACTGGCAATTTATTCTCGAGTTATTGCGTTTCCGTCGATAATTATAAACGCCGTATAATTTCGCCCGAGAAATCGTGATACAAATCAAAGTAACAAGTCAAATTTTACCTACTCGAGAGATTGGAATGGAAGATGTAAAGTAGTAAATTTCAAAGAAAAAAAAAATATATATATATATAGAGAGGAAGAGAGAAAGGTTTAATACTCAATTAATAATATTCAAAGATAAATGACGAATATTTTTCCTTTTTCATTTTCTCCAGAAACTTTGATCTTAATCACAAAAAGATCAAGAGAAAGAGATAGAGAGAAGAAAGAATAGCATTAGAAGCAGCAACATTTACGAATAACAACGACAAAAGAATGATCTCCTTGAACGTTTTTCCACCTGGTATGCTTCCCACGATCGCAAAGTAATTTGTAACATGTCCCAGATGGAATAAAGAAAATGTATTTTTAGCATAATCGCTGAATAACAGAGATATTATCCTACTTTATATAAAAGTCCGGTGAATATTCTTTTTCTTATTTATTAAAATTAATTAATAATAAAATTAATTATTGAGAATTGTATTGTTTCGATTATTTGCAAGTCGAAGAAAAGGATTAAGGTGATAGTTAAGACGTTGTTGAAAAAAAGAACAAGAGAGAGAGAGAGAGAGAGAGAGAGAGAGAGAGAGAGAGAGAGAGAGAGAGAGAGAGAGAGAGAGAGAGAGAGAGAGAGAGAGAGGAAACTGGTGTTGCAGTTAGAAAATCAGTCTAATTATTTTGTACGTGCGGCTTTCAGCAAAATGGGGTCGCGATTATTTTCGCGAATAGGATCCTCGTTTTGCTTGCATGCGGATGAGATGAAAAGAGAAAAAAGAGAAGGAACTTCATTGTCACGCCATATTCGTGGTAAAAGCAGTGGCAACGGTTGCGGCCCGGTTGGTCTATCTGCATCGTTCTCGAGCGTTTCGTGACACCCACTACTTCCAGCAGCTGTACCACCTTCAGTTTCTTCGTTTAACTCCCTGGACCACCGCAACCTCTAAAACGATCCCGAGTCGGTGAATCTCGGTTTAATTGCACGAGACCGTGACGAAAACGTGAAAGCGCGTTCTTGCGATTCGTTTCTCTACTCTCTTCGAATTAATTGTTACACTATACTCCCTATTTCATAGTTTCTAACTATCTCTCTTTTTTTCCCGATACTTTTTTCTTCCTTTGTATTATCTGAAGAAGAAAAAAAAATCTTCAGAAGAGAATTGTATTCCCAATAATTTTTTTAAATAACTTTTTATGACGTTATTTTTATAACAGAGTCAATAATTTATGAAGTCAAATTGGAATTGGTAGATTTACTGATAACCTGATAAAATTATATATGGACGATTTAATTGATTATAAAATCTTTGAAAAGGAGATTTTTTTTATTTTATTTGATTCCCTTAATTCGAGTATATTTGTTATCTCTCTGTGATCGTTTTAAATTAATAATGTTATTTTTACACCGATCGCTCCACACATCCTGAACCACATCGTGGCTTTTTTGTATGATGTTTTTAATCGATTTACTCGCTGGCATACATAAAATATGAATGTACTTTTCTTTTTTTTTTTTTTTTTCGTCAGTGGACCACGATGATTTCCACCTGCCCAGCCCCATTCTCGAACCGCACCAGCATTTCGAGTTAATTGCACGAACCACGGCACGGAACGTTGAAACCTTCCTCCGATTACGTGTTCCACATCGAGGCGAAATTATTTGGCCACTATTTTCTCCATTGTTTCGCGCGCGATTCGTGACAATTCGAAATTTCTATAAAAGCCATCTGTGGCTGCCACGATAAAGGATCATCTTCCTTCTTTCCAACAAATTAATCCTGAATTTACATCTTCTTTTAATAAAATCACACGCAAGAAATCATTTATGAAACTGATAATATTCAACAGGTTCGTTGTAATTAGTATTTTTTTTTTTTTTTTCATTTTTATAAATGATAATTATTAACTGTTATAAACTGCAAAAAAAAAAAATATTGTGTTCTGTTCATTATAAATCTGTTATATTTCATAATGATTAATGAGTCTATTTAATTATCATTATTTAATTTTTAATAACATGTGAACAACATAATAATAATAATGTTGAGATTTTATTTTAAAATAAAGTTGATATAAACATAATTAAAATGATCTGTTTAAGAGTTTCCATTAGACATGCATTTGTCTTCTGAATATTTGAGAACATCTGCTATTTCAAAACATTCCAAGATCTTTCTTCCTTTCGACGTCTCATAGATCTTCCTACAAGTTAGATCCATGCTCTCCAATAAATGCTGCTATTCGTGAATTCAATCCGTACCGCTCTTCGTGAAAATTTACAACCATCTTGCCCTAATATATATATGTATATATATATATATGTATATATTTTTACGAATATTTTTGATTCAGTATCAGAGCAATTTTCAAATTTTAGTTTTAGAAATATTCCATAAAAATTATATTCTAATTTCAAAAATATACTCATTAAATTTGCCCTATTTAATGCCTGGGAAAATTAAAAGACTAAAAATAAAATACCGTTGGAAAATGTTTATTAACAAACTCTTTAACATTTGCATATCCGTGTGAAACGTTGTAATGAATTTTAGGGCTTAAACGTATGTGCAATATTTAGCATGCAAAATATTACTTTTATCGCATATAATCTATATGCTGCTAGTAATATTACATATTACTACTACATACTATCTCCGAACAAAAGCAGACGGTATTACTCTCAACTCCTCATTATGATAATGAATCACACGTGTGGTATGACAGAGCGTGCGAAAGATATACGTAGGTACATACATAGATCCCGATTTACCTAATTCGTGGTAACTCCGGCTCTGCATTTAAAGTAGCTCTAAGTACGTGCTTCTAGATTTACATGTGCTCTACGAAGTAGTCAAGCTACTATTTCTTCTTTCTCTTACAGAAAACTACTATACGCTATTTCTACCTTTTATTTTTCAAAACAAAGTCAATTTATATTATAAATACCGATCGACGAGGAAAAAATACAGAAGCTTTCGAAATGTTCTAAAGAAAGACGAAAGAAAATCAAATTCCTAAAGCTAATGAAAATGGCGATCTTAAAAGTGCTCATTAAAATCCTGTAAAATCTCTGAGAACTTTGATGCCAGTTACAGGGATCTTAATTAACTTTTAAAGAATGTATAAGTCAAGGTAAGTGTGACTCTCCTTTAATACTTTTCAGCTAGCGTATCGTCGCATTAAAATCGAGTGTTTACACGTAGAGATGATTTAAATAAGAACAAAAAAATAAAAATAGAAGAAGGTAAAGAAAAAAGAAATGAAAACAAAAAACTTAAGGATTTTTAAAGCTATTAAACATCCCTGACTTTATAACGATTTACGGCAATGTAATTCTTGACCGATTTTAATAAATAAGTTCTCATTTCAAAGATGAAAGTTTAAACGACGTGACAACTTTTTTTAAGTTTTCAAAAGGCTTAATTTTGTTTCAAGAAAATCGCGTCAAAAAATGTTATTTCTTTTTTCAAGAATAACTTATGCATAAAAATAAAGCTTTTTCAAAAATTCAAGGAAAATCTTTTTTACGCACCGAAAACCGACGTTGAAATGAACTTTTCTGATACATTAGAAACGCAAGAAAATGCGTATCGCATCATGGAAAAAGCTTACTCAGGAATTTCAATGAGCTTTAGATAGATGATTCTATGGTAAAAATAAAAAATAAAAAAAAAAATACATTCATGCTAATAAGTTTTAGTTTTCTGAAATACTGTTAAATCTAAAAAAAGAAAATATCTAGTTTTCTCTGAATTTTACATTCACATATCAGAGACGTGAAAAATTTAAATAGCAATGTTTATCGTTTATCGGCAAATGTTTAAATTGATAATTCAATAAATTCGATGTAACTGCAAACGATTCTACCTAAATCTCCTAATCGCGTTATATATCTCATTGATTATTATTTTCTACAAAATATTCGACAAGATCTTGTTTTCTCGTCGCAAATTTATGTATATACATACATATATATATATATATATATATATATATATATATATATATATATATATATATATATATATATATATATTTGTATAGTTATTATATGTATCAATAATATTTATTATTCTTCATACATTTATATCGTAAAACAAATATGTACCGGCATTGCGTCGTATCTAGCATGGATCACTATGAAACGCACGCCATCGTCAGTCAACTAATACTATTTTAACACACACTAACTAAATCAATCGTTATGTTACACGTAAGAGGGTTAAAACCTACACAAGTTTATGCACCGATACGATAGTATATTTGTGATAGTATTCTCCGCTTGCGCTAGTATTTCATATTTTGTCCATAAATGTCGCTAAAGTCACACACGAGGGAAAGACGATGAACAGCATTAAGTAGGTCACCTTTGTCTTGAGTCTCGTCGTACAATTTATGTAATAACATTACAAGGTTACAAAATATATTACAAAAACGAATAAAAATTAAAGTTACTCGAAAATATTAGCTTTTCTAGTTTCTATAAAATATATATATATATATATATATATATATATATATATATATATATATATAAATATAAAAGAAAGAAAAAGTTGCAATATATTAGAAAAGATGATCGATCAGAATGCTATGAAGACGTTGATAAAAAGTTGTCCCGAAGGGCCATCTCGGTTCATATCTCTCGTAACGAGGAATCTCCCAACACTCTTCTCCGTCTCTGTTTGAATAATACAAGAATTTTCAGATCCACGAGTGTACGTGCTTGGAATTAAAAGGGGACTTACTGCGATTAAGGGCGCATAAAGTTTCGTCGATCCGAAGGTATACGTGAGACGTCGTCTCTCTCTCTCTCTCTCACTCTCTTTTCGAGAGTAAAGATACGACCTCTGGCACACGCTACACGTATACACATATACAGACGGACATATTCTCTTTCTCTCTCTTTTTCGAATAAGTAGAGATAGGTGGACCGTAGATGTTGGGTCATGGGTAGAGAAGGTGATAGGAAATGGCTAAAGACGAGAATAGAAAAGAGAGAAAGAGAAAGAGAGAGAGAAAAAGAGATAGAAAATATTCGCTATCGACAGTTCGCAGGATCGGAAGAAGCAAACGGCGATGCAGACGCCTTTTTGGATAGAATTGCGTTGAGGTGGGCGTGAGGATTCTAAAATTCGTACATACCGCAGACACCCACACTCACACTCACACATAAATACACAAAGTATTGGAAAAAGATAGCCGTCTTTGGGTCGATACTTTCTATCTTCGTTTTTCGTTATACCCGTTTTTCGATCGAGACTCGAAGGAGCTGGAAGAGGACGACAAGAACGAGAACGAGAATGAGAACGAGAACGAGAGAGAGAGAGAGAGAGAGAGAGAGAGAGAAAGAGACGAGAAGAAGCAGAGACGAAAAGATCGCCGGAGGAACTTCAGTAAATTGTCCTGCATTTTACTTTACTTCTGTCTCTTTATATGTGTGTTTGTGTGCTCACGTATATGTATGAGGCTCGAGACTAAGTATGTATTAGTAACGTCCAAGAGAATGTACCTACGTAGTTTGGATTACTCCTAAAATCTATGAACTTCGTTCGTATTTGTGGAAAGGTGGAAAAGGTGGCTACGCGAACGTTCTATAGGATTATCTTGGTGTTAGCGCAGAATCCGGATCCATCTCATAATCGAGAAAACCACTACCTTCTTCTATCTCTCTTTCTCTTTCTTTTCGCTATTTTTAACAAACTTTAACGCTAGATGATCTTTACGATCTTTTGCACTAAAACTCGTCGTATCTTTCATCGATTTGTGAATGATCTCTATTTCCCTCTCTCCTCTTCCCCATCTCTCTCTCTCTCTTCTTTCTATAGTTTTATCGAAAATTTTTATTACCTTTTACGACTGTCTTCTTTCCGATGATTATGATAGTCATATGAAACTACTGAAGGAAAGAAAAAAGTGATGTGACCTACATGTATGTACCTATATGTTTGCATTGTTACTTTGTATTTTTAATTAAAAGATTATGTTAGAATCATCGCCAAGAGACTTTCATTTTTAAGCTCTTTTAACTTTTTAGCCGTCGTTCTTTCGATTAAAAAAGTTTAGAAGGATGCATCTTGTTTCTTTTTCCTTTCTTTTTCTTTTCTTTCTTCTTTTCTTTTTCTTTCTTTACTTGCCTCGGTACGTTATTTAAGTGTGTTAAAATGAAAAAAAAAAACAAAAAAAAAAAAAAACAAAAAAGAAAAAATATGCATTGCAGTCGATAAATCTCCAAGTTATATTTTATCCCTTCGTATATATGTATGTAGGTAGGTACATAGAGAATTAGGGAGTTCGAGTTTATCGAATTGGAGCGATTCCTTCCTTGTCGAAATGAATTCGCGCGTAAACGCAGATACGAAAATGTGCGAATACCAGTTGAATTCTATTAGCTCCGTTCTCGTTAGACCTCCAACGATACGAAGGAAAAAAAAAAGAAAAAAAAAAAAAAAATAAAAAAGAGAAAGAAAAATAATAAAAAGGATTGCGAGCTTATGAGTACCACGGCTACGGGTACCCTTAGCGTGGTCAAAGTTTGCTCTGACCTAACGAGTACGTTTAACGTACAGTCACTTGCAAAAGTTATTTGGCAATACCTTTTTGACATTTAATTAAATATTTCCTGGGCTGGACCGAGGGCTCTTCATTTTTTTTCTTTTTCTTTTTTTTTCGCGTAGAGACGAAGAAATTAGTAATTTATGAAGTACAAAATAAAAAAGTTCTTTTTCTTACTTTTTTTGCTAATTTTTTCGTCTTCTCCTTTCATTATTTTCTCTTTTTTATTTTTATTTTTTTATTTTTTTATTTGTTTTTGTTGTTGTTGTTTTTTTTTTTTTTTTTTTCATTAATAACCGAGCGTATTTTTTGGTAGATTTTCTTGCGAAATCTAGTCTCGACTATTTCAAAGAACAGATCTTTAGATATAGGTACATTTCACGTACGAGGAAATTCTGTACCTTTTACAAGGTCTTCAAGGCAAAGGGAATCTCCGCTTTAAACATCAAGATTAGTTTACGACAAATATTTGCTACCACGTAAAACATTCGAGGAGGCAAAGTTAATTAACGAAGAGTAAAAAGACAAGTGCACTTAATGCAGATCCAAAAGTGAAGAACGTTAATCGAAGCTTGGGAATTTTATAAAGCTGACATTTACAAAATTTTCTTTTCGAAATAAATGACAAATGAATCTCTTTCTTTTCTCTTTTCTTTTCTCTTTTGTTTCTTTTATTTGGCTGTTTGTTAAAAAAAGTGTAAAAAGTAAACGTTTCTCTCTTTGCAAAGTCTATCGACGAGATAGTTAAAGACGAAAATACTTCAGACTATGATGACAATCATCTCTTTCTCTCTCTCTCTCTTTTATATACTATATATACTTATATATAACGTAGTACAAAATCTATCGATCGTTCGCACGACCTTCGATGTCCATCGACAACGATCGCAGTGCACTCCAGAAAATGGGATAAGAGGAATCCATTTGTAAGGGGCCGAGCTCGAACGCCAGCAGGTGGATAAGGGCAATTTCAGGCCATCTTCTATCGTTTCCTCTCTCTCCCTCTCTCTATCTCTATCTCTTTGCAACGACAAAGGGCCAATAGAATGTGAGAAAGAGAGAGAGAGAGATAGAACGTACGTTTCTTCTTATCAAGCTCGACTCATCGAACCGACCACGTACTGCCACTTACACGTGCAATTTTCTTTTCTACTACTTCCGTGTACCATCTCGACAGAGAAAAATATTTTTTCGTTTTATTTTTTATCGAAAAAGGGCCATTCGTTCGAAGGGACACCACTAGCTTCTAATAATCATTATTATCATGTCAAATTGAAAAACAAAAAAAAAAATATATATATATATATATATATATATTTATATCAATTAACTTTATCGTTAAATAAAATAATATAAATGATCGGACAAAACTCACATTCATTCATTCGAATATCATTTTGTTTAATTATTCTTTTGTCGAAAGAGAGTACTACGGACAGAGTTCTGTCACAGTATCCCTCTTTTTCTCTTCTTTATTCTCTCATCCTCCGACACCCTTTCCCTCCTCCTCTCCGCCCTAAACGTAAGTCCCGAGCTCGACGTTGAGTGGCTGCGCACTCACTCGTGAGTTATTGCGAGTCACGTAGGCGGCAGTCGTGGGGGTATAGAGTGCCATTATTATGACGCACCGCGCGGTTGAACCAAGCACCCAGAGTCGGAAGTGCACCAAACGTGTGATAGAAGGAGATATATATATATTATATATACACATACACACATACACACACGCACACATATGAGAGAAGAAATGATTGAGAGAGCATAAAAAGTGACAGTGAAAGAAAAAGAGAGATAGAGAAGTATTGGAATACTTGCTGTCAACGAAATAATGAAAATTATCCACGTGATCAACTAATTAAAACAGAGAAAGAAAGATGAAAAATGCAAACCTGATTAAAATCATAATGCAAATTTTTCTTTTCGATTCTATAAGGAAAATTATTCAAATTAATAAAGTAGATGCTACAAACTCTAATTTAATATTATAAATCTTTCGTTAATATAGTAATACTAATATCGTAATTGTCTTGTAAAAATTTATTTATAGACTGAGATACATTTTGTATACGAGAATATACAAAAATAATATCTAAACATTGTTTTTAATCCTATAATATTAATTGCTATTTGATTTTTAATATTTAATTTAATTTTGTTTAAAATTTGTTTTATTCAAATTTCAATGTGAAACTTTTTCATTCGAAATGAAAATAAGAAAGAACTGGAAAATCCTTTGTCGAGATCGAGGGATAATGAAATCCTTGGAAAAATATAAAAGTAGAGGAAGTTGAAAGATGGTGAAAAGAAACATGAAGTCGTTCGAAAAAGGGACAGACACCGTAAGAAATCCTAGTCTGTCCCTTATTCGCAATTTCTCTGAATTCGATCGAGAAGGAAGATGCAGTTCGTCAGCATTTCGCGAGAAACCGAGCGCGAATTCACGTGGGTACCTTCGCTTTGGTGAATCCCTTGATTCCCTTGGGATTGGAATTCCAAAGCTGCCTTGCATCTCTCTCTCTCTCTCTGTCTCTCTCTCTCGCAATCGCACAACACCAACAATACTGTATCTTGGAGTTTATGTGCCGTGCATAATAAGTAAAAGGACATTGGCCGACTTCAATTTTTTCTTCTTTTCTTTTCTTTTATTTTTATTTCAATTTAAAGCTACCAGTCGTCCCACTTCTTTTTTTTATTTCTCATTCTCTCTATCTTTCTCTTTTATAAATCGATACTTCTATTAATTTAATTTCAATTATCCCTCTTGATACGACAGTAAGTTCGAGTATGAAAGCGTTAAGATTTCCCATCGATTTTTCATCAGTGCACTTTTCGAGACATAGCAAAAGTCTAAAAGTTTCTATAGAGCACTGGATATACCTAATTTATTTATCTAAGTCTTTGAAAATATTCCTCTGGCTATTTTTAGCGATATTTTAGCGTGTCCCATTTATTAGCAAAAACGTGGACTTCTTTTCTGTTCATTAGTTACTTCACACGAGTAAGAAACCAAATTTTACAAGTCTTTTGTTCTTATCTACCCACATATTGCAATTGTTTTATATCTTTTTTTCTTTTTTCCAAGCGAAGTAAGCTACCTAACGAACTTTGTACGCAAATTTTTTCTTTTTTTCTGTATTTTTTCTTTTTTTTTTTTTTTTTTTTTGTGAATTTTCAAAACTTATTCATATAAATAGAAAACGACGAGAATTATGCGGACAAACTTTACTGTTACATGCAGCAAAATTGCAATTTGCGTATTATCCCCGATTGAAGGCACTTAAAATCGTTTACTTATCCTTTCGCGGTAAAATGTTTGTTATTAAGGCAGAGAACGAGAGAAAGAGAAAGAGAGAGATAAAAGGCCATTCTACGTTGCTTGTTAAAATTGCTGTTCGAGCAACTTCACCAAAACTTGCAGCTTGCTCACGCGATAACAACGGTTAATTTTATGAGCTCATGAGTCTCGAACAAAGGTAAGAAAACAGTTTTCATTTAAGTGTGTTAAAACTGTCCTGTTTTAATCGTACATTTGTCCGCTTTGTGATTTTCTATCGTAATAGTACAAACTATTTCAAGAGTAAATTATTATTATTTCCATTGAAGAGATTAACTATGTTTCAGATATTTAAAAATTTAGGAAAAAAATAATATACAAATATTTGTACGTAAATTAGGTATACAACAAATTTGAGTAGAAATTATATTAAATAATTGTATTAAATTCAATGGCAAATAATTTGTTTATTACTAATTACTTCTATTTATATATTTTAGTTAATAGATATATTTGGCATAGAAATTATATTGAATTTTTGAAGTACATTGGAAGTTAGTTCGACTTCGAAGATTGGCGAAGCCTTTGGGACCGGATTTTCCAGGATTTCGTAGGCTAATTAACTTCGGAGTAGCCTTTCGAGCACCATTCGTGCCAACTGTCCAAATTTCAACGAGTTTACGTGGAAAGTACCGTTTCTCTCGTGAATACCTGGGAATGTCATCGAGTGAACTTGGCCGACTTTAACGCGTTGATTTATAAACGGTTTAGTAAAGTTCTATCGTTCATCTATTCAAATACTTCTAAATTTTCTATTTCTCCAAAAGATAAATCCCTTGAATTCTTACAAACATTAATAATTCATTAAAATATTAACAAATGAAACGTAGATTTAAATACTTATATTACGTGCAATCAAAAGAAATAACAAATATTTATTTATTATATTTCACGCCCTTATCATATATAATTCGTATGATTAGAACGACTTAGAAACACGTGTAACAAAATCAAAACAAACTTGTTATCGTACTCACACTCACCAGAAACATTATCTTCTTTCTAAAGCTCGTCACGTGTGTCGTAATAATCGAATTGCCACGATTCTGGGTCTCTAGAGAATCTCGAAAGGAAACAACAAAGATTCCACCCCCGATTTCTCTCTCTCTCTCTCTCTCCCCTACGCATCTATTGCAAAGAATAAGAAACGAGATTTGCGAGAATGAAACACAGTATGCCGATTTTGGACTCGAGTGGTCCGACGAAGAACTGTAAGGGAGAGTTTATACTTATGGAAAAGCTCTCGAAAGACAACGATAAAGATTGGAAGGGATGAAGAAATAGGAATACGACGGCGGGAGAACGATTTTGCCGTCCCTTCGCTACTCTTAACGGCGCAAACATTTGCCGATTGTACGCAAAGCTGCTTCAAATAGGGTACGTCGAGTAAACTTCGTTCAGTATACATATATACATAGTATGTATAGGGTGCCGTCGTAATCCAGCTTCGTTTCACAGAGATTCTAACGTAAGTGTATACTCATTAGTCCTTATTCTGTGCAAAGATTTGTACTAATTACGAAATTGAGATAAGATGATAATAGTCAAACCTTTTCCTTCAATTAAGTATCATTTGATTGATTAATTATATATTATATATTAACTATACTCTAATTTCACAACAATTAAATGTTTTTAATGCACATACATATAATAATAAATTTATCAATGCGTGTCAAGAGGATTATTAGGAAACCAAACAAGTAACTTTTATACAAACTTTATGATTCGAACGTGCGCCAACTTTTGTCAAGTACCGCGAAGGCAAAGCACCCTTTCCCTTTACTTCTCTTGAAGGGTCGTCGAAAACGAAATATAAATCGAGAACAAAACAAAGCGGCAGTCCATTTACTAGACGGCTACGACGATGATGACGATGACGATGACGATGACGATGACGACGCGAGGACACACAGGCGGAGTATGTCGATATTAATCTATATTCTATATCGGATAAAGAATTCGTAATGGAATATATACATATGTAGTATGAGTGGCTTTGGACGACGATCGAAAACGACGAGGTATTCCAATCGAAATACTATATTTATTTGACGATCTGAAAAAGCTGACAATATTATTTTATGTCGAATAATCAATAGTATTAATATGTATTTCGAAATGATACAAATCTTTATAGAGATATTATCAAACTTGTAATATCATACACTTCAATTAAATATGGATGCAAAGTAAATATTAAAATAATTGAAATCATATTGAAAATAATTTCTTTTCCTTATCGTTGATATGACCAACTTGTTTGAAGATTATTATTACCATCAATCCTCGGAAAATCCAGAAAAATTATTAAAAGTTCGAAAGGTGACTTTGAAATCCTTGTTTGGTCCATCGTATTTAAAGGGATGATTACTAGGAAAAGTCTCTTTCTATCTCTCTCTCTCTCTCTCCCTCTCTCTCTCTCTCTCTTTTTATCCCTTCTATACGATTATTCAAGAGCAATAACCGTATAGATTTCCGGTAGGCAGGGAGAATTTTGCTTTCCGAGCAACTTCCGACGAATTTCACATCCGTTTTGGCATGGCAAACCTTCTACCACTAAACTGGCCAAGGATCGATAATGTATTCGACCGGTGAACGCCCCATCTCTCTCTCTCTCTCTTTCACTCTCCCTCTCTCTCTCTCTCTCTCTCTCTCTCTCTTTCTTTTCTTCTTGGATGCATCAAAAAAGAAAAAAGAATTGAAGGATCCTTCGCATCGTCGATACCGAAAGATAGGAAAACTAAAAGAGGAAGATAGATAGATAGATAGATAGATAGAGAGAAAGAAAGAGAGAGAGAGAGAGAGAGAGAGAGAGAGAAATAACAAATCCAGCTAAATAAGCCGTGGAAAAGGGATTCCCATAGGGAGCCAGATAGAGAGTGGAAATGTTCGATAGTGACCGGCGTTAAGCCGATAAAAAAAATATCAAGCAATACTGCTTCGGAAAAATCGGAAAAAGCTTCAACTTCTCTATGCGAAGTTTGTATTTATATATTTCTATGATACAAGAGAAATCGAAAAAATTAGCATTATCCTGTTTATTTATCACTAATTTTTTAATTCAAAATATTTATTGAATTTTTCGATGTGTACGAAAGAAAATATTTATATAAAAAAAAAAAAAAAAAAAAAAGAATGATAGTGAACAAAAAAAAAAATTGCATGAAAATTTAAATACATATTTCTTTCCTATAAAATATCGCTCTCTCTCTCTCTCTCTCTGACATCATTATACTCCATTCAGATCCATTTAAAAAAGAAAAAAATTTCCGAAGGTTCTTCTCATTCATAATGTTCTCTTTTAAAAGATATTTTAAAACATGTATTGCAACGAAATTATTAAAGATCTTAAACGACGATGTGTCTGGAGAGCATGAGAAAAAATATTTCTAGATGAATGTCATGGAAAAATAAAAGTGTTATTCACGAATTCACTTTGTCGTAGTCTTTCACGGATGAAGTGAACATTCTTTTCTCCCCAATCTTATCCCCTAAAATCCGTCATACTTATGATATTCCGAAAAGGAAGGAGATCCTCGTTGATGTCTCGAACTCGAAGAAATATCGTTTGTTAGATCCACGGATAGGACGAATAAAGCGTCAAAGATATATATTATCGATATTTTTTCGATTTACTCGAGTCAATTCGTTCGAAAAATACAATATCTGTTATTATCTATATCTATGTATAAAGTGTCTATGCAAAAATTATTTTAGAATAAAATTTGAATAAGTTTTTTTTTTTTTTTTTTTGAATCTGAATAATTTATATTTTAATGATCAAAAATTTTTCGATAATTTAACACACTATTTACGTATTATGTTAAACTACACAATTATTTTTACAGCTAAATAACGTACTACATGTATATGTATGTATTTCGTAAAATTTTTAAAAGGCATCAAGATTACGAAATTCCCTAAAGGGATATTTCAAACGTAATGAATTAATGGAGCACGTCGCAAGCCGAGGAAAATAAAAGGAGACGCTCGGTATGAAAATTTTTAAGTAAAGATGTCGGCGATCTCAAGAGCACGCGCTGGCGTTGATGAGTCAGAACGAACGTTTAGTAAAGCGATTTTATTTAGGAGTCTCGAAGAGCTAAGAAAACGACGTCTATAATCTAACTTTGTTAGTGTTACGATCGATCGATGAACGAAGAGAGATGAACGTCGATTATTTCCGTTCGTTTAATTCAATAAAATAATTTAGAAATATAAGAAATTTTACTTTAATTCTAAAATAGATGTTTCAAATAAAAGAGATCATTCTTATTGATCGAATATAATTCAAACATTTTGATAGATTTGAAAATAGTATTATTTAAATATATTACTTTTAAATATATCATTATGATAATTTATATAATAATTTTTCTATTTCTATTGTTTATTCCTACGAAAAATATGTATGACGTATTTGTGAACAGAAGTTGAATAGTCCATGGTCATTAATAATAGCTTCCTTCGTTGCATCCGAGTGTCACCGCTGCAAGTCCTTGGAAGCTCATAAAAGGAGAGAGAGAGAGAGAGAGAGAGAGAGAGAGAGGGAGAAAGGAAGAGAGATAGAGAAAGAGATAGAGATGAGACACAGGTATGACTAATTAATATGCTTGATAATCCGGTAGGATCTCTTGCATCTCTAGCGACGAACACGTTGTTCCTTGAGACCGAAGGAAAACGCAAATGTGCCCGAATTGATGCGGTTCCGCAATGTGGACCATTTCATTAACCGTCCATTCGTGTTATCCTCTCTCTCTCTTTTGTTCTTTCGTTCTTGTCCAAACGTATCACATCACGAAACGTCAGGATACATACAAAATAACGAAAATAGAATGTCGAGTAGAATCTAATATATTTCTTTTTTTTTTTGTTTTATATTAATCAACTATATATATATATATACATTTTTTTTATGTAAGATTTTATAATAAATATTATTTTTCATTATACTTTATTTTAAAGTTCTTTTCCACGTAATACTTCCCGTTTTGTTTATGTTAGGTTTTATATAATTCTGGGTTAAAAGCCGTGCGTTCTGACCTTTACACTTTTTAAAGCTGCTGAAATCTAATATATACGATCCGTATATACATAGATAAACAGTTTTGTATGTAAAAACTATATAAATGCGTACGCTCAAAATTAATTCATATTTGTAACTATCTAATCAAGTATTAATAAAATATCTTGGATAAATAAATAAATGTTAAAGAGAGCCCACGCATACGTATGTCAGAATAAAACGATTATTCTAACGTCTGGAAAAAGAGCTTGAAAAAGAAAAAGGAAAAGAAAATGAAAAAAAAGGAGAAAAAGAATACTATAAACGTTAGAAAGATCGTTGAATGAATAGCCTTGGGTGACGCCTACGGCGCCTCTCCTGCGATTCCCACAGGCCATGGGGAATCTATATGGAACGCTATTGTGTCTGGGGTCCCGTAACGCCTCAGGGTGTTTTATCATCGACCATTATATCGGCATCAGGAAACCCTCCTCCGTTTGCCCAGACCACAGTCGTTCTTACCCTTGATCCCAGTGAAACGTTGCGCCTTCCCGAAAGACAATGGCCGTACGTCTTCCTAAAGAGACAAAGCCTTCGAACGACGATCTTCTTTCAAGTGTTACGAGAGAGAAGAAAGAAAGAAAAAGAGAGTGGCTCGTTATATTTCTTTATATACATATACATATATATACATATTTAAATTTTTTACTTCTATTTATAGATATTATTATGCAATTGGTATTAACCCCCGTCTACATTTCCTCGCACCATTATTATCATTTTAATTAATATATAATTTGTTACTGATCCACCGATTGATACAAAATAAAAATTAATTAAATAAAAAGAGAAATAAAAAAAAACAAAAAAAGCAGTAAGTTTTTTCAAATAATTTTTCTATCGAAGTTTAACAAGTTTGCAAGCTCATGGCATAGATGAAAAATATTGCTATAAAGCGTAGGGTGGATTAGCGCAAAGCAGAAAGTACAGCGGAGCTCATAATTTGCAACTAAAGTGGCCGAGCAGCACTCGGCGTTAACGGTAACGCATGAGCGTATCCAAGTCGTCGTGCCACTAAGCGTAACGTAAAAGTAACGCGCCGCGGAAAACAGGCCGAACCTTTTTTCCGTTCCGCCTAATAACGTTATCGTTTGCTATCGTAAAAATTCAACGAACGTTAACGCTCGATTCCTACTTGCGAAAGCCCTTTCTTTCCCGTATTTCGTTTCAAATCTCAGATTTAACAAAAAGGAAAAGAAAAAAGAAAAGAAAAATTGGAAAACGTACAATACACCCCTATATCTTTTCTTAAATCGTTTCGCCTTTTTATATTATACATCATATCGGATTATAAGACGACATTATTTTATTTCAAATAGGTATGAACTGAATGAAATGATTATTTCTTCAAAAAAAATTAATCCGACTTTCTTTATTATAATAAAATTGAGATAAAAGAATCATGATATAAGAGAGAAAGGAAAAAAAAAAAAGAAAAAAAGTATCGTTTCTGATGATCTCTAAGTTGAAAAAAAAAAAAACCGAGGAGAAGACGCGGACCAAAGTGACATAACGACAAGTCAGTTAATCAACCGAACAGAGGAAAAAGTTGCTTCATCCTGAACGTTGGTCGCAAAAGTTTCATAAAACTTGGCAGACGGCTTGGTAAGCCAAGTGTACACGTACCAACTAGACCGATAGCCAAGCTAGAGAGTAGAGTAGAGATTTTTACTGGAGCCACCCTCTCGCCGCCTCCCCCTCATCGCGCTCTTTCCTTTCTCTCTATCTCTCTGTGTATTTCGAAGTACGTATCCCACTACACAACAGTTCGATAATGAACGTAGGGAACACGTGCCAATGGATCCAATGTTATCCCGTAGAACGTCGTTTTTACGAAATACCTATTGGATATCGGATTCTTACTCCTCTAAAGTCGTCATCATCGTTATTGCATTCGTAGTTTAGCTAGTATCACGTCGATGGCTCGTTTAAGAGATATTCAAATTCGAAGCGTTCAGAGCCGAGTGTTTATAGGCGGATTTTCGCAAGGACCCTAATTTTAGTATAGTATAGTCACAGACACACATCTACCATCAGAGAGAGAGAGAGAGAGAGAGAGAGAGAGAGAGAGAGAGAGAAACATAATATACATACACATATATAATATATATATATATAAATGTAAATATATATATTGTATATATATATATATATGTCCAAAGAGTCGGAAATCGTTTGCGTGAGTCCAGGAGCCAAGTTCTTCGCCCTCGTACGTTCGTTTCTCCCCTTTTCCCCCGTCCCTCCACCCCTTGGCTTTCATCCACGTCGGTCTATATGGCTTTCGGATTAGTGGCACACGAGCTTATAGGGAACACCGAGAGAACTGGTGATCACCCTTCGCGAGCTCTCTCGATGATTGCCCTTATACGAGGGTCCAGCGATCGTCGAAATAAATGCGACCTGTATCGTCGCTCAGTGTTGGCTTTGCCGTCGTTATTAAATGCCGAAATTGGCCTTCTCTCGCTTTGCTCTCCGTTTTTGACCAACAAAGAAATTGACTGTCTTTTCCCTCGTACACAATCAATATTATTATCCTATTTAAATTAAGACATTCATGCTTTTCCAATTGATTTTCTAGATTTTTTTTTTACGTTCTTTATCCACTTATTTTATATTATATATTTTTTTTTCGTATTACTTTATTGCATTAATATAACGTCTAATATTTATTTTTATTATTTATCGTATCACAACGTAATATATATTTTATCTTGTTCATTTTTATGATTCACAGGAAACAAATCTTTCTTTTCTTTCTCTCTCTCTCTTTCTTTTCTTTTCTTTTTTTTTTCACTAGACAAACTTGAGTTTCTGTCAACCGAAACCCTTCTCGGGGTCTTTCACGAGCAGTGTAAATTTTTCTAACTCTCTAGGATCGCCTAACTTTGGCCAAAAGCACGCTGGAAAACGATTAAAGTTACGCTCGAGCGTTTTATCATATTAAACGCCTTCATTTCCCTCGTCTCCCTCACACAGCGAACGTATCGAATAAATCATTTTAAAGCACTTCCAACGCTTCGTCCTGTGGTATCGGCTACGACCTCTTTCGACCCTCTCTCTCACCCCTAGCATCACCCCTATAGAGAGTGACTTACGATGAGAAGGGTGGGGGGCTATCTAAAGACCAACAATTACAACGTACAATTTATTTATGATATCGCGATTGCGCACCAACGTTAACGTATAAACGTTAACGAGACTAGGATTAAGGGTGAAATATTTTTAAAGGTATTTTTGGAGCCTTTAAAAGATCATTTCTTCTTTAAAGAGTATAACCAATGTTTCAAAAAATCAATACTATTATTATTATTATCATTTCCTTGCTAATTTCTACTTACAAAAGTAATGCTCTACCGTGTTACATTTTTTCTTTTTTTTCCCTCTCTCTCTCTCTTTTCTCTTTTTTTTTTCTTTCTTTTTTTACTAGCTGTCACCATAAAGAAATATCCTCATTGGTCGATAAAAAAAAATGATGTAACAAGTAGAATTATCGAAGGCAGATGCGTGTTCTGCGAGTTTAATCGAGCTTTCTATCTCGATACGATCGATCATAAAAATTTCTACGGTCTTGCTATTACCATGATATCGTTCTAACGTTCGTGCGAAAAACTTTTACGACAAGTCAAAGTATCGAATCGATTCGAGCGAAAATCTGTAACGCGATAAGCTTCTCCCGTTGATATCGAATGGATATTTTATCGACGTTTCGAACTGCTTGGGATTTTCTCAAACAAAGAGAAAGAGAGAGAGAGAGAGAGAGAGAGAAAAAAAAAAGAAAAAAAAAGACGTCAATGAAAGGAGAGATGATGATTACCTATAGTCTGTTTCTGTAGAATCTCCTTAGGGTGTAGAGAATCTCGATCTGGAACTTGAGCCGAATCGTAGGCCTAATCCTAAGCGTAATCCTTTCTAATCCCATGGGAAAGCCGTTGAGATCCCCACAAACCGGCCATCTATTTCTAATGCCTACTAATCGCTAATCCCATGACCAATCGACCCTAACTTACTCGATTTGCTGATGCTCAGAAAGCATGCTTCTCTTTTCTTTTTTTTTTTTTTTGGTTTTATTCTCTTTCGTTTCTAAATGTCCTCGATTTTGATACAAGCATTGGGATGGACCTGTTAAGTATTCTCTTAGAATTCAACCGAAAATCTTCTATCGATCATAGTGACGTACATATAAAAATATCCAAACAATTACAGATATGAGATTTTTCAAATATTACTCGTTGTTAGAGAAAATCAAACGTCAAAGATTTTTCTAATGAAACGTTTCAAATAACAAATGACTTTTCAATGAACATTCCAATAATCTTTCGAATTATCCTAAAGATTATAAGATTAATAGAAAGATTATCAAATCGATTGGAATGGATTAATTAATCGAACGGATTGGAATGTATTAATTGAGCCTCGGAAAAGAATTAGTATGACAAAATTGCAAAAGATGTTGACATACCAACCGAATATAAACCTCCCTCGTTCATCTTTATTCCTACCTCGACAAAGCTCGTAAGCTGACGAGGAGCTAGTTCTCGTTATTCGGCCGTTCGAGCATCGGTGTCGTACCGAATCAGCACTTCGTGAGCACTAAGTGCTGCTAATGTCGTCCGTGTACCGTTTGCCTTGATGGATGAGGATCCATCTTCCTACTCTCTCGCTCTCACTCACCCTTCTAGGTTCTCACCGATGAGAATCGCGTTACACGAACAGACTGTATGTTCTCACCCAAAATACGTGGATTAGACGTCCCTCTCTCTCTCTCTCTCTCTCTCTCTCGTACGCATCTCATATGCAATTTCACATTAATTTTATTCCAACTTCTTTGTATACATAATCATAATAAATACATTTCATTCATAAAATCAAAGCAATTCATCTAATGAAACAAGATAAAGAGAGAAAGATGAAAAAAATCTCTTACTAATTATTATAAAGAAAGATATAGATAAAAATCTCGCATCTGGTGTCGTAATTATCTTCAAACTCTTTTTGATCTTCTCGTTAAGAAAAATATATATTATTATTAGAGGAAAGAAGCTTTTCCCGAGATTGCTGAATGAAACGAAGGGGGAAGATAGGATGACTCTACGTGATAGAATTAACAAAGATATCTTTTTTATCGCTTGTTCAAGACAAAAAGAAAAAAAAAGAAAAGAAAAGAAAAGAAAGGAACAAAAAAAGAAAAAAAAAGAAAAAGAAAAAAAAAGAAAAAGAAAAAAGAAGAAAAAGAAAGGAAAAGAATAGGAAGGAAAGGAAAGATAGGGACGAGAAAAAGTTAAAATAATAAGTATCTACATTTCTATTAGAAAATCACAAAGTGATTGTATCTTTCCATTAGAATTTACCATGGAAATGGACCATTGGTAAGAACGTAGAAACTCATCGATAACCAAAGTCGATCGTTACCATAGAAATTCATCGGCTTTGGAGGCGTGGTTCTTCGACACGAACATAATTTTCCTTGACCGAAATGGAAGCTAAAGACAGACATACAGACAGACAGACAGATAGATAGATAGAGAGAGAGAGAGAGAGAGAGAGAGAGAGAAATAGCCAGAAGATTACCAAGCTATATCGGCTCAAGATTAAACCACGTCCTATCTCTAGGTGGGAAGTTCCTGTCTATATTGCGAGAATATACGCGAGCTCTTAAACGTTCTACATAGAAGAGAGAGAGAGAGAGAGAGAGAGAGAGAGAGAGAGAGAGAGAGAGAAAGAGCAAGAGAAATAGAGAGAGAGTAGTAGTAGGCAAGCTATAAGGAGAAGGAAGGCGTCATAGCGTCTCAGCACCTCAGCTTACAGCTTGCATCCATCGTTAGAACGTGGCTTCGTTCTAATTAACAGGCTAGATGGAGCTACTATTTCGGACAATTAATTGCGAACTACGTGACCACCCTTTGAATTTTCTGGCTTCTCATTCGCGTATAGTTATTTCTAATGAGAACAGTTTATATTCAACAGGCGATATTCGATTCTGTCTGTGTTCCATTTTATTTACTCATTTCAACATCTATATATTATGTTTATGTTAATTACTTGGAAAATTGTAAGCATTAACTGTTTTATCATTTATTTAATTAAATTCGTAATAATTATGTATGTTATTATTAATTTTCAACGTTCAATCGAATGATAATATATCATTTCCATTAATGATAAAAGAAAAAAAGAGAGAGAGAGAGAGAGAGATCATGAAAAGAATACTTGTCAGCGTCTTTCTTGAAGATAGTGAAGACATTTTAATCAATAAAAGGCACGCTTATCTCTCGCATAGAATGCATACATATATGTATACGTAAAGGTACGTGAGTGCATATACACATATAATAATTATCCTTCAAAGCGTTGCAATTTACGTGCGACGATTCTACTTATCGCTCGCGCGTACGCTCGTAATTCAGCACTCGTGAATACATCATCATACACGTAACGCGCACGGCGAGAGGCAAGTAACACCGAGGCCGACGAGATTCGTGACCGCAACGATATTTCAAGCTTCATCCTATTATGATCGTGTTCTTAATACAAGGAAAAGTGATTTTAATGCGTTCGGGGAACGAACGTACACCGATAATCAGACTTCCTTGCTACACCAAGCTACTCGTCATTTTTGTTGCTCGTTAAAACGATTGCGATCTCATTCTTTTATGAACTTAAAATTATTGCTCATTGTTGCATAATTCAACGAAGAGAAAAATTCTTCAAACACATCTCACGCTCATCATTTTTGTCTCTCGAATATAAATTGTTTTTTTTTTTTTTTTTTTTTTTCTTTTTTTTTATATACCTACGATCACTTAACGAAATGAGTTTTCATTTAGGGGGGGAGGGCCGGAGGCGAGGGTGGAAAAGTGATTAATTAAAAGCAACGTTCTATTGCACAAGGATGTAGACATCGGGCTTGTTCATCTCTTATCTAAAGGTGGACACTGAAAAAGTGAGAAGATCGGACTTCATCTTTCTCTTTCATCCTTTTTTTCTTTCCTTCGTACAGGTACACATGAGATAGAAAAAGATGAATAGAATACTTCTCGTCGTAGTCGTCACCGGAGCTTCTCTCTCGCACCTTTTCCTCTTCCAGCCCTTTCTCCAGCCGACTCGACACTCTCCAAGTCCTCTTTTCGAGCCTCCACGATTCCTCCACGAGCTCGCAACGAGAGTTTTCAAGTCCCTCGCGGCTAGTGACTTCTTTGTACGTTCGTCGGTTGCCTCGGCAACCCCAGAGAGTTTGCCCAGCTTTAAATATGTAGTTTCGAATTAGTCGGGTACAACGCCGCCGCTATAACCGCAAACAAGTCTCTAAGACGCGATGCAGGAGTCCACCGACACCACCACCATCATCACCACCATTGCCAGCATCACCCTTTGGCAAAAGGGACAAAGAGCTCTTCACTCGTCGCTCTTTTTTCCTATCCTTCGGACCTTTCCAGGTAGACCCTATGATCAGACTGACTGAGTCTACCTTTTGATTAGCTTGATTACACTTTCTCTGACTTTTTTCTTATATAATTTCTATATATATATTTTTTTTCTCTCTCTCTGTCTCTTTCTCTCTTCTTCTTTCTAATTCTATTTCTTGTAATTATGAAACATCGAAGAAAAGTTTCAAGTTGAAATCAAGATCACCAAGAAAGAGAGAGAGAGAGAGAGAGAGACATTTTTCTCTTCTCTCAATTATAACTTTGTCGTTCGTTCAGGCAGAAGCTCGTTAATTAAAGTATCGACGACCTCACGAAGACGAGTAGCAGTGAACTTTGACTTTTTCAAGATGAGAAACAACTTTTCTATCTATTTGAGAAGAAAATAGGATTGTCATCATAGACAGATGGTTTTACAGATGGGTTGTGTCGAAACGATTTTTTAAAAATGATTTTCAAGAATATTTTCTTCTTGTTATTAAAGTTCAGTCTTGGTACAATTGGAAAATTGGACCTTACGATCATCCGATACTAACAAAAAGATAAACACTTTGAAACTGACGATCAGCTGATTGTCAGTGACAAATTATTATACACGATGATGTTCTATAAACCTCTTTGTAAGTAATCTCATATTTATGAGATATGTAAATGCATACAATATCACTCTCATTTTATGGAACAATAGTAATTCATCGTGGTCATAGTATGCGTATAGAATTAATCGAATAATCACAACATGCGTGTTTAGTTTCATCGAACTGGGCATGAGTATTAGCTATGTAGATTATGCTTATATTAGTCGGTCATTTTGTGTGTCGCATATAACGTATAAAATATACGTTTACTTGCATACAAAAAGCTTTAGACCTAACTCTAATTCTAATAACAGCTAGTTTTATCTGTGCGAATAATGCACATGATCGTTCGTTCACTTTGCCTTAACATTTTCGAGAGATGCACAAATTCCTCTAGCTTGGAAAAATTTTGATAAAGCTAGGAAGAGAAGAGGAATTTTGCGTGGATATTTCGAAAAGTTTTGCGACCGATCGTTCGAAGCGACGACGCTGCTTATGGTGGATGATGGAACGATCAGTATGCGAATAACATGCGAAACGCGTGGATAGAAGCTGAGGCAACAATGGCGCCAAATGTTATCGATAACGTCAAAGCTTCAGAAAATGTTTACCAACTCTGGACATTCTTTATTTTCTTTCACTTTTTCGACCTATCTATAAATGGAGACATATTATAGTCATTATCACGATACCACGAAAGTTCACTCTTGCTAAGTGAAGAGCCGAACTTGATCTGACAAAAAAAAAGGAAAAAAAAAAAAAGAACAAATCTTGTTCGTCCGAAGATTTTCTCTTCGATAATGTCTTCCTTGGCAAGTTCGAAGATACATTACTTTTTATAAATCCTGTTAGAAAAAGGAAAAAAAAAAAAGGAAAAGAAATATTGGAATTGTCGTTTCACTTTGCTATATCTTCGAGATTTCCTTACAATCGATATAAGATCGAACACGGAGATGATCATTTTAATATCGTTAAATAATAATTGACGTAATTAATATACGATAACATTATCAATTATTAAAATTGCTTCATTTTATATGAAAATGAAATTCAACGAGTTAAATGCAACGATTTTACTTTCCTTCGATCCTTTCCTTTGTTCCTCCTTAATGGCCGTCGTATAACCTTTCTTTCCTCTCTCTCTCTTTTTCTCTTTTAGAATTCGCCCTTTAAGACCATCCCTGAGTTGGACGATAGCACTTTAAAGAACGTTATCTCTGAGAAGTGTTTTCACCGGATATGTCTTCATCCTTTCTTTTTCTTTCTTACACGAACGTTTCATTTCTCGTCGCGAGAGACGAGAGGAAAAGAAAAATCATGACCGGCCAGCTGGATAAAGCGGCAGGCTATGGAAATCGCAAGAATCTAAATATTTATGTCTCTCTCTCTCTCTCTCTCTCTCTCTCTCTCTCTCGTGTGTACATAACGGACATTTTGCGCCAACTACTCAACGAATGGGTGCACGTGAACGCATTCCCGCCACAGATTTAAACGTTACTGTAGATCGCATATATATATATATAAATATATACATCTATATCTATACGTGTATATATGTATACGTATATAACACGTCATGTTTCAACATTCTGCGATGCGTCGGCTTTTCGTTGAAGAAAATGAAAAAAAAAAAAAGAGACACAGAAAGAGAAAAAGAGAGATAGACGTACACTTTTGGGAAGTAACTTAAATATTTCATTCCAACGAATGAATTCTGTCATTCCATTCTGCCTTGACATTTTCAGAAATAAAAATATAAAAGATAATTTCAAATTTTTTAATTCCGACTATGATACTACATATTTTATTACAATAAAAGTCTTTAGAGAAAAAAAAAAAAGAAAAAAGAAAAAAAGAAGATAAAATGTATCACTATCTTCTTTCACGTCATTTTCTACAAACTTTTAAATAGTTCTTTACGTAAATGTCTATCTCTCTCTCTCTCTCTCTATCTTGACTATCCTCTAGCGATCCTCTAGCGATCCTCTTGGCTATCCTCCTCTTTACGATGGCTAGCCAGTAATAAAGTACAGTCGCAATCCGCATCGAATCCTTGGCTCGAGTCCGTACGCCACTCTGTTCGTATGTACGTCGGATTAGGAGAGATTTGCGAATACTCCTGGTAGAGAAAGAAAGAAAGACAGAGAGAGAGAGAAAGAGAGAGAGAGAGAGAGAGAGAAAGGAACAACGAAATTCTCTTCACTTGACTCGCCTATTCTTCTGCACGTCTATCGAAACGAAAAGAACGTATTTCAGTGAAAACGCCGATAATTCCAGCTTCGATCTCGTAGACGTCGCAAAAGCTTCAGACTTTCAACCTTTTCTATCGGAACCGCATAGATCTTTCTTTTTAAAACGAATGGGGATCTATCGAAAAGCGAAACTTTTTTTTATTGCAAACTATCTAATTAATTTTATCGTCCAACATGAATTCTACTATTTTACTTTACTTTATATAAAAATGAAAAGACAGATCGTTTGTCTATTTTTTTTCTTTCTTTCTTTCCTCTTCTTCTTTTTTTTTTTTTTTCTTTTTTCAAACAATTATAACCAAACGTTCCTGATATTCCCATAATTTTCAACGGGCGCTAACACACCGATATAGATACTCTTCAGCGAATTTCTAAGACAATATCTAATTTATTAAAAATCAAATGAATCGTATGCATGTGTTTGTTAATAAACAAAAAGGATAATATTATGTGTGTACAACAATAAACAAAGAATAGAATTTTACGAAACAAAGAATAAAACTTTGAAAAACGAATTCGAATGTGTAAGTAGTACAAGGGAAGAATGAAAAGCTCAAAAGCTAAACAAACTTTTAGTCATCTGAATGGATTTCACGAAAAGCTAAAGCTACTCGAGAAAACAAACGCTTTTCTCGATGGCTTGCTAACATTTCCTCTCTCTCTCTCTCTCTCTCTCTCTGTCTCTCTCTTTCTCTAGTTTGTTTTTATAGAACGCATTGAGATAAGCACCAAAGAAATTGAATTAAATGAAAAAGATTGGCGAAGAGGTGGATATTAATCAACGTCAATTAGCGTGCGTGAGCAGCGACGCTCAGTTAAGTGCCTCCTCCTCCTTCTCCTCCTCTTCTCTCTCTCTCTCTCTCTCTCTCTCTCTGACACACACATACACACATGGACCTACCCCAAGGTTTCTCAATGCCTCTTGAGAACGTTCGTGTGGAAAGTAACGACATGGTATTATTATGAGAAGAGAACGTCACGAAATCGTGACACGCAGGACCGTTTAATGTCCACCCTTCAGTGATTCCGAAAACGCGACAACGCTTTTTTTTCCCTTTCCTGTTGGATTTCCCGCCTTTTCCTCGCTCTTCCTTCGAACACTTCCTACCCTTCTTTCAACGTCGCGTCATGTTGGCGATCATAATCGAATAGAAAGCATGCTCGTTAAAGATAATCTTAAAAAAGAGAAAAAAAGAGAGAGAAAGGTGGGAGTAGAAGAGTGAGTAAAGGGCAACTAGAGCTTTCCATAGTCATCATTAAAATTAGCGTCGTCAAAATTAGCACCGTTATTATCGCATAAAGAGAGAACTATATCTCTCTGTGTGTGTGGGTGTTTGACATTAAAATAGAAAAATGAAACGATTTAATAAATAAAGTATTAAAAATATAAAATGCGCGATCGTTGTATATTTTAAACATCGTAGGTATTTAACATAGAACTATTAGATTTATTTTATCAAGAGAAAAAGAGAGAGAGAGAGAGAGAGAGAGAGAGAGAGAGAGAGAGAGAGAGAAATAAAGTAGTTTAGAGCGGTGGTCGTTGCTCACCTTTAATCGAGGTAAACTCTTAAACGTCCCCGCCATAAATCTCAACTCATTAGCATAACGCATTAGAGAGCGTGGCCGCGCGCAATTAAGTAAGTATGCCATTCTCGACTTTCCGGTGTATTTCTCCTTTGGGAGTCGAATGGTAGGGAGAACAGGAAAGGGAAAGGGAAAAGGGCTAGGAGAAACGCAAAGGCTGTTGCCGCATTATCCTTTTCCGTTACGCTTGACCCCAGCATCCCTACCGTCGCTGCAGTTCGCTTAAAAAAAAAAAAAAAGAAAGAGAGAGAACGAAATAAAGAGAAATCATCCCCTATTTTCAACTTGATCCCTCTTGATCGATGGCCACGTTAAGTTCTCCCTTTTAGGGTGTCCTGCTATTGTTATTTAACGCGAGATCGAGCTTGCCTTCAAATAACTTGGCTATCTCTTCCTTTCCTTCTTTCTCTTTTACTCTCTTCCACTCGCTCCTACCATTTCTCTGACGTTAGCCGAAAGACGAAACCCAACCCAGGGATCACCCTTCTCTTCTTTCTCGTTGGCTCCTAGACTACCACACGTGCTCTCATCCCTGATCTTTAGCTTGATCTCGCGATTCCGGATCGTTCGATCCTTCGAGATGGCTGCAGAAACCAGGAAAGATCTGTTAGGGTCGATTATCTCAAATGCGATGTGTACGAAGAATCGAATTACTTTCCTTCCTACTATTACTACTATTACTACTACTATTACTACTAATACTATTATTATTATGATTATTATTACTAAAAGTCTCGACAAATATGTTGGTAATCCTTTTTCAATAATTCTCTTTTATCCAAAGAATTGATAATGATTACAAAATGGACACTTTTATTATTCAGGTATTTTACAAAATGCATAAACTCGTATTTCGTTTTATCTACTTTTCAAGAGAGAACTTGTAGGAAGAAGAGAGAAAAAAAATATATTAAATATCGTTAGTTCTCCTTTAACATACCGATCTCTCCACGTTAAATGTGGTAAAGGTTCGATCGATTGCTAATATCCAGCAGCTCTCGTTACATTTACATCGTCACGACTGACCTGATATTAATTATTGAATATCCGAGAAAGTCTTCTTTTAGACCATTCAATTCGACATGATGCAATTCCGTATTGTTATTATCGTCAGCAATTTTATTTCCGTTAAATGAATGCCTTCAACTAGTTCGTACTTCCTGCTATTCTCTATTTCCGAGAGAATATAATAAATGCCAAGAAAAGAAAAGAAAAAAAGAAAAAAAGAAAAAAAACGAAAGAAAAAAAAGATACGAAAGATTTTAAATACTCCATCGAAAAATACGGATTATATTACGGTCGTAATATAGCAGCTGAAATAAACCTTTGATACACTCGTACATCTTTATACATACATTAAATCGTATAATTATTTCGCATTTGAAAGAAAAAAATAATCATAAATATTAATAAAATTTCAGTAAAAATTACAAATATTTTTAATAGATAATCTTCATACGTATGCCTATCGAAAGAACATATATATATATATATATATATATATTTTTTTTTTCAATTGTTCAATAATTTACTATATATTAATATATATGCATGTATTATATAATTTTTCTCCCTTTCTCATGTGTGTATATTTCTTCTCTCATTTCTCATCTCTTTTCGTTCGTTTGTTCTGACTCACCAGGAGATTCCGCATTCGACGATGCTGCGACCGAAGTAGAAAGAGGGGTGGAGGATAGTTAATATTTCACGCGTTAATGCGAGCCTGAATATTTCACCGTTGGACGTATATGTACGTGCATACATAGGTACGTACGCGTTTCGTCTACCATACTTCTTCCCACCCATCTCCCTTATCGTTAGGCTCGCATCGCTTTGTACCCAGCTCCTCTATGCCCGATAAATTTATCCACGACGACGATATGGTAGTATGACTCCTTTATACTTTTTCAACGCTTCGACTGTTTCGAAAATATAAACATTTTAATATTTTACACAATTATTTCGCATATCTCAAGTACGAAGAAACAATACGTTCATTTAGCTATAGTTAATTATAAGATTATTATGTCGATCTTTAATCCTTCTAAATCAAATAAACTATTTAAAATATCTATTAATAAATTATCATTCCATGAATTTAACAGTATGCCTTACAATCGATTTGATATTATTTATTTATAGATATCATCATTTTTACTAATACTTTATTTTGTTAACCTATAAGATTAAATCTTTTATACAAACGATTTAGGCTGGTAAAAAGAATATAAAAAAGAAATAATACATATATATATATATATACATATATAAATGAATGAAGTAATAGTCTATTCATGGAAACATCCAATGCAATTCTATAAATAAAGGTAAATTGAAGAAATAATAATGTCGAGTAAAAGTCTAAATAAAAAGGTAGATTACACGGTAGGAAAGATGTTTCTTGCTTATAAGTCGAATCCCAGCTAAAAGTGACTAACGTCCTGGCGTTCGTAGCGTAGATATGTTGTACGTACACACAGGTGGAACGGAGAAAAGTCATTACGTGGAGGATATCCGAGAGAACAGGAGAGAATACGTATGCGTCATCTGGGAGAAACGAGCATAGTACCAAGAGCAAGAAGCATCTTCCGTCCCGCGTGAAATCTCGTTTCGCGGTCCGCTTCGCGTACACGAATAATGCGTGTAACGTAAGGATGCTGTGCCACGTGCGTTGACGTTCTCAAAAAACAACAAAAAAGAAAGGAAAAAAAAAGAAACGAACAACAAAATGAAACACATAAAAGAAGAAGAAGAAGAAGAAGAGAGAAAGACGGAAAAAAAAATGATGAAATAAAGAGAGGGAGAGAGAGAGAAGGAAAAAGAATAGAAAGGATTTTTCCTATGAAACATAAAAGTCGAAAAGATGACTAAAAAAGGGAAAAAAAAAAGTGCATGTTCGTAATAAGTAAAAAAAATAAAGTAAAAGAAAAATAAGTAGAAAGAAGATAAAGGGTGAACCCTATACAGAACATAATAGTACCATCCCCTGTCGTTGGAAGTACAGTGAGTTAGGGGGTGTCGTCGTTCCTACGCTATACTATCGAGCCAACCCCGTAATTATGTGAAACGAAGCGTGGAGCTGCGGTACGCGTTAACGTTCCGCGGTAATAGGAAGTGATAATTTGTGGATAAACGTGATATATTTTCTTGTTTTCTCTCCTACATCCATACAACATTACAACTGGCTTTCGTCTCTCTATTCTTCGATGTCGTACGAAAAAGGAATGTTTCTATCCTTTGATGCGAATACACGCATCTCTATCCCTTATCCCTTTACAAGATTAATGTCGATCAATTTTATTATCATTTGCGGGAATAATATAATTGAAATAATAAAAAGATCATTTGAGAAAATTTCACTCGTTCATTCCTATCTTCCTTTTTACACTTTAAACATCATTTTAGATTTTGAGGAAAATGTTGACCCGCTTTTCGAAGGCTCGCTGCTACTTAACTTTAAAGCGGGGTCAAACCCATCGAAAGAAAGTTCCTTACTAATTTAACGGAATTCCACTTTGGAAGGAAGTTTCATCAAGTTCCATCCTCGCATCTTTGCGAAAAGATAGGGACGCGTTATCGTTTTCTTCTACCTTCGAATCCTTTAAAGCTCGATGCTCGAAGAAACAAAGTACGGAGTTCGGTGAAAGAAAAAGTTATGTGGTTTGAAGAAAACGACGTATAGAAAAAGGCAATACAAAGTGAAACATCGTTTCGCTTTCTTCTAAGAGTTTCTTCCGTTCGAAAGGGAATTCGAAGGTCCATCGGACAAGCCCTTTTCGTTCTCAACCCTCCTCGATCTCTACCCTTTACTCGAGGGCTTAACGGATATCGGATATCCAACGAGCGACCTAAAAGCCCGTTCGTGTGTCGCTCAGACTCAATTAATAAAGCAATTCGATCATGGCAATTAGGCTCGTTAGCAAGCGTGGATATCGGGCCGAACCAAATATGCCAGTGCACCGCAGGAATACGTCTAGTTGGTAATATCTAAACTACTAATCCTCTTCGTTTTTGCAATCTTTTTTATCGTTACTCGTCGAGTACAAATATAAAGAACTGTGTTCTATTACATAAATTCGTAAAATTAACTACGTCTCTATAATATGTTTTACTAACATTTCTTTTTACTTATTTTTTTTTTTTTTTTTAACTAGCAAATAATTAAACAAAAAAGGCATAATAATAATTTAGATACTTTCAAATTGTAGATGAAATTAAAGTATCGATCGGGAAAGAGCTTTCGAATATTACACTGAATAAAATGTTGTAGAAGGAAATTCTTAGGATTTCTCGTCGTACCTTTTACAAGCTTGATATTTCCTCGACGTAGATACAATAGTGTACCAAGCTACGAAGAAAATCCCAAAAGACTTTGTACGCTTTTTACGTGCGATGATTACGGCGAGCAGGTATGCGAAAGCAAGACATCGTCTACGTTGATAATCGCGATTCGTTTTCGAGAGTTCCTTTGACGGATTTAGCGAATAATCAAATACGATAATCGGATGTCTAGCACAGTTAGGTACATCAAAGAGCATCTTATTCACGTGAATTTCATTTTTATCCATGAAAAAGACCAAAGATCATATCAATATCATCGAGCACTATAATTTATGGAATTTATAATAAAGATATTATTTATTGGAATCGAGACGGACGATCTTCAAATATTTTACATGTATTTATAATATAAATCAAAAGAGAAAATTAACATACGACCGACATATCAACTATTTCCCAATATTTTAAATTGCTGTAACATTCGAATATCTAATTGTAAGTTAAATTATTAATGTAATCGCTAAATTGACAGAAAAGGAGAGAGAGAGAGAGAGAGAGAGAGAGAGAGAGAGAGACAGAGAGAGAGGCTAGCCTTAGAATCAAAGGAAGGAAGAAACGAACGGATATCGATGAACGAAGTCGATTTATTTTCGATGACAGCATTGGGTCACCGGATCATCGTTATGCTAGAAGTTCCCCGTAAAATCCATTATACGGACAAAGTTACAGATATCGATGTCCTCTATTGTGCTTCCTTGTGGATTCGTTGCCACATATCGATGAATCTACGAAACAAATACAATGGTATCCTATTTCTCTTGACGTGCAGGAAATCGTTAAGTGTTCTAAACTCTCGTCGTTAAAATTAAAATACATGCTAAATCAATTGACAAAGGGATTTTTTAATGAGACTGGCTATTACAAAATTAGTATGAAATTATTATTATTAAACATACACACACACACATATATATATATATATAATATAAAAAGAATCTTATGAAATTCTTAATCAATCGACATGATTAAAAAAATTCCTATAGGACTGTACTGAATTCGCATAAAATCTCTATCTAAATATACTCTATTCAGGATAATGAAAATCCGTCGGCTTATCAAAAAAGCAACGCACTCTCAGATGATGTGGTCATTTTCGCGTAAAATTTTAGCCGTAGTCCAAATACCAACGTACCACCTATAACTAAGTACATATGTATTTCATGTAAAAGAACCCTTCGTGGTTGCGTCGCTCGCTCTTCAAAGCGATTTAACAGGGAGGGCTTTTCCAGCTTCACTAACAGCACACCGGGAAGAGCTATATTTTACGAGGGATAGATAAATTATTACAGCAGCATCGGCCTAACGCTGAATTTCGGCCAAACTGACGGCCTCGGATAGCCACGGATAGCCATGGATATACGCTTTAAATTCGGCTTATGTGTGATTCCGTAATAACTTGGACTAATTTGTTCTAGGTAATTATCGAAATATATATATATATATACGTACGTACATATATAGGTACATATTTATTATGTTTGAATAAATACGTATAAATCGTGACGTTGGTTTCTCGATAAGATAAAAATTCTGCTTACCGTTCTAACTTATGTGAATTTCGAAAAATGTTCGTAACATTATCGATAAGAGTACCCCAAGGAGAAAATATAAATCCAAAGATCACGCCTTTAGAGACGGCAAATTCCAGACTTTAGTGGCAATTTTCTTCTCAGGTGATTCTTTTCAAAGGGTTACACCCACTGATCGATCTTATAAATCTTACGAGATTATTTGTCCTTTCTTGGATTAATATTACACCCAAGTTCTTTTCCCTCGATTCGTCGACGATGACTTTTCAAAAAGTAATTCAATCTGATTAGTTATAAGTATATAAGTTATAGATTTCTCTTGATAAAGATGATAGATTGATTAACCTGTTTTTTTTATTGCAATAAATAAATTCAATCTGAGAAACATATACATAAACCTAATGAACTCAAAGATTGAACTAGTTTTAGTAGTCGTTAAGAAATAACAATTCGATGAAGTATAAAATGAAAGGAAAGTTCGATGTGTCGTCTAAGAGAACGTAACGAGGGACGTCGTTGACGTGAAACTCCCTAGACATCGACGGCGTAACAACAATCTAATTTCCATCGAGACTCACTACCGGTTTATGTTTACAAGAGTCGTGAGCGAGAGGGGTTGGATCGTTAAAGCGCCAAGTAGATTGTTCCGTCGGCTCGGCTCGTTTCTCCAACGTAGATAGGTACATTCGTGCGATGTTTCGTTACTATCCAGTATCCTGCTTCGACGCCCCTACTGCTAAACGAAGCGAACTATTCTACGATTTTACTCCCTACAACTTTTGCTTTCGCCTTTGTATTTCGCACTATTTATTCTTATAGAATCTAATTATTACTAATTTCGCTCAATTAAGGCCGAATCTCTCGAGCTGCATTACATGCTTCCCGTCGAACAGGAACGAATAAAGGCACTCTATAAATATCAACTCGATTTTCTATTCCAAACAAAAAGTTTCGCCATTTATTTCTTAAAATAACTTATAAAAAATAATATATATATATATATATACATATATACATGTGTGTGTAAAAAAAATGCACGATAGGACCGAAGTACCTCTCAAGGGTATACAGTTTTTCTATTTAATTACGTAAATAATTCTCTTATTTAAATGTTCGAATTCTATATAATTAAATCGAAGAAACTAAAGTATTTCTAACATGCAGATAAACGATTTAAGTAAGTAAGAGAATACCTTGTACTTTGTAACATAAGCGGAGGTCTTTTCGACGACAGGCAACAGTTTTCAGTGAAGAGTAGCGGAATTTCTCCTTGGCATTTGGTAACGTTGAGGTATTCGTCCGATAAGCGGTTTAGTTTACTACTAGAGTACTTCGTTGCTGCCCTCGGTGCAACTATGCGTTCACCCTCGACCGATCTCACCACCACCCCAACGGCTTGGTGTCCGCGACAAACGTGCATCGAGATGTAAAGACCCTCAGAGATAGAGAGTGAGAAAGATGGAGAGAGAGAGAGAGAGAGAGAGAGCTACGTTCGATATTGAGTTGGTAGACGAACCGATAACGAGAGTTATCTTCGGTCATTGAACTTGGAAAAAGAACGTTGGATCTCGTCTGATTGCGATTTGCTGACTCATTCGCTTCGATCGTCCTCTATATCTAGTCATTATTTTCTCTCTCTCTCTCTCTCTCTCTGTCTCTGTCTCTCTCTCTCTCTTCCTCTTTCTCTCCTTCTCGCTAGATAAAATACAGCATATAAAATATAAAATGTATATATGACGCATATATAATACGATCGATTACAATAAATAATTAATTATATAGTCGAGAGTTATTAAAAATATATTAACCAAACGAAAAATTAAAGTACTTATAATTATTGTAGAAAATACGGATGAAAAGAAAGAAATTCCTACACGTTCGAAAGAGCTGTTCACACCACAAAGGACAACGCTCGACTGTGAGACAAGCGCGAGTGCCTTGCTTGGCTCAAGGACAAGCATACGACCATTTCTTGTTTTGTTTATATGTAGATACATACATACTCTGCGTATAAGACTTTCATTATAACAGAGCATATAAACATACAGTAAACTATATATTTGATAAGTCGAATAATAACAATAATAAAATAATAATAATAATAGTAATAATAATAATAATATATACAATATATTGAAACTATTTATGATAGTTATAATATTAACTTGGTTATGCTAATATTAATACATAATACATGCAGTACACAGATGTGTTTTGCATAATTCCTAATCCAATTTATTTCTAAAATTTCATTAATATTATACTACATGAAATATGAATTTTCTAATAACAATGAATCTGCATCTGAATCTAATTAGACGATCTATCCTTAATAATAGAAAAATAATCGAATATAGATGACGATGATGATGATTCATGTATTTCGTTGGATCCGCAAAGATGTCGATGTAATCGATGCAACAATCTTCTAATTACGCGTCACAGTAATGGACAATGGCTGACAAAGAGATCGACGGGAAATGGAAGATAGAGGAGTCGCTCAACCAAAACGCTAGCCAATCAGCATAGAGATGTAATCGAGTACCTCGTATAATACCAACCAATAGGTGTATACTGAAATTCTGTTAGATATGAAAGCATGTGGTCTATGCTATTGCAGTAATGCAAATAGATAAATTTATATAGAGATAGAAAGAGAGAGAGAGAGAGAGAGAGAGAGAGAGAGAGAGAGAGAGAGAGAGAGAGAGAGAGAGAGAGAGAAAGAAACGACAGAAAATGAACAGGTGTGGAATATACATTTCGAAGTTGATTAATCTTATCGTTAATTAATTTCGTGCCACGAAAGCGAGGCGTGGTGTTTCGATAGGAATCGTGCGAGTTGTGATATCGTTCTCTTTGTCCCACGATCTTTATCTCAAAAGGACTGTTTTTGTTGATGCAAAGCTATTTCATATCTCTATACCAATCGCATAATATATCTGTCGAATGAAGACTTTCTGTGTGTCGTTTCGTTGTATCTTTGATAAAAAGCAAAAATGAAAGAAGTAAAGAAAAGAGAAAGAGAGAGAAAAAAGAAAAAGAAAAAGAACGAGAGAGAAATGAAAAGAACATAAGTAAATTTGTCGATTTATGAATCGTTCAACTGGATAATATACGCTATGGCATTAGTACAATAATTCTTGGAACAATAATTCTCATTTAATAATTAGCGATCGCATGTCAATGCGTTGTAACGCACGCGTACGGCGCCGCCGGCTTCGCGAGTTCGTAATTGCAACGGCATCGACTAGTATGTCCGCCGCCAATAATGGCCGCGAGACCGCCACCATGGGGATTGCTTAAATACGGCCATGGATAATATTTTCATTATCCTCGCCCATTATCGAATTAATTAGCGAAAGAGATGGAGAAAGAGAGAGAGAGAGAAATATCGAGATCAAACGCATATACGATATGTTTCAATGCTTTCCTATCTTGCTTTTCCTTGTTATTTTAAATTTCTAACGACAGTATCACTTTCTTCTTACAAAAAAAAATTCTACGATATTTCAATTATATCTAATATATCAAAGAAATGCATACTTATAAAATAATTTATCGTCAATGCACACTCTACAATTATATTATTACTACGTTGCGTCACGTTCGCTATGAGCGAATTTATTTCTTCTTTAAAAAAAAAAAAAGAAAAAAGAAGACAAAAAAATTATATCATTTCAATTATATACTATATATCTTTGATGAATATGCATATATAGAATCATTCATCGTGTACGTTATTGTATCTCTAACAATGAATAGTATGAATCGTATGAATGAAATCGACGATCGAAGAATAATATAATTAAGAATGAAATTGTTAAAAATCAGTTGATATAAAAGAGAAGGAAGCAAAAAGAGCTGGAATTAACCTAAAGCAATTCGCCTAAAGCAGTTCGAGGAGATAAAAATAACGAGGTGTGTATACCTTAGTACTTGGATAGGGAGAACATCCTTGAATTTTCCAATATGTCGCCCTCGCATAATTCCTATCTGAGAAGGAAGTAAGAGGCAACGAGTAGGTTGAACTTGAAACAGAGCTCTTCTCTCGCACGTAAACGAATCTAGTTGAATCAGGTAGGTACGCGTTCGTAATCCCGGACAGTGTGCATTCTCGGTCACCCTCTTGATTCATACGTATTGCTCGAGGGTACCATGCACACCGTAATCCGTTCTGATATACAACATTGGCCTAACGTACGCCGGCTCCCAGGACATCAACGTAATGACGGGAGTGCTGCACGTGACCTGCCAAACCGATACGCTACGAAAACTTTGAAAAAAATTGTTATTTCGATCTTCATTGTTTAGCGGGATCATCAATTTTCTTCCTACGTTTTAATTTTATCTCATTTTTCTTTCTTTACATTTTTTATCGATCGATCGATTGATCGAAAAAATGAACTTTATAATAAAACATGTTTTATTATCGATGGGAAGTTAATTATTCTTTCTAAATAACTTCAATTATTAATGAAATAAATTTGAAAGTTATCTGAACGAATTAACTTTGAAATAAAACATGTTATTAATGATGGAAACTAATTTGATATATTTTATCTTAAATGACTTAATATTTTTATATGGGTTAGAGTGTAATAAAGGGAACGAGAACAGCCGTCCACTTTCTTTCGCCGATAATTACGATCAGCTGATAGTAATAAAAGCTTTCCCGGATATAAAATTATTTACAACAAGAAGAGTGGATTAACAGGTACATGTCAAACAGATTTTACTATCACCAACATACCGATAAATTTCGTAAAAACCAGACGGGTGGGCGAACCTTTTCGAGAGTATAAAGGCCAAACACGCGACTGGTCCACAGAAAGAGGGAGAGGGAGAGAGAAAGAGAGGACAATCGATCGATCTCGAGATGAACCATGAAAATCCACAGGTCCATCAAGCACCTTTCTGTCACCATATAAATAGCTTTCCGAACGATTGTCTGTTAAAATTCAAGTCGATGTACGTCCAAAGGGATAATTTTTCAAAACTAAAAGAATTTCATATTAAATGATGCGAATATAAATAATAAAGTTTTGATTTAAAATATAATATCTAAAATTCATTCTTACGACCAAGTTATTCGATTATGCTCGTTTAGAACGCACCACGTACATAGCACGTGTGACCTCATTGTAAGTTGCTCGATGAAGAAATATATAGATCTCGAAGGAATAGCAGAGAAGGATAGCAAATAGGGTTAAATTTTGTAAGAACAGACGAACAGGTTTTTGTTAGTAAGGACCTCGCGTTCGTTGTAAAGTACTCGACAATGGAGACAACCGATACTAATCTAATGCAACGTAATGGCATAAGTACCGGCAGTGAGGCCATATGGACTTTAGATTATACGCTACGGTCCATTTAGCGAGGGTATGTCTGCCGAATGGGAGAACACTATGAGACCACGAGGGATCTCCAGGCGAACTTTCGAAATGTATACTAATTGACTTTGCCTAGAGCTTCTTCTCCATTACGCACTTGGGTTACGATCGAACGACACGTGAAGAATATTTAGTGGCCCATTTATGAAATTTAATCGAATTCCGAACGTTTATATATATATATATATGTATATATATGTATATATATTCAATTAAAGAAAAAAGAAGTTAACCCGCTAGAATATATGCCTCCAAGTCGGAGATGTACGTAGAAAAAAACTTTGTTTAAATGTTGAACGAGTCCTTTTAACAAGTTAAATTTATACACCATAGGAAAATCCTTCCTATTGTTCTTGCATGAAATTGTTAAGAGTGGATCGAAGGGTGGTTCCATGTTTCGTCTCTATCCCCGAAGTAGTCGGAACGCACTTGCGAGCACTTTCAGGTTCCTCAGGCGAAATACGTGCTTGGTCCCTGCGTATGTTCGTAGCAGTAGCACTCACGTAGCGAGTCGAGATTGCACGGCAAGGCGAAAGCCATGGATAAGAAGGGAAACGTGAGACGGGAGAGTGAGACAGTACTAGTCCTCCTCCGCGGTGCCATTAGCTCGCTAATCTTAATGCAAAGGGGTCGGTGCAACAACCACCACCATCACCAACACCACTACCAATGGTATCGTCTGCTAAAAGGAGAAAGCGTTGGTACAGACGCCTACGTTGAGAGATCGTTGCTTTCCTGACAAGGACCCTCTCTTTCTCTTCGGTCTGGCTTTTCTCTTCTCCCTTGAAAGCATTTTGCAAGGCCTAAGCTTTCCATCAGAAATATTCGAGAAACTCGATTTAGGTGAATTCTTTATCGGCGAACGTTTTGAAATGAAAAGGATCCTGCTCTTTCTCTTTCTCTCTTTCACTTTTATTTATCACCCATACTAGATATCTCTCTATCTTTCTCTCACTATACCAAGTCTTCTTCGACGCCTTCTTAATATACCCCACATATTTCGTCGTACCACAACCATGCCCTTCTTCTCCTCTTCCTCCTACCTCACGGAAAAACGCAAGTCAGGAACTGGGAAGTTGTACGAGGGAAAGAGATAGAGAGTACCGCGTTATGAATATTTTAGAAAATCCAATTTTCAGCATTGCCACCTCACCGTCCCGACCGTCCAAGCAATCTCTGACCCTTCTTCCTCCTATCCTCCTCTCTCTCTCTCTCTCTCTCTCTCTCTCTCTCTCTCTCTCTCTACTTGATATCTTTCTCTCTCATCGTCTTCCTATACTCCTTTAGACCATCTTTGCACCAAGCGAATAAGGTGCATATGAGAGAGTAAAATAGATAGATAGATAGAAAGAGAGAGAGAGAGAGAGAGAGAGAGAGAGAGAGAGAGCGACGTACCTCGACAATATTGACTTCGGTCGGGGACAACGCTGGCTCAACGGCTGACGAAACTTTGGCGCGAGATACTTTACGTGCCTTCCCACACTGTACACGGATAGAGACGAGCAAACTACTGACCTCACCGTCCAAAGTAGCAAAGACATTCCAAAGCGTTCGCCATACTCTCTTTTTGCTTCTCCGTTGATTCTGGACATCCCGTTGGGAACGTGCCTCCATTCGCTGTTATCACGAAGAAACAACCATTGCTCAAGCATGTTTGGCTCGTTTAACTTGTCTTCAGAATATCAATCAATTTCTTTTATTGTCCTGATTTTATGTCTTTCTGATACATCTAAAAGTCAACTCACAAGGCATAAAGGATTAATTCCATGAATTATCATTCTAATGATAGTATTCGTTTTTCATTGACTTTTTTAAAAATACACTTCTTAACTGATCATGCTTTTTTCTTCCTTTACACGTTCGTATTATTTTTTTCTTTTTCTTTTTTTGAAAAAAAAAAAAATAGTACGTTTTAATTATTTTCTCATAACTTTGAACCATTGACTTTAAAATTTTTCCGATATAAAATATTTATAAATAAAAAATATATTTCTATAAAATTTGATTTAACGTCAGAGTAATTTGTAAAGTCTGTTAAAAACATATTAATGATTAATATTAATTATTTTGCTTCAGGCAATCACTTTTGAATTTATTTGGATTACGTTATAAGAACGATACATTTGATATACCATTTTGATAATTGATATGAAACAATATACCTATATATATATATATATATATATATGCATGTGTGTGTGTGTGTGTGTGTGTTTATGCACCTCAATCGCAAAGTCACGAAGAGCGTTCGATATTAAAAGAGTACAAGGACGGTTGAGCTGGTCGAGCGACGATACGCTCGCGCGACACCAAAATGCATGATAATAGCGATGCAAGAGAAAATTTTCAACGAAATATTAATAACCTGAAAAAGCAGAAGCGAGAGCGCGAACGCATTTCCCAGCGTTATTTTCGCAACGGCGCGCACACCGTGCGCTCGCGTATGAATCTCATGAATCATGATCATGACCGCAAATTTAAAGGCAGCGCTTCGAAATAATTATCGGAGATATGAGAAAATAATCGCAGAGAAAGAAGTGAACATTTTAAAAGGTGCCGTTTTTTCATCCCACGAAAATTTTGGAAAAGTTAAAAAGGAAGAAAGGAAAAAAAGAAAAGAAAAGAAGACAAATTGTTCAGTCAAAAAGTGCACTTTAAAAATGATCGATACAAAACGAATGTAGCTACTAAACGAGAATTAGAAATTAGAATCCTTTTTTATCTCTAATGAATTATTTTTATACGAAAAAGGAATAAATATTCAAATTACTTTTATTTATCTGGAAGAAATAAACTTATATATATATATATATATATATATATATATATATATATATATATATGAAAACGTATATAATAAAATAAAAAGTCATTTATATTCGTGGTTTCTCTTGATATACCAATAATTGATATATCTTCTTTCAGTTCGATATATCTAATTAAGATCCCTAAAATAAAATCCAATCGAATGACAATTATTTCTAATAAAATAAATATTCGAATTTTTAAAAGAAATTGACGAAGGAAGAGCTTGTAAAAAAAGAAAAAAAAAAAGAAGAAGAAAAATAAGAATAAGGGAAAGAAAAGTCCAAAACTATTCTTAGTTTTTGTTTCCAAAGAGAATCTGATGCTTAGACAGAAACGCTCGAAAGGGTTTCACCTTCGTCAGTGTTTCTATTAAAATCTTTCTTTTCGTAGACTACCAGTAGCTGGTCGATACGATGTGATGCTCCAGTTCCGTTTCAATTTCAACGCCGAATGCACTGGAAGTAGAGAAAGAGAAGGAATGAGATAGCAAAATGAAAGGAAGAGGAGGAGGAGGAGGAGGAGGGAAGGAGGTAAAGAAAAAAAAGAAGAAAAAACAGAAAGAGGATAAGGTTAGAGTGTGAGTCAGAGAGAAAGAGAGAGAAAACTTCCCATAGGAATGAATACGGCAGTGTCGGCAACTCGTTGCAAAATCGTCGGAAACAATGCGGGATTTGCGACGATTATTAAAGAGAGAGAGAAAGAGAAAGAGAGGGGGAGGGGGGTAAGGGATGTTTGTTTTATCCAAGCAGCGCTTAACTCGGAATAGCATATGCAAACGAGCTTTTTCGATGGTAGGTACCTCCGACTACATGCAAGCTACCACCACTATCATCACTTTTAGAATTCTATGGATAAGAAAAGGCGAAGGGCAGGAGACAATGCGGAATCGCGCGGAGAAAACTTTCGATGGGGAAGGAGTCTTCTTCCTTCTCGTTGCTTCCACGCAATTACCTTTCCAACGTGGTCAACGATTTTTCTACGAATCGTTCGGTCCCTCCTTTTCTAACTTTGTCCTCTTCTCTAGAACCTTTCTTTCGCCTTCTATTCGTGTCTCGTCGATTCTTCTCCCGATTCATTCCCTTAATGCTTTCGGTGACTTCGGGAAGTGGATCGTTTGCTTCCTCCGTAAGATACGATATTGTTCTTTTTCTTTTAGAAAATTTTACATTCTTTTTCCTTGACGAGAAATTTTATATCAAGTAGGAGTAACTGAGTATGATCGATAAAATTTCCTAAATAATAAACATTTAAAAATTACATTTTTCGATGTATCTCTTGAACGTAGACGAATTAATAAAAAAGAAAGAAAACAAGAAAAAACAAGAAAAAAAGAGGAAGAAAAAAGGAAGAGAAAAGAAAAAAAAAACTCGAAATAACATCTCCTTCCTTTCTGTCTCTATCAAAATTAAGGATAACGAATGAAATTTTCGGTATAGTCGCTTCACCGTGCAATTAACATGATTACGATCATCGTTCATGATCGCATAATCATCTTGCTATGCTATGCAGAAAAGCAGACAACATCGCCAAGGCTTCCTACAATTTCTCAGCGTCATTTCGGATTACAGCTGCAGGACTTCTTGCTGCTATCTTCCTGGCGACGTCGTGAGCTCGCTACCGATTTATTTCACGACCTGTATGGCTTCATCTCAGGGAATCGTTTAAGACCGACTCGATAAACGGAACGCCTAGCGTGCGGAAGCCATGATCTTTTTTCTAAATCGTCCCTTAGGCGTCGTTCGACGATAGCGATGCGTTGAAAAAGAAAAAAAAAAAAAAAGAAAAAAAAGAAAGAGAGAGAGAAAGAGAGAAAAAAAGAAAAAAAAAAAGAAGGAAGAAAGAAACACACTCGAGCAAGCAATCTCAGTGGTAATTGTCCGTAAGCGGTGCAAAGATTGCGGCTAATTTCTGCTCCTCCGTGCGTGCATGGAATTATTCTCCCTTTATCTTCTCTCTTTCTTTCTTTCTCTCTCTCTCTCTCTCTCTCTCCCTTTCTCTCTTTCTTTCATCTCTTTCTTTTTCTTTCTCACTTGAAACTTTCGTAACTTTTGTCTTCGTATTCCTTTCGCCGAAGGCCACAAAAGGATGGACTGCGTACGTGCGGATTCCGGAACGCATATTTTCCCTCGTCCGTTTGATTTTTCCAAGCCCTTCCATCCCTTCTGGATTCACCAACCTACTGTTTCCTTCGTAGCCTATGGCAGCAGGTAAGCACGTATGGCACAAGTTTTGGATTGATGCCAAAAGACCGGTCAAATTCAGCCGCACGTACAAAACTTGATAGAAGCCACGATGGTGAGGAGAAAAAGAGAAAGAGGGAGAAAAAGAGAGAGAGAGAGAGAAAGAAAGAAAGAGAGAGTTTGGAGTAGTCGCTACCCTGGAAAAACAGTTGGCTAGCCTACGAAAAGAAAAAAAGAATAAGTAAACTCGAAAAGCTCTTACTATACCAATTGCAATGTTCTAAACGATTTCGCTCGTTTTATATATATATATATATATATATTTTTTTTGTTAAGAATACTTTATAAATCATAACGAATTGAGATCTTTAACGAACAGTCCAAGAGACTTCAATAATTAAACCTCCATTCTCAAATCTTTTTTCTATTATAAAAAAAAAAAGAAGAAAAAAGGAAAACAAAATAAAAAACTATGATTCTCTTGGATTGTTCGAAAATTGATTCCATTTCATTTGAATAGAATAGAAATTTCTATTAAAAAGTATGACTAACTTATTCGAAAGCGTAGAATTCGATTCCCTTCGTGATGTATGAATTGTTAAAGACTACCTTTCCGTTAAACTTGTACATAGCGACGTTGGAAAGAAAAAGAGAGAAAAAAGTAACAAAAATTGAAGTCTCGCTGGAGAGTCATTGTTAATTCATGTGTCGGTAGAAACGAGTACATCGACGAAGAATTTACAGCGCTACGTGAAATTCGACAAAAATCAGGATAAAGAAAAAAGAATCGACAAACTTTGATAAAAAAAAATAAGAGAGAAAGAGAGGGAGAGAGAGAGAGAGAGAGAGAGAGAGAGAGATCGTAAATTCGGCAACATAAACATATATTATGCAATATTATTTATTTTCATTAAACAGGACGTAGAAGTCAAAGATCGTTGACTCAGGTGCAGTTCACGAGTGAAGATAAGAAAAATAACACTATGTTTGTAAGCTATTAAACGAGTCAAAAGACACCTGCAAGATGTATATACTGCAAGTGCAAGACAGACTTGTATAATAACAGGAAATGCAAAACCTTAGAAGTTCAAAAAATATTAATATTTACCGAACAGAAATGTTTCTGCGAGAACAAATATGTCACGAACTGTCCTAAAATTGGATTCATATAAACAGGTTAAAAGTCAATTTCTAGGAAAGAACCGATTTAAAACGAAACGTTATATATAAAAGAAATAACGATATCGATCGTTAGTAAAACGAGCAGCCATTCATACATTCCTACACATTCATAGGTACCCGTAAAAATAATTTCGTTCTTCCAGCAAAGTGTAGCCGGACAATAGTTATAAACTGAGAAACATTACCGTTTTATTATCGTCCAGGGTGTTCAACGTTTCGTTAGTTGGCCAATTAGAAGGAGTCACGGATTTATGAGGCATTTAATAGAGACACTTTGGAGTGTCTGCCATTCGTTGAGAGTTAATGGTCACGATTGGTGGGTTCCCGACTGGCAAAAAGAAAATTAAAACAAACGAGAAACGATTTGGAAAGTTAAAGACGAATCGTCGGTCTAGTCTGTATTTTCTTCTTTTTTTTGTTTTCCTAAATTTTGCTTGGATTTTCAGTCATTCAACATAGTCAATGAATAAAAATGAAATGCTAATGAACTTGCCAAGGACTACTAGTAGTTTAACGTATGAGTGACGCTTTCGTCGCACCTTCTTCCTACTTTCTTTCTCTCTCTCTCTCTCTCTCTCTCTCTCTATCTCTATCTCCGTGTGCAGTTAGATAGAGTGAACGTGCTGGCGTTTCCTTTATTAATATTCAGCGATTCCTTCGAGTTCAAACGTAGCCGATGTAAGGAATCGTCTTCGAGAGCGTCAATTCCGAAATTCATCGAGCACGCTAGGTAACAGCGTGTATCCTACAAGGTGTTAAGAAAAAGAGTTCAACACTTAGGTGATTTATTTTAAAATGATTGAAAAATTTGATAGTGCAAATAAAAAATTATCTTATCATAATAAAAATGAATATATCACAGAACGAATGAACTCTTCTTTTTTCGCATCCTATAGACAAAGTGAATTTTGAGTAAATTAAAAAGATGAAGAACAAGAGATTCGCAAAAGGAGAGGCTTGTATACTAGGTGTGATAAAAAATCCAGCTTTTCTTTCTTTTTGTTTTTTTTTTTCTTTTTTTATTAAAGGATCCTTTCCTTTTCTTTCTTTTTGTTTCTTACGTTTTATCGTCAGTAGTGTCCTATTACCTCCCCTCGTTACGTCGAGCATAATGAATTATAGCACGATATCGTTTTACTCATCTTCTTGCGTTTAAACAGACACACACACATGCATACACACAGAGAGATAAAGTTTATAAAAGTGTAAGCATGCTCGTGTAGCAGAAACTTCGCACGGTTTCTGGTTTACCGAATTTCTCTCCGTGCTCCATATTTTTTTCAATTATTTCACGAGAGACTGACGGCTCGTCCCAGCTCTCGTTTTTCTCGCCCTATTTGACATGCGTACGAGAGAGGAACACGAGGAATGAAAGAGATAGAGACCGATGAAAGAGACTAGGCGAGAGATTTTGATTAAAGTTAAACAACGAATCAAAATTCTATCCACGTCGATTCTTCGTTTTCCTGATCGAGAAACAACGAAGATAAGAGTAGACTTTGTGGGACGCGAGAGAATAAAATATGATCTCATTTATTTTTCTTCTAACAAAGAAGAATAGAGAAGAGATCCCTGACGAATATAATATAATTAAAATAGCAAGAAATTAGTATTATTCAGGTTATCTGTATAAAAAAAAAAAAAAAAAAAAAAAAAAAAAAAAAAACAAAGAAAAATTCCCTCTCTTCAACGTAATAGAAGATTTGAAAAGGATTCAATGGAATTTCAATGGGAAGAAGAAAAAAAAAAAGAGTAGAAAAATTGTTTTGTATAAACGTTAAGGAAAACTGATCCCTCAGAGGTGGTCTTATATCACACACGCAAAATGCTTTCATCCGATCATCCAGCGCGGCAACGTTATCACACGAAGGATTCCGTAGTCATGGCCGAGACTTCGTCCGAGCAATAAACGCTCGAGTTCTTTGCTCTTTGCTCGCTCACGTACGCCGAAAAAGAGAGAGAGAGAAAAGTATAGTAGAAAGGGAGAGGGTTAAAGGACATAAGAGAAAATGAAAGAGATGGAGATAGGAGCAGAGAGAGAGAGAGAGAGAGAGAAGGTAAAGCTTGGTTCAACGCGAACTCATAACCGTTGACTTCCTCTCTCCAGCTTGCCTCTTGGAATATCCAACGTTGCATACGAGTTCGAGACCCAACATCAGCCCATAAAAGAGAGAAAAAGATAGCTTCTCTCCTGCAGCTAGTACGAAACACGAGCCGTTCAACGTCGATGTAACATCCCTGCACTTTTCCAGTCTTTCCGATACTTTCCGAACGCGTTTTCGAGTGTAATCATTTTCGAAACAACTTCTACCTAGAGAAACGATCTACTACGTATTTACCAAACTCTATTTGTTTTTTTTTCTTTTTTCTTTTTTTTTTTTTTTTTTTTTTTTACAGGGATTAACTTTTTCACGAGAATTGAACGCTCAAACGAAATAAACTTGATGCGTTTTCTACTAGATAATGAATGAATCAAAATTGATAATAAATTGTATGGGAAAAATCTTGAAAAGAAAAAAAGAAAAAAGGAATAAACGAACAACAACAAATATTGATTCATTAATTTTCCTAAAGATTACCAATGACATCGTGTAAGAACGTTAGTATTTCCCTGAAACGTTCGTAAAGATTACTACACAGGGGTGCTTACTCGTGGCACGTAATTTGAAACGTTATACCCGTACATCCCATCGGATAATCTATTAATCGAGGCGCGCGGTCGACGTTGGAAATAATTAGAGAATATGCGTTCCGCGCTCAGCGTGTAGGTATATTACTAGCTCGTAAACGTCTTAAATAATTTGTTCTCGCCGCGAAGACCGTCGTTAAACAGGACAGCCGTATTTTATCAATTTATTTAGATCTATATTAGGAATTATTAAATAATAAAAAAAAGCGAGCTATCAGAGAGAGGTCTACATTATTACTTGGAAAAGAAAAAATTGAAGATAAAAAAACTGGTTCCTAAAGCAATAATAAAAATGATTTAATTCGATAATGTAATAAAACGTAGTCAGAATTTATAACAAACTTAAATAAAGTTCTGCATTATAAAAATATTGAAAATCTCTGGTATTATTTCTGTGCCGTTCGAACGTAATCGAATATTTATTTATTAAAAAAGAATATAAGAACGAATAGAACGTTTATAAGTCGGGGAAAACGAATTCTCGGGAAAAATCGATCCGCATGGACCATTTTCATCCAGCCTCCGGCATTCGCGATCTATATCTCGCGCAACAATCGCCGTTCCCTCCTCCGGCAATAGCCGAGAGCTCGTAGCTTCCTTCGACTCAAATTATGTCTTCTCTTTTCCGCGTTCTATCGCACGTTTCTCTCACTTCCTTCTGTTGTATATGTCTACACATACGTTTTGGACTTTCTAGGCGGCATCCTGATTACGTTTGCTCTCGGCAGAGTAAAAAGGGAGAAGAAGAATGAGAAGAGGAAAAAGAAGAAATGGGAGGAGGAGCAGGAGCAGGAGGTAGAGGAAGAGGAAGAGGAGGAGAAAGAGGAGGAGGAGGAGGAGAAGGAGGAAGAAGAATCTTAGGTGCACGCGAACTATGTCGCAAAGCTCGAGTCACGTATACTCTCGCGCAATATCTCAAGGAGCTTCGTGCTCGGCCATTGCGGTCTCTCTCCTCAGAGTTTTCCACTTCCTCTTTCTCCTCCTCTTCCTCCAGCACTCTCTTTTCCTTCTCGTCTTCCTCGTCATCCTCGTCTTTCTCTTCGTCGTCTACGCCGTTAGATAAGTATGTACTATATCCAGCGTAGAAACCATGTATAGTGAGCGTTACGAGCAGACGAAAACGGGCAAGCTCGTTTCAGGCAAGTTTAAAAGTCGCGATACGATGCTTCGATGCGTTCTAGACGACACGGGAGGAAGACCATCGAAACTGACTACACCGAGATCTCGCATATTTCCTCTCATCGAACGTGTCCGCGAAACCGTCAAGAGATCTTTTATTTCTTCAGACGTTCCGAGTTTCTTCGAAACATTTCGTTTTATCGTTTCTTTTTATACGTATTTTTATAGTTGATACGCATGCATGCGTCTGCACGTATATATGTGCGCGTGTGCACGTGATATACATAAATAGCTTTGAAAATAAATTTTGATCTCAAATGAATGAACGAAATGAATTCATTATTTTTAAAAGATCAAATGCATATAATATATTCGAATAGTTTATATAAATATGCCAAAGAAATTCAGCTTAGAAGCAAGGAAAGTCATATAATAACGTCGACATTCCGTAGAATAGTCTTATAATTACCTCATGCGAATAGGGAGAAAGTTAACGTAGTCGTTAGCTTGTATATCTACAAGAAATTGCTGCCCCAGGCCATAACCAGGGATGATCCATAGGGGTTTTCGACCTATGAATAACACACCCGCTGTAACGCGTCTACTCTCGAGTAGAGTTTTCGACGACACCGTTCTGTCGTTTCTTCCCGCGTGCCCGAACACGAGTAAGCAACATCTGCGTCGACCCTGAAAATAATAACCCCACGATGCTCTCGGCTCTTTGCTTCGTTCGTTCGTTCGTTCTTAGTCCTTTGAATAATGCACCTGCGATATCGATTTTAACTTTTTCTACCCTTCGCTCGATTATTTTCTATATTTACCCGTAACCTGATTTTTGGCGAAATTATTTTTCCCCTAAGTAATTCTTTATTTAGTTTATCCTTGTTATTTTCTTAATACCTTTTCTTTAAAAAATTATCGATTTATTTTCTTTATATATATATATATATATATATATATATATATATATATATATATATATCTAATACAAGCGAGAAAGGATTCGGATGATTTAAAATTAAATGTCATTTATATTTTCAATTAATATCAATAATTATAGACGGACAGTCCAATTTACTATTCAATAGCAATTGGTATCTCTAATAGAATTTATCAGCATCATGATTATCATCATCCTCATAGTTGTTAACATAACTCTCTATCTTTAAATCCTCCTATATTCCGATTATTTCACGAAACACTCGAGCCTTCGGTCTCTCCTCTCTCCTTCTAGAAACCTCGAATTCCTCTGACCATTTTCGCACGATGGCAGCCGAGCACGAACTCCGACACTCTATCGTCCGTCTATACGGGCGGATTAGGTATTCGATTCGAACAGGCTCGAGTTCGATCGCGAGATCCGCGATTATTCAAATTACGGCATAAATCTGTGGTCTGTACGAAGGGTGCAGTACATGCTAAAAGGATTTCTAGTTTCTATCTTTCTCTCTCTCTCTCTCTATCTATCTCTCTTTCTCTGTCTCTCTCTTGAAACTATTTCCCATGTCCGTAATTTCCTTTTTTCACGAAAATTCTATTCTCAAATCGAATCTAACGAGGGACACTATTATTTTGATGATGTTCAAATTGTATATTATTTATTATTGGAAAAAGATGAATCTCCAATTGAAATATTGGATATTTAAATAAATGGGACAATACGATATTTAGTAAATTGTGTGGAGGTTCTCGTGAAAAAGTTTAAGTGGACGACGGAGTGTCCGTAGTTAGTGGGTCTAAAGTATAAGAGTAAAGAAGACGAGCGAGGTCTCCTCGACTTAATCGATTCTAATTAACTGAAAGTTTACAAGTCCTCCCTAGCTCATTGACCGCGAGCTCGAGGGCCACTAACTACGAGACGAATAATTAATAAATTTTCTGCCTAGCAACGTAAAAAAAGAAAAAAATTACGGCTTACTACTTACAAGACGTATTATAATTTTATCTTATAGATAAGACATAAAAATCAAATTATTTATCTCGTTATATTCCTTTCGAGTAAAATATCTTTACTATATCTTTAGAAAATTTTATATCAAAAATCTAATTATAAAATAATAATAATAATATATCCTTTATAATATTCTAATCGATGACTGGTTAAACAGGTAATACATACGTAAATTATATTTATACTCGCCAAAATACTATCATTTATCGGTAGAGCTCTTTTCCATAGCAATTTCATTAATTGAAGATAACGGATAATACAACGGCTCATTTCTCGTTTCCACATTTGGTATTTGCAATTGCCGTTGATTCCGATAAAAAGCATTTTATATAATACGACACTAACGCAAAGTCAAATACATAGAAATGTTTGATGATTTATGTAATTGAAATCTATCGACAAATTATTATTTTATACCCTAAATAAAAAAAAAAATAATCTGATTAAAGTAAACTTTAAAACGTGAAAGTGTTATAAATCAAGTTTGACTATTTAATTAATTTATTTATAACTATATTTTCGTTCTCTGTCAATCTTCAATATTATCAAAACAGATTTTCCTGAGTATTCGTTATAATTCTGCATCCTACTGATACTTTCTACGTTTCATCTACATTTCCGAATGCATGCATTTGTAGAAATGCGTATAACTTGATTACGCGTATCACGAAACTAGCTAACTTCCGTTACGTGCAGAACTGGGAATTTAATATATTGATAGTTAACTAAAATTCAATGTTCGATGAATCGAATTCTGATACTCTATCTACACCAAATGAATATTATAGATGAAAATGAAATAGATAATATTCTACGAGATTTAAATGTTTTAGAATAGAATGAAAAATGCAAATTTAATGCATTCTTTAAAAAATTTCAATCTGAAAATGAAAAATGTCGGAAATTAATGATATTACGAATAACAATTTAAGAATTCTTTTATCGCTGTTATTTCATTAATATATAAATAAATATATATCTTATAAATTTAAATAGAAAAGGAAATATTGAGTAATGTTAATCGACGCTTGAGAATTCTTAAGAAGCCCTTTCAACATCATCAACGGATTGCGTCGTGAGAGGAAAGGTTAAACCCGAAATATTCCCATAGCGGATTCCCAGATCGTTGAGAAGCGTTCCGGGTTTCGCGACGATATTAAGCCACATTTCACGGACTCGAGTAAAGAACTAGATAGATAGATAGATAGATAGATAAAGAGAGAGAGAGAGAGAAAAAGTATATCCCATCTTCATCCACTTTCTCAGAGGCTCTCCATCTTCTAACATTATAGCGTTACACTCCTTCTTCTTTTTCGGAACAGCAGAAAAAGATAGATGAGATCCAAGAAATAAGAATGAGAAAATAAGAAACATTAAAAAGAGACAGGCTAATTTCTCCTATCGTTCTCTATAAATTTGTATAGAAAAAATATTTTTCTTAATCTCAATACATACATATAATTTTTCCTAATTTGTTTTCTACTTTACTTTACAGAATTTTCTCTCTCTCTCTCTCTCTCTCTCTCTCTCCTCTCCCTCTCTCTGTCTGTCTCTCTATCCTCGTACGGTTAACTTAAGTTTGTGAGTTAAGTTATTCCCAAAGAGCAGCTCGCACGCCATTACCTATTCGCATTCCCGTGGTGGCGGATCGAGACCGAAGTTTCGTGCACTTAGGCTTCCTCCTCTTGCTATAACGAGACGAGTAAACCGAAGCAACACGTTGCAACGACGAAACTCGTTCTATTTATCAGCTTTAGGGGTTGGAAGAACGTTGTCGTCGTAGCTTTCGTCGCGGAGAGCCAAACCTTAAGGTTGTCTAGGAAAGATAGATAAATGGTTGGATATCTTTATCTTTCCTAGCGTTTCGAGGAAAGAGTTACAACGAAAATCACCTTTGTAAGATTAAATTATATAGATAACTAACATTAAGATTACAAACAAATTTGTGTCTAGCAGAAATGAAAAATATTAATAATCGAATGACGATTAATATGTGATATAAATTTTGATCGATTTCGAACGAAACTACGTTAAATATTAAAATATATGTAGAATAATATCGAAATCATCGCTTATAATCGAATTAAAATCAGAAGAGAATTCAGAAAATATTGGGCTACATTATTACTGTTTTTCAATAGAAGAATTCATAATTCGTACGAAATAATACGAAAATATGCGTAATTCATTCATTAATGGTCGATATTTTCAAAAGAGCTTATCAAATAAATTCTGTATAACATACGAATTTATTTGTTTTTCTTCTTTTTTTTTTTTCTTTTCGATTAAAACAGTAAAAAAGATTTTTACGAAATAAGAAAAAAGAAATGTTGAAAAATAAAACTCATAAATAATAATTCTTCGAAAGAATTCTAATTTGCAAGGAAATTCGTAAAGTTAGTTAGTCGCAATAGTAACTCGCATATCTCATAAAACTAAAGTGCAGTTCACTTTCCGTGTCTTTTTCTATCCGCATTCTTCTCACGCAAGCGAGTGTAGTAGCGGCTGCATCCAAAACTTACTCGAAAGGAAGTTCATGCAAGTATGGAGAAACGAGGGAAGAACATGCAGAATTCATTCTTAGCGTCTGAGTAAACTAATTTCGTGATTTATTCTACTAGATATCGTGCAATACTGAGAACTTAGTAATTACGGATTCTTCTATTTTCTAATAACAAGAGAAACTTAAATAACATATATAAATTATAAATATATTTTCTAATCGTTCCACTTTTTCTTTTGCTCAATATTTTTTCGACAATTCTTTTTATTCTTTTTTCAATAACATGTATCTACACTCTTTTAAATAATTCCATACGAACGTTTCAGTAAGATCAGAGTGAAAAGTCATAAAAGGCATAATGTATACTAGAATACTCCAAATGAATCGTAAATTTGTAAGAAAGAAAAGAAAAAGATACCTTCTAGTACAAAAGAATTCAACGAGCACAAAGAATATTTCCGTTTGATGCGGTTCTTCTATTACTTTTTCTCTGTATCTTTCTCTTAAAGTTACAGTGAAACAATTAGAAGGGCAGACATTTTTTTTATTGCCTCAACAAAGGCATACACAAGTTTTATGTCGCTTTAACGAGCGAATTCGAGCAAGGTTCCTCGATGGAAACTCTTGGAGACGGATTTTTCCATATCTCCCTTTTCTCTTTCTCTCTCTCTCTCTCTTCATTGTATTCTTCGTGCCAACGCACGCGTGCACCCTTCAATTTTACCCTCCTGCTGTCTCTTTCTCTATCTCTCTCTCTCTCTCTCTCTCTCTCTCTTTGGCTTTAACTTTCATGATTCTGAAAGTAAGGGAGGAAACGAGAGGACACCTACGACGTTTCGACTTCCGATGCGTACACTGCTTTGTTTCGTTACCATGGTATATACAAGAGGGATTAGGGTTTCCGAATCACTGACTATCTTCTTTTCTTGGGATGACTCCAACGAGGGGTAGGAATATTTAGAAAATAAGAGAAGGGAAAATAGAAGGCAGGGATTTAATCGAAGACTCGATAGAGGAAACTTCAAAGAAACGAAGGAAATTCCTTTCTATTGATAAATGATTGTTGGATATTTATGAATATAATTTTCAACAATATGATCGAAATAATCGTTTAAGATGATCATTCATATTTTTCTATAACGAAAGAAAAAAAAAAGAAAAAAATATGAAATATGATTATTGATTGTTCTAAACTGTTAATATCGAACTAATCCTAAGAACTGGCTGTGAATTTAATCCTTTTGCTTTTTCCTTTTTTTCTTCTTTTTCATTTGCAAAAATGCAACACCGAAGGTACGAAGAGTTGTAAGATAGGAAGTCGCATCTTACGAGTCTCCACTCTACTTTTCTCTATCGCTTCATCTAATTTACCTCCTTCGATATCCTGCCCGACGCAGGTGCTCGATCCAATTTCAGAAGTCTAGGACGAGTCGTCGAGAAGAAGGGTAAAACGAGAGAAGTACTTGGCGGACCATTACTACAGTAACCCGTTAAAATAATCGACTAAATATTTATGTCGGTCTTCGGTGCTCTCTCGGAGACGTTGGTGAGCCAATAAAAGTGGTTGCAGAAAGGAAAGAAGAAAGAAAAAGAGAGAGAGAGAGAGAGAGAGAGAGAAAGAAGAAGGAAAAAAAAATAAAAAAAAAAAGGAGTGTGCAAGAATCAGGCCAGCACCTGTCTAAAGCCCGTTGGACAGGAAGAGTCGAAAGGTGGAAGCACTTAAGCGGCAGCTTTTCAATAAACCACGAAACTCGTGGCCCACTTTCCCTCATTTCTTCTTTTTTTACCTTTTTTACCGTAGCACGAGCGATTCTAACTCGACATTTCTCTCTCTCTCTCTCTCTTTCTTTCTTTTTTCTTTCTTTCTTTCTTTCTTTTTTCTTTCTTTCTTTCTTTCATTTTTCGTCTACCTTCGTTTCTCCTTTTTATCTCGCAACTTATATCACCTCTTCCTTTTTCTCTCTTTTCCCTTCCCTCTTTCTCCTACAGACACATACACAGCCTCTTTCTTCTTGGCCTCTTTTCTTCTCTGTCAAGGACCACGTTGAGAAGGAAGGATGAGGAAGGACTAAAAGTTCGGCAACTGGGAGATAAAACACAGGTTTCGGCTTCCGTACAAAGCTCTCAAACTCGACCTGTCTTCTTCTTCTTCTTCTTCTTCTTCTCTCCTTCTTCTCCATAGACCACATTGATTCCCTTTCTGTTTTTTTTTTTTTGACTTCTTATCTTCCTTCTCTTCTTCATCTTTTTCTCATCTTCGTTTCTCTTTTTCCACGACGTACCAAACGGCTCACGACACTTTAGGGATTCGCGATAAATTGCTACGACAATGGCGGAGAACTGCGAACGCCAGTGAGACGATGGAATTTTAAGAGGCCGAGCTATGAATTTAAGAGAGTTATTACGACCTCTTAGGACCGAGAGAAAGAGAAATAGAAAGGTAAAGAGGTAAAGAGAGAAAGAGGAAATAAATCGGGCCGTACGAGATTTTATTCGCGAGAGACTCGACCGGCCGTTTTCCGTCCTTTCGTTTCTCACCGCAGCCTCCAGAAAAACTTTCTTCCCTAGATCTCGTCGTGAAGAGTCGACTTAACTCGAAGTGATTACACCTGAAGAAGCAACTGCACGAGGAAATCGTTTTCCTAGTATATCCGATAGATTGAAAACTGCCGTAGAAGCAGTTCTTTTCTTTTCTTGTCTCTGACGAAATATAAAGTTTCAAGTGATAAAAAGTGACGAGAAGCGACAAGGTTTTCAGATCAGATTCTTTCTGAAATTTAATCGTCTCAATTTTTCTTAAATTTGTACTCGCAAGTATCATTAAGAATGTGCATTAAGTTTGTTACCTCCGAGAAATTTTAAATAAATTTTATATCTTTGATAGGACCGTACGAATTGTCACGTCAGTCTTCTTTCGTACTTCGAAGAATAAACGTCGAAGTAGGATTATTTCATATTTTATCCATTTTTGCTATTAAAATCGTGACAGAAATTTTGCACTTTTTTCTAAAGTTCAATTAAACTCGTAATTTTATTTTAGTAAAATCAAGTTTTACCTTAAAATCGAGTGATTTATTTCACTAACATTTAAACAATTGAACATTTTTACCAATAAGAGGAATTATTTATATGCTCGTCAATAATTTATGTAAATCAATACAACCAGTAAATCGTGCCGATTCGGATATTTCGTCCTCGGCATGATGAACACTGGAGGTAGTTAAATTTGTTCACTTACTACTTAAGAAGTTCTACGATGGCTCCAAAACACTTGTGCGTGTAATAGGTCGGAATTAGTAGACATCGAAGTAGACATCGAAATAAATTGTTATTTGTTGAAATCGTAGTAGATAAACCTGATTAAAATGATGATCTGAAAAAAAAAGAAACCATAATAATTAGTATCATTGTTACTATAAAGAAAAATCGTTAAATTTATAGAGAAAAAGTTTAATAAAAAAATTTACTTTAAGTCCTTGTTGAATCTTGTACGATGAGCATCCTGCCCCAGAATGATGAAGGATTCTTCTTTAATTTGAGCTGGAAAAAGAAATGAAAACTACAAATTATTATTTTTATAAAAAAGAAAATTGTTAAAATTATTAAGAAAATTTGTAGAAATGAAAATTTACTTACAGAAAGGTTTTGTTGATCCTTGCACGAAAATTATAGGAAACCTGAAAAACATAAGACTGTAATAGCAGAGTATAAAACTTGTGTATTTGTATACAAAGGTGTATATATGTATACGTGTGGAAGAAATATTCATATATGAATATATGGACATATATAGTATATATATGAAATTCGAATATAATATGAAATACGATATATGAAGACTAGTTAATGAAAAATTATTCATTAATGAAGAATTATTAAATAAAACAAGTTAAAAAGCAAAAACAGTACGAATATTTCGAAAATAAGAAATGAAAATTCGAAAGAAAAAACATAACCAAGACGCAGATTTCATTTTTACGAATATCTTTTAAACGCGACGATATCTCGATTTGTTAACATGACATCATAAAGATCTCGCGTTTAGCTATCGATAGATATATAGAATGAGGGTGTACGTTAGAAAAAATCTATTGATTACCTGGAATTAACAGAGACGATACGGAAATGTGTCAAGGTAATGCCTACTGAACAATTATGACGTCATGTTTATCGCGAAAACAATTGAATAAATCGCGCCTCGTATGTACGCAGCGCCACCTTCGGTACGTTTCACCAATGTATAGAGGATAATCATACATACTTACACATGCATATGTATATATGTATGTGTGTGTATGTGTGTGATGTTGTATATGCATGCATATGAAGATCGAATATAATACGAAATGCGATAGATGAGGGATAATTAATAGAAAATTATTAATTAAAACATTGTAAAAAAGCGAAAGAAGTATCGACATCGTAAAAATAAGACGAAAAAATTCGAGATAAAGAGCGCTCGCCGAGAACGTCTAGGCAATGATTTTATTTTCGCGAATATCTTTTGAACGCGAAAATATCCCGATTTGCGAACGCGGCCTCATAAAGATCTCGTGTTTAGCTATCGATAGATATATAGAATGAGGGTGTACGTTAGAAAAATTCTATTGATTACCTGAAATTAATGAGGACGATACAAAGCCGTGTCACCAGATATGGCAATTGTTGAAACAATTGAATACGTCTCGCGCATGCGCATAGCTAATTACGTATACGTAATGCACCAGCGCGAATATATTTCGCACCAAAAAATATTTCGATGTTTTAGCCTATTATTACAGAATAGTACATAATATAAAACATATAATAAAAATTATAACAGTAAAAAAATCAAGAAATCTTTTCAGTAATTAGTATTATAAAAATAAATTGGCACTTTCTAAATAATTAATCAAAATATATTCCCGCCATACACACACTACTTTGTCGTCACACGAACGTCGATTCTCTTTCCTCTCTACGACATGAGTCAAAACACAAACAATTAATCAATCTAAAATAAAAAAAAATAATAATTTATTACTATTTATACTTTACATCTCTCCTTTAAACAGTCTAAATGGAATTTTATTACTATTTTAATCTGTAGGCATTTAATAATATATGATTGATAATTAATTAATTCTATTTTTACTTTCTATGCGCAGCAACATAACTGCACATAAACATACTTTATACATATACATCGTTTTCAATATTTTAAACTGCTCAATGTTTGATTTCTTTACATATATATTTAAATATAAAATAGATGCTGATGTATATAAATTCTTCAAAAAGTACATTTTTATTTCAATATAGTTTTGTAGGCAATGCATGTTCTTCTTTCTCAAAAATAATAAATTCATTCAGATGTAACAATTGTACAAAATGTTTCTTTTTGATTTGTCATATTTTTATCATGGATTATTAATAAAATTCATAACATAATTTTAAACATTTAATATATTAAATTTTAACTAGATAATAATGAGTTTTCAAAACTCCTTTTTTACTTAAATAATTTCATCTGCATTTTTAAAATCTCTTTTGCATAAATCTACAATACATCATAAAAGTATTTGCATGCTGTTTAAAATTGAACTTACTAGACTTAACAATAAATAGTTCTGAATAGTTTTCCATAATTAAGACAATAAAACTGTGTAAAAAATGTTAATATAATTGATTCGACTAATTCGTTGATATAATAAAACGAAAGTAATAAATATTTTGTAAAGACATGAACTAAGTCAAAATCAAACGATTTACTTCGACATTCTTTTATCAAGAAGAAACATTTCAAATGTATCATCTAGCAAGAATAACGTGTATCAGTCGATTCAGCTGATAGATCAAACATTCATAAGAAATCCTATGCACGTCGTATGCTCTCTCGATTCGTTGCAACGACCGAGGGAGGAAGGGAGGTGGAAGGGATCGATATCAAGGTCGCCTTGGATAAGAAGCGTTTAATAACGCTTGAAACGTGACCGCTCCAGGGTCCTCGTAGAAGGCGAAAGAGTCGACACACGTGTTCTCCTTTCTAGCACGTGCACGTTGTGGGTTAACTCTTCGAAACGAAGGACTGTATGAAAGAGATGACCTGTAGTTGAGAGAAACGTTTAGAAGAGAGAGAGAGAGAGAGAGAGAGACAAGAATAGAGATAGAAGTAGCGTTATAGCTTTTCAATGAGTCGTCGAGTCGTGTCGCAAACACGATCGTCTTCCTACGAACGATATCAGAAGGCTGCCTCGTAAAAGATACGACGACGTTAGAACGGATATTTTTTTCCTCCCTATCTCTGATTTCTTCTCTCTCCCTCTCTCTCTCTCTCTTGCTCCTTGTCTTTTTCTTCTCACAAAGCTCTTTATACTTCCTGCCTTATTATCTCTTCTATTCTCTTATTTCTTTTTCTTCTCTGACGACCGGAAGAGAAATCGAAGTACAACGAAGGAGTGGTCAAAAAGCTATCACTGCTGTTCCCTGCTCGCCAAAACGTTCCATCAAAATCGTTGCTAAGTCTAAGGGACTCCCTACGGAGCGACCAAACTTCCGTTGGATGACGAATCTCTTTTTGTTACCGACGATATAACAAGCTTTCCTTAAAGCTTCATACTAAGATATGTACCTACAGAAATACAATTTTTTCTTAATAAACGAAGAATATTATTTATCTCTTTCCTTCTTTTTTTCTTTTTTTTTTTTACATTAAAATTTTAATTACCTTAAAGTCTCATCAACGTACCATTAATTTACTTCCAATATGATTCTTAGTTTCCCTCGATTAATACTTGAATGAAATTCTATGCACATCTGGTCTGAAAGACAACGATGAATAGATAGAGAGTAACAAGACGGAAAGGGAAGAAGCGTATCGAGGCCCGCACTTAGGTGAATGCGCATGCTAGAACGCAAACGATCCAAATTAGTCAAGGTTGAACTGTGCAACGCTTCGAAACTCATACAATTTCTCGCTGTGTCCAACGTCGAGTCGGGTTAAGTAATACAAGGAACTAATTAGGAACGGTCGTTGTGCCGTGAAACTTCTCTCTCTCTCTCTCCTTCTCTCTCTCTTTCTATCCTTTTGGTCCATCCACCATCCTTGTTCCTCTGAATGTTCCGAATCGATTCATCCACGATTAAACTCAACGACAGTATTCTCAGCAAGAGTTTCTCTTGGCATTACAAGAGCTTCGAAGCGTTTTAAAAAGAACTATTTGAATTTATTTTCCTATTTTATGCTTCTCTCTCTCTCTCTCTCACACACACACACACACACACACACAAACTCTTCCTATCCTTTTTTCTCTTACAAGTGTGATAACTCACAACTCCCTGTATTTCTCATAACCCATGGTGGAATAAAAATTGCGATAGCTTCAAGATACTACTCTCTGAAACTTGATTCCACAGAAATATCACGCAACGTCCGAACGTTCCTTTCGATTTCCCAAATGGATTGTATTCTAACTTCTTTTTTCTTCATCTTCTTCTTCTTCTTTAACTTTATTTTTCTCATTCTTATGAAAAGAAGAACTGGTGGATAAGCTTTTTCTATACTACGAGATGCCTAAAAAAAAGAAATCAAGAAATGGAGAAAAACTAAAAGAATTCAATTCTAATGCAAAGGACGAAAAAGTCAAGAAACTTACATGAAAAAAAAGAAAAAAGAGATAAAGAAATAATTTAACAAGAAAGTCCTTCTTTTCTTTGAAAATTTCGCCCTCTTTAGCCCTTTTCAAACGTTCCGCCGTCGTCTTCTCGTTAATGTTGAGGTCGCAAGAACCGAAATAAAGCGGCCCTTTGTCCCTTCATTTGTCGGCATGCCACAGTACAGCTTTTCCGAGAGCCAAAACCCATATAATTGCTTCTTCTATATCGTTCCTTATTATTATTATTATTATTATTATTATTATTATTATTATCATTATTATTATTATCATTATTAACTTGCTTTTCGTATAATCGTCACTAATACTTAGAGAGACAAGGGTATCATTTAATTGCTATCGTTCTTTCTTTCGATTAAACCCACATGTTGACACTTTTTATATTTAACAATAGTAATAATAATAATAATAATAATAATAATAATAACAATAATAATAACAATTAGTCAATAATTTTTCTAAATAAGTAAAGGATCGAGATGGTTGTAGAAAAAAAAAAAAAAAGAAGAAAAGAAAGAAAAAGAAATTGTTCAATCGATTTCGAATAACGAAAGAAAATTCTTCTTAGAAGTTTGCATGATATCGATAATACTCAAGATCGTTGAGAAATCGTCATACCACCGATACGATGAAAAATCGCAAAAGTATTGCGAACGGAAGCCGGACGTTCTTAGACGGAGCGGACTAACGAGCGACGCATTCAATCCGAGTAAACTCGGGAGAGTACTCGAGGAGAGAAAGAGAGAGAGAAGCAAAAGCCTCCGCGAAGTGAGGCTCTCCTATTCAGAGCGTTCTACTAAATGAGCCTCGACCGAGCCTCGAGGACGGTCTGCTCGTCCATAAAAAATGCGAGTGTCTACTGCCGTCCTGTGGATGCCCTCTCGGTACTTCACCTTCTTTTTCACCTCCTCCACCTCCGCCGTCTTTTCCTCTTCTTTAACGACGACGTTGCGTGCCAGAGCCTCTTCTTCTACTCACGTTTGAGAGAACGAAAGTTATCTTCCCTTACTATCTCTCTCTCTCTCTCTCTCTCTCTCTCTCTCTCTCTCTCGCTCACTCTACAACAATTACGGTGAACAAGTAGGCTTTTGTTTTTTTCTCCTCCTTTTTGTTTCTTGACATTCACTTTGACATTTTTTTTCTTCTTACGACGACGACGACGACGACGTTCTTACGAATCCTTCGTTTTTCCATTCATCTTCTATACATACATATAATCCAATATAGTGTATCTAAAATAAAAATAATAAATAACTTTTAAACGATGCATTTGTACGACATTATCTATTATCTTTACTTTACACTTTTTTCTTCAGTAAAATGAAGTATTGTATGTGTAAACTATGGAAAAAAAAAAAAAGAAAAGAACAATAACATATGGGAACACGTTAATACCTAAAAGGGAATTAAATACCCTTTTATAAATCATTTACAAACATTTCAAAGGACAGCTGGAAATATTTCATTAAAATGCATCGGTCGGTAGCGCGCTTCGTAAGCATAATACTCAACTCCGCGCGTCGCACGTTCGAACGAAACGATATAATCGGTTAGAATCGATGAAAAGAGTCGATATTCTGGTATCCAGATAAAAGAGGTGCCGGCGAAAGGATCACTCTCGTGTGAAAATTTAAGCCGGGGATGCGTGAAATCTGATAGCCACCGATTTATAACATTCTTGCGAATAGAAAGGACGTCCATAACGAATTATACATCCTAACCAAAATCCGATTATGAAAATTATATAAATTTATCTATATTCATGTAGGGACGTTCGCTATTACGGCAGTTGATACGTTTTTACATAACTTTCAATAGCATGCAATTGTTAATGAAAGAAAAATAATAACTACATCACACGCGCGCGCAATAACTCATCTGATTAAAAAGAGAAAATTAATGTAAATAATTACGAATGCAAAACGTCCTACTGTCAGATAAAAAGAAACAATTCTTAGCGGAAAAACTAACCGGATCGATATTATCCCTTCTAGAAAAAGCGCCTGCTGCATTTACCATACTCACAAATTAAATATGAATTATGGAGTAACATAAATGGTCGGCTACATTCGTTTCTAAAGATAATTAACAAATGGCCCCGTTTTTCCAAGGTAAAAGATGAAAATATCTAGGAAAGGAAAGATAAACATAATGCAAAGTGTACGAATAGTATCAACTTTCATTTTTTTAATGGATTCTCTATATGATCGATCGATGGCCAAAAGTAACCGATCAAAAGGATATACTCCGCCAAATTCGAGAAAACAAACGGATACCTGCTTTACACACGCATAGCCAGGATTCAATCAGGCTTTTCACCCTCTCTCTCTCTCTCTCTCCCTCTCTCTCTCTCTCTCTCTCTCTCTCTCTCTCTCTCTCTCTCTCTCTCTATCTATCAATCTATCTATCTATCCTTTTCTTTTTACGATGCACCGGCATTCACCGGTTTCGCGATTAAATGGCTGCTGCAGAACATTTTTTTCCTTTTTTCTCTTTGTTTTCGAATGAACAACTTCTCTCATAGAGTCTGCTTTGAAAAACTCTCTCTCTCGTTTTTTTTCTTTTTCAAATACCTCTCTCTTTCTCTCTCTCTCTCTGTATATATATATATATGTGCATACTATAGGTAGTTCTATATTTATATCTCATACTATATTATGATTAATATTAATTATGCGATAATGACGTCACATCGTGCCAAATTCGAAGTTAATGAGATGATGGGAGAAGGAAGAGAAAAAAGGAGGAAGTCAATAACGTGAGCTTTCGATACATTTGACGTTTGACGTTTGACGTTTGACGTTTGACGTTTGACAGCTCGTTAGCTCGTCATTCCTCGACGAGGGAAATCATGGTCAAAAGTGTCCATCCTTACTCGTGCAATTTTCTCCCGGCGTATTTTATCTCCTGAATTTTTTTTCGAACGAAAGCAAGCAAAGCCCTTCCCCACGATTCGATTCTCTGGCAAATCGCCAGGATTAATTATGGTCTTTGAGTGGGCCGGTTACCGAGCAACATTGCGTCCCTTCCCCACCTTTCATTTTCATCCTCATCTCTTCTCTTGCCTCGTCGTTTTTGCTTTAACGAATAGAAAAAGTATCATCGTTCTGTTCCTTTTTTTTCCCCTCTTAATTTTTCTTTCATTTCAATTGATCGATCCTACTTTATAATGTACTATACAATAATTATACGGGAAGTAATATTAATGATAACATAAATATGAGATTCATATTAGAAGTTTCATTGCATCTATCAGAATCGACCCAATGAAATTCGTTCGCTTATGACTTGCAATCATTGCGATCGATCGACTCGATGCTTTATGACCATTGCCATATCGCAGGCCGGATCGTAAAACAGATATCAGCGTGGAGATTACCGACGCTAGGAAGTTTTATGCATCGATATTAGCTGCGTGTAAAAATCCACCGACATCGATTTGTAAGCCGTATTGGACTAACGAAAAGATATATACGTCTGCGCTTAAATGAAAACTATACTACCATAGTTCGAAAAAGAAAAAATAAAAAAAAAAGTACTTGAAAACTAATGGAAAAGATTTTGTTTCTTTAACAATTATCTTTCAAATAAATTTAGAGCAATAATTCCGGATTGGGGTAATTTCGAATTAAATAATCCAAGATAGATAGATCGCTAAATGAACATACCTAATATAATGTGGATCCGACAGACGGAGAACGCAAGAAGATAGAGAAATGGAAGAGAGAGGTGGGGAAGGATAGAGAGGAGCTCGAAAAGGACTGACAGTGATACGGTGCATCTCGATAGTTGGCAGAGAGAACGGCCACGGCAGGTGTTCTTCTGAGAGCAGCTGCAATCACGACGAGCACCATCTGCCGCGGTAATGCACGGCTGTTCGATGCACAGCCCGACGCTGAAATGGTCCACATTTGCTCTGAAACCCTCCAGGCCAATTAAATCTACCTGAAAACACGTGCCCGGATACATCGATTTCGATCCTCTTCTTTCTCGAGTCTTCTTATAAAACGTGAAACGTTCGAGCCTATGAATTAATTATATTAAAAAAGACAAAATAATATTATAATAATTATGATACCGATATCGTAATTTGATTTAGATGAAAAAAAAAAAAAAATCTCAATTGGATAAATATTACTTTAACGGGATAAAACTTAGTGCTACCATCTCTTGTTCCGAAGCATCATCCATCTGTAGTATCTAAGGGTTGGCAATGAATGACGATATCGAAGATACATGCATTTCGTGCACTCCTTTCATCTTCTGTATCGCGAATCAAAGAAATTTCAATGGAAACCTTTGATCATTTTTACTACATGATAACGCCTATACAATGATGGTAAGTCGATAACTGTCGATAAATTATCGATAAAATAGAGCAAAGCGTTGTAACTTATTAAGAAGTTTCCAGGAATTTTCTTCAGGTGGCGCTACAAACACTTTCCCCAAACTACCTTATCGTCGACATTAATTACCGACAATGATTGCCTCTGTACGCGCACATTAACGATAATTCGTGAAATACAAATGCAATGTTTTCATATCAGAATTTGATCGTATTGCATGACTTTTCCTTTCTACAAAAGTATAAACAAACTTGTGCGTGTCCTTATCAAGATTGCACAATTAATAATATACAGTTCACGTGAAAAGCTTAAGATTAATATTTGTCATCATAATATTATACTACATGTTCCATTGATTACATATTATATGGGATTAATATAAAATCCTTTTTTTACTATCCTTCAATAAAAAATATAAAAACAATAATCTAAATTATCGCGTTGCTTTCTCTACAATATGTAATATATTCATAAATCTTTTTCTTTCATTTGGTCAAATTTACATGGTCGCAAGGATCGATTGAAACTTGCACACTATGCAATAAAGATACCTGATAGTCATGATCAAGTATTCGAATTAAATGCACGATGTATTATGTATGTAAAAATTATTAAAGAATAATTATTAATAACGTCCAGATCGCCCATCCCTGCCTTTATCGTCTCGTCTTTTACGATCCTTCGATCTGGATCTTCTGTCGCGAGATCGAGATCTACGTTTACGATCGCGTCCCCGAGACCGAGAACGAGATCTAGATCGAATTTTTCCTCCTTTTTTACGACTGTACAAGTATCGACGAAGTTCCCTTGAAATAGGTTTCAAATGCATGAAATTACAAAATCCAGATCGAGTGCATTCACTGAAAATTGTATGACCGATTAGATTTGCATTAATGATAAACATATTAGCTATATATAGAATATGTATTCTTTTATATTATTAGTTACCCCATTTCGTACTGACGACAGCAAGCTTCTCGAAAATCGGTAACAGGAGATAATTCTGCATAAACTGGTCTACCACCAAACCAACGATTATTTAGATCGTTAACTGCTCTCTCTGCGTCTTCTTCTCTACGAAATTTAATGTAAACATTCCCTACCAGATGATCTCCTAAATTGTCGCAAACATTCATTTCCTCAATTTCTCCATATTTATCCTCGCACTCTACGAACACGTCTTCAAAAAAGTTGTCGTAATGTTCTTGCATTTCTTCGTCCGATACATTTGCCACCACTAAAAGTAAACATAAAAAATTATGGTAATTATCAAATACATGTGTGTGTGTGTGTGTGTGTGTGTGTGTGTGTGTATATATATATATACATATATGTTATACTTACAATGAGAACCATCCGCACTTTTAGCAGAATTTTGTGGATTGACGTAAAGATTCTGTAGTAGACACGTCTGGTAAACACACATTGATAAGTACAAATTTTAAGAATGATATTACTTGTAATAAAGCTTCTAATTTGGCGTTATTTTACCTGACTAAATGTTGGCTTGTTATGAATACGTGAACATCTATCTCCGTGTCGGCAAGCACCGATTTTGAAGTAAAACGAACAATTTACCCTGCGTACAAAATATGTCAGATTGAGGTTAGGTCGCATTAGGTCGCTCTTTATATGAATCATATAAAATTTAATCAATTGCAAACTTACTTATCCTTTTCTGTGCCAAAGATCGATGCCAAATATTCGGCCATTACGAATCTCTATTGATTGCATAAAAAAATGTAAAAACTATTTATCTACTTCTTATTCACGATTTTCATTCTTGAGGGACGCTAAACATACGACTGGTCTACAGCCTTGCGGTATCTTGCGGCACTTTTTTTCGATTAAATCGATAATCGTTTCATCTCTATCTCGATACTTCGATTTTTGCCGCGCTTATTATTTAATGTCATCGAAAGTGCAAGGAAAAGAAAAGGAAAAATTAATTAAACTTGTTTTAATAAAATATCTCGTTGTTACATATAAAAATAAATATTTAAATATTGTTTTTTTTTTCTTTATTTTGGCCCGGAAGGTATAACACCTTTACCTTCTAATTCCTCTTTAAGTTTACCCTTTTGTATTTTTCCACTTACAGTTTTTGGATAATTATCCACGAAGACAACGTATTTTGGTATTTTAAAATGTGCTATTTTTCCTTTGCAATATGCTTTCAATTCCTTCTCGCTTAAACTTGCACCTTCGAAAAGACGAATGCATGCGCAAATTTCTTCTCCATATATTTCATCATAAGCTCCTATACACTGAGCTTCTGTTATACTTGGATGAGTAATTAAAAAGTCTTCGATCTCCTAAATAATTATTAAATACATTTGGGATTAGTTAAAATTTTAGATACATTTCACTAATAACAATAATGAAATTGTTAAGTTACTTTTAAAATAAAATTAATACGATATTATCTCTTTACGTTAATAAAATTAAAAGAAATTAGCGGGTAAAAAAAACTTGGCATAATACCGATATACATATATGTGCATATTATTATATAAATAAATGATTACCTTAGGGAAAATATTTTCTCCTCCGCGAATAATAAGATCCTTTATTCTTCCTATGATCTGACCATATCCATTAGATTGTAAAATAAATTGATCACCAGTCTTTAACCAGCCATCCTCGGTGAAAATCTTTTTAGTATTCTCGGGATCTTTATAATAACAGATCATACTATTATAACCACGTACCCAAAGTTCACCTGGTGTTCCAAATGGTACTGGATCACCCATCTCATTAACGACCTATTCTTGTAAAAAGCAAAAAGTTAAAGAGAGAAAAAGAAAGAAACCATACATTTACGAATATAATTATCACGATACAAATAATTTACCATAACTTCGATATTATCTGATACATATCCCACCGTGTTCTCGGTTAACGTTTTATCTTCTCCAGGTAAACTTTGAAAAACAATACCTGTAAGTTCAGTGAGGCCATAAATTATCTAAAAAAAGAAAAAAAATGAAATGAAAAATGAAATAAAAATGATAAAAAATATTATGAAAAAAAATATGAATCATTGCAAGAGCACTTAATCACTTCTAATTCTCAGAAAGCAATAATCGTAATGGATTAATCCACTTTCCAAATCGGCTTAGTCCGAAAATACATTTTACAAAGAAAGCTCTACATATCGATCGCAGCAAAAGGCAAGGCGATATTCCTCCTTAGAGTAGCTTTTATGCATACGAATCAAGCGCTTGCTACAAAGATATGTGCATAGATAACAACGAGCCACTTGGGTCGTCGACTTTTCTCTCTCTCTCTCTCTCTCTCTCTCTCTCTCTATCTCTCGAAGGAGAAGAAGGAGAAGAAGGGCTTATTTTCTCTCTGGCATAATCTCGTTTCTATTTGATAACGAGAATAACGAGAATAATAACATAAGAAATGAGATAAAAAAACGTTTACTGTTGTGTATTTCTTGACCAGTTATGAAAACTAAACGAATTTTTATCACGAGTCATTAATATATTAATTATACCTTCATATCATCGATACCAAGGATATCTTTAACACGTTTATGGAGTTCAGAAGATATAGGTGCACCACCGATTATACCCATACGGGCTTGTATCGGCAAACGTAATTGTTGTTGTATATTTATCATGTTTATCTGAATAATGAAAATACAATAAATGATAGAATTTCAGCACGTAAATGAGATTAGATCGTAAAACGATTAAAAAGATAGCCCTACCCACATTGTCGGAGTTCCATAAATCACGTCGCATTTTTCTTCGGCCATTACTTGTAAGGACTTTATAGGATCGAACGAACGTGATTCTAAAATCGTCGTACAACCTGAAAGTATAGTACTTATTTGTCCATAAATAATTCCAAATGCATGGAACAATGGAACGTTTAAACAACTTTTGTGGCCCAGTCGTAACTCTCTTCTGTTCACTCCCTTTAATGGTATAGAAAAGATTTAGATAATTGGAAGAATATCATAATCGAAAGGATTTTTTGTTCGGAGAAATAAAAAATTTGGAAAAATTCTTTTACGATAAGTTCCTCTTGATCAAGCGAAATAAAATAAAATCAAATTCTTATTGTATTGATATTCCTTCATATTCGAGGATCGTAGAACGATCCATCCTTACCTGTTCAACATTATTCACGAAGGATCTATGAGACAGTAAAGTAGCTTTCGGTTTTCCAGTCGTACCGGAAGTAAACTGTATGTTACAGGCGTCGTAAGAGGAGATGTTATCTTGTTCCGCAGAGATAGCTTCAACCTCGACTTTGCTTGCTAAGGATTCTACGTCTATCAAACGGCGAGTACCACTGAAAAAACGAGAAAGTGATCGATTGCAAACATGACTTTGACATTTTCGTCGCTATTGAAATCATCGATTGAAGAAAAGTTTTTCTCTATCTCATTAACCTAATTACATATCTATTCTATTTGCAGGTATAATTCATCGATCAAATTGCTGAACGAAAATTAAATCGAATAAAGAATGGAAATTATCGAAAGAAAATCTCGGAGTCAGAAAAGATTAAAAATTGATAAGTATAATTTCCTATATTAAATGCGTATTATGTTCTACTTTAAAGCCTCATAAACTGTTATGGCCGACGACAAACTTCTAAAAATTATTATTTTTCTTAATCCACTAATTACTATTGATAAATGATCGATAAACCATTAAAAATTGATATGAGATATGATAAATATCGCGAACTTTAAGAAACTAGACAGGAATAGTAATTCTCAGGCGATACCTTTTTAACTAAATCAATTTTGAATTGTTTATCCGACAATACTCAATGAATAATTTCGATAAAACTAAAATTCTCTTAAAATTTAAATTACTCTCGACATTTCATTATTTAACACGATTTAATACATATTGGAAAATATCTGCTCTAATCGATTAATATCTCGCTGATACCAATGTTTCGATTGATTTTTAATTAAAATAGAAGTAGGAAGAAGATAAAAAGATCATCAGAGACATATAAGTAATTAATTTTCAATATTTCAAGACGAATATGAACAAAGTTGATATCTCACGCGATATTCATTAATAGACGTGTAAAATCTTCACGAAATTTTATGAATGAAGAGATTATCAAATTAAGATAAATTATTCTACAAATTCTAATAATAATAAATTTCTTTACGTACGTTACGTGATTTTTTGACCATACAATGATATGCTCCAAATCGGGACAAAATTCTTTGGCACTCAAAACCATGTTCACATAATTTTGTGTTTTAAATTTTTCAGGTATAAAAATAGCCTTAGCTCCAACTTTTTGTAAACAATAAATTAATTCATCTCGTTGATAAGCCGAATTAATAGCAGTGTTAATCAGACCCAATCTAGTGGAACAGAAAAACGTGATGAACCATTCGATATCGTTCGGACCAAATATCCCGATTCTATCGCCTTTCTTCAAGCCTAATTTCTTTATTCCAGCTGCTAATTTGTCGACACGAAGAAGCACATCTGAGAAAGTTAATCGTACTTTTTGATGATGAGAAACTATGCACTCATGATTAGGCCATTTTTCTACAGCTTCTTTTAACAATTGACCAATTGTTTCATTTCTCAATGGTTTATTACCAGGATGATAGTAGTAAGCATGTTGTTTGTCAATTATTTGACAAATAGATTTCTTTCTTTTTTGAATAGTAAATAATTTCGAACAACTTGATTGATCTAAAATCATTATAAAATAATATATATCTACCATGTTTTGAAAATTCATTAATTGACCTCTCTATTGAACGATCTAAAATTTTCTTCACTCACCATTAATATTTGTATTCGAATGATACGAATATTCAGAAAAATATCCCGTATTCGAGATAATACTTCTAATAGCATGTGAAGAAAAATATTTAGTTTGAAGGTGAAACATCATTAACAATATATAATGTTCGCAAATAAATAAAACAGTCTGTCGAACTTAAGGCACGTTTAACTTGCTTAAAACTGTGAAGGAAAACTCAGATCATTCAGTTATTTATAAAGAACGAAACAGTATAATAACTTATCTAAGTATAGATATGTGAGAGTTTAACGTAAGCATTTTTATCAACGTTTTACATATATTATCATTAATTTGTATTATAGTATTCTAATAAAATATATTAATTTATTAGAACGAATATATATTAATCGAAACATCAAAATAAACAATGGAAATATTAAATAATATAGAGCTACATACGAGTACGAAAAAAATTATGTGTAATAATAATTACGTGTAATATAATATCTATTAATATATATTATACATATAGTTGATTATTATATAACAAAACGTTATATAATTGAATATGTAATATATACAAACAGCCTTATCATTTATACATATGCATATGAACATTTATTTTTATGGAACTATTATATTATATATCATTGCATATACTCATTTGATAAATAAGTTGATCACTACGACAAATTACGAAGATACGCGTTTCTATACGTTAACTGAATTCGATTATAACCAACAGGAATATGTTATCTGTTTATTTATAAGGAGAGAGGTCAAATGATTAAACCTATTTATAAAACTGTTTCTGATCTGCTTCATAATCGTTTTCTTCAAGTTTTCATTTCTTTTTTCCTTCTCCTTTTATGTACTTGTATACCAAACTGTCGAAATGGAGAAAGAGAAAGAGAAAGAAAAAGGAACAAAAAAGCAAATTTTAATAAACGATAACGAAAAAACAAAATGATAACAAGAATATTTTAAAAATATTATCTATAGATAATGAAATCTTATCATTATGAAGTAGAAGAAAGAAGATCCATAACACGTGGACCCTTTATACAAAATTGGAAAGAAAAAAAAAAAAGAAAGAAAAAAAGATATCTCAAAAGATAAAATAAAGAAAGAAAGAAAAGAAGTGAGGTCGGAGTTGGATGGCGTGCCAACGTTTCAGTCAGGAAGTCGCGTGTCGACATTAAATCCAAACTCCCACTACGTCGACGTACAAGCAATCTCCTTATGAACCACTACCTCGATACAGTCACCAGCTTTCGTTTTCTTGCACTCTACGAAAGCAGTACGAACGGCCTAGTCACGAGAACACACTGAGAAAACGTTCGAATCGCCTAACAAGTTCTTAGTGTTGGTTACCGTTACTTTAACGAATCAGGATTGGTCGATTCCCCTACGAACGTCGGAGAGCAACCCTTCTACTTTGCTCGGCTTTAACACGGTTCGTCTTTAGAATCGTCAGAATTGCCGTGGTGATAGGACGAACTTAAAGTGTTCGTTAGAATCCTGTCTAACGTTGCCAATGATACGCGTTTAAATTTTTAATCTATTGTTAAACAATCAGCAATAATTCAAAGTCAATAAAGATTTTATTAGATTTTCTTTCAAGATAATATCACGTTTAACGTGGAAAAAGAACCGGATCGAACCATGTTCGGCGAAGAAAGACAGTACGACGTAACATGAGCAGTAACAAGAGATCTCAGGGCAACAAGGACGATAAGAAGAATATTCCAAATAAAGAAGATAGTCCAGCTGGTGGAAAGGATGATGGTGCTTCGGTATCAACGGGTAGCAATGGAGGTACCAGTGGAGAACCATCACAACCGGGTAGCAAACCTGGATCGGCAGGTGCCACTGTCAGGGAAGGTGCCCAAAGACTTTTGGCACTTGCTGCACGCGGAGAATGGGCACCCGTGGACCAGCTGCTCAAATCTATGGAAAAGGCGGTCCAGAATGCGGCTGAGGAAGGTTTTATCGCACCTCTGTCTGGTCTTATGGACCCGGTTAGTACATTTTAATGCAAAATCTTTATTATTATAGTATTAATTTAATCAAAGAATAGAAATTATTTTGAAGAAATTGTATCAATCAATAATTCTAAAAGATTGATAAATAAACAAATAAATATATTATATTACAGACGACTGGAATGACGCCGTTGATGTATGCAGTGAAGGACAATCGTACAGGATTACTGGACAGGATGATAGAGTTGGGTGCTGATGTTGGAGCACGGAACAATGCAAGTAACCAGTAATGACTCATTCGACCGTGAACATTTTCTTTTTTTCTTTCTTTCTTTCTTTCTAAGAATATTAAGAATGTTAGGAATTAGAAAGTCGAAGCTCACTTTTCTCTTGACGGCCTTAAAATGAACCCTAATATTAAAATAGTTAGCTAGAACAAGTGACATTGTCATTACGTTTAGTTTGTGCTTTACACGTAGTACCCTAACACATAATAATGTCGCTTGACCAACTTGAGTTAGCAGAGGTAACGTTAAACACGAAACCTGTACAGTTAATGATCTACCTCTAATCCGTGCAAAGTTGAGAGGGTGTTAGGATTGCGTGAATGAGGGCCAAGGCCAAGGAGCTTGTCGAGCCAACAAAGTGTTTGTAAGTAAGCAACTAGGCCGGTCAGTTTAATAGGACGAAAAAAAAAAAAAGGAAGTCCGATAATCATGTTAAGATTAAGAATACTCTATTGAGCTCTTGGCCCCGGGAATTCATTAAAGTTACATTATATAATGCTGATAGATTTATTTGTCATTACAGACGTTCATTTTCATTCTCAATCTCGAATTGATCATAATAAATGATCCTTTTTATAGTTATCGTTTTAATTCTCTAACATGAATTGTCTAATCGAACATCTAATATACAAAGATTTTCGTTTATCACTGTAAGGAATTTGATGGAATTTCCATATCCATATTAAAGTTTCATACACAATAGCACGATCGTGTACTTTGCCGGTTGAATATCGACCACGGCCACCGCCCTCGCTATGGCTCCAATATAATTTTCAAATTGCACGCTAATAAACTGTGATTGAAACGGCGGAACCATTGCCGTGATTCGTCCGATTAATGTTGGGTGCGGCGAAGTGCAATTTACGATTGTGTTACTTTATTACTTTGGGAAATGCTTCTCTTTGAATTAATCTATGTAATAGAAGGTTGAACTGTGACGATTATAAAGTTCGTGGAATAATCTCTTTAAAAACGATAACAATGTGTTATAGGGGTTTAATTTGTTTTAGGACAATTATAATGCTTTGCACATTGCTGCTATGTATTCGAGAGAAGATGTGGTCAAGTTGCTTCTTTCGAAAAAAGGTGTTGATCCTTATGCTACCGGAGGGGTAAGAATTGAAAAGAAATTCAAACGATGTAATAAAATCTAAAAGATTCTAAAAAATATTTTCTCCTAGTCGAGGCAACAAACGGCAGTTCATTTGGTTGCATCTAGGCAAACTGGTACAGCAACATCAATTTTACGTGCTTTACTGGCTGCAGCAGGAAAAGACATCAGATTGAAAGTCGATGGTGTAAGTAAATGCATCAGGAATGTTTTAAAATTCATTATTGAATGAAATAACTCGTTGACTATTTGCTTTCGGTAAGGAAGATCAATGATACGTACTAAAGTTAAAAAGTGGAACGTTCGTGTAATTCCTTGCACCGAAGGCACGATCACAAGTTAATACGTACAAAAGTTCCAATTGGGAGAAGATAAAAAATTTCAAAACGATCCCCGTTTGCTTCTCGCGTGACACGAGCCTTGCAAATCGGTGAACATCGCTACCTGGCACCGACTTGCCTCATAATTCTCCTCTTCTCTTCCCTTTTTTTCCGTCTCTTTCTCTCTCTCTCTCTCTCTCTCTCTCTCTTCTCAACGATGCCAATATCGTAGCAATGATATGACTATCATAAACAATATCTATAAATATCGGTCTGCTCTGTAAACCTTTAAGAGATTTATTTTTCCTTTCCTTCTAATAAAATTCCTGTTAGAAATGAAATTGATAAAATGTTCTCGATTACTGTTAATCACAAAATAAATAATGCTAATAAACAGAATATGTTTTTAATCGATTAATAGAAAGGAAAGATACCACTTCTCTTGGCAGTCGAAGCTGGTAATCAATCCATGTGCCGCGAATTATTATCTCAGCAAGCACCAGATCAACTTCGAGCTACCACTCCAGCTGGAGACTCGGCTCTTCATCTGGCTGCTAGACGAAGGGACATTGATATGGTTCGAATTCTGGTGGATTACGGAGCTCCAGTAGACATGCAAAATGTATGTATATTAATCCAAGAAGAAAATATAATAATGAGATTCTTAAAGCAACAAGTCTCACAATTAAACTTCCAACAAATGTTAATCACATTTTCGCTCTGGCTATGGTATCGATCGAGTCAACATAATTTCATAGGCGTTTGCTAGGCTAAGAAATGCGTGTTCAACGTAATGAGAAAAGTTATCATTCATTGTGACTTAAAATCTCTTTAACCAATCGTACTGGATAAAATGCTAAAAATGCTTTTTATAACTTTCCAACACACTGTTTTATAATTCTCCAACAAACGAATTACGTCAGCTTTATTTAATTACTATTGCTAATACTAGGGTTGAAGGGCATGCATGCGTAATGTATGAAGTTAATCGTCGCAGTGCGTATATTAGTTCGAGTCCAGTTCGAGAATAACTCTTTAGTCGTTCATGAGATCTATCAGGAGACGCTTCGTAGGTCCTAAAAGAAGATTCTACTTTCTAGATATATTGTTTCTATCTATCTAGCAAACAAGAGATCAATTTTTGCAGGGTGAAGGTCAAACAGCATTGCACATTGCAAGTGCCGAAGGTGACGAGATTTTAGTCAAGTACTTCTACGGTGTTAGAGCATCGGCATCGATCGCTGATCATCAAGATCGAACGCCTATGCACTTGGCTGCAGAGAATGGGCATGCCACGATAATTGAACTTCTTGCTGATAAATTCAAGGCCAGCATATTTGAGAGAACGAAAGACGGCTCCACCCTAATGCATATAGCGTCTTTGAATGGACACTCGGAATGTGCCACGATGCTTTTTAAAAAGGGCGTGTACTTGCACATGCCAAATAAGCGTGGAGCAAGATCTATTCATACTGCAGCTAAATATGGTCATGTGGGAATCATTAGTACACTCCTACAAAGAGGAGAAAAGGTCATTTTTTCCTAATTTTCTTTCTCAATGAATCAAATAAATTGATTTCGAAGGACTGACTCCAATGGAATTCTTTTGAACAGGTGGATGCAACAACGAATGACAATTACACGGCGTTGCACATAGCCGTGGAGAGTGCCAAGCCAGCTGTCGTTGAAACTTTATTGGGTTATGGAGCTGAGGTACACGTTAGGGGCGGCAAACTTCGAGAGACTCCACTTCATATAGCGGCACGAGTTCCAGACGGCGATAGGTGTGCTTTGATGTTATTAAAATCTGGAGCTGGGCCCAACTTGACAACGGACGATGGACAAACTCCCGTTCATGTAGCTGCCAGTCACGGGAACTTAGCAACTTTATTACTTCTCCTCGAGGACGGCGGTGATCCAATGTTTAAGTCGAAAGTATGAGAAATACGTTTGGCTATCAACCTTTGAGTTACTTCTTTATATTTCAACGATTATTGCACAACAAACACGCTTAATGGCACTCGATGATGGCACCAATGTACGTATTTTTAGAGTTGACAGGCTTATATGATCGGACTTTGTGTAAAAATTTGATCGATTATTCTTATTTTAATTCTTCAATTCTACTTGTACGTTTTATCTCTTGTTTGTTAGAACGGTGAAACCCCTCTACATTTGGCCTGCAGGGGATGTCGAGCAGACGTGGTCCGTCATCTAATCGAATTTGTGAAGCAGAACAAAGGACCAGAAGTTGCAACTTCTTACGTGAACAGCGTAACGAACGAAGGTGCCAGTGCTTTGCATTACGCCGCCCAGATCGAACCATCCGAGGTTGTAATACCAGGAGATGATCGTGCAGTTGTACGTGCACTTCTGGAAGGAGGGGCCGACGTTTCGTTGCAAACTAAACAAGCTCAAGAATCTGCTTTTCATCACTGTGCTTTAGCTGGAAACAACGAAGTACTTTCCGAAATGATCAGCCATATGTCAGCTACAGAAGTTCAGAAAGCTTTGAACAGGCAAAGTGCAGTTGGTTGGACACCTCTGTTGATAGCGGCTCATCGTGGTCACATGGAATTGGTGACGAATCTTTTAGCTAATCATGCCAGAGTAGACGTTTTCGACTTGGAGGGTAGATCGGCACTTCATTTAGCTGCTGAACATGGCTATCTTCAAGTCTGTGATGCCTTACTGGCAAACAAAGCCTTCATAAACTCAAAGTCTCGCGTTGGTAGAACGGCATTGCATTTGGCAGCAATGAACGGTTATTCTCATTTGGTTAGATTTCTCATTCAAGATCATGGTGCTGCGATAGACGTGCTTACACTGAGGAAACAGACTCCTCTTCATCTGGCAGCAGGCGCTGGTCAATTGGAAGTCTGCAAGCTTCTCTTGGAACTTGGTGCTAGCATAGACGCTACCGACGATCAAGGACAGAAGCCGATTCATGCCGCTGCCATGAATAATTACGCTGAAGTGGCACAACTCTTTCTACAAAGACACCCGAGTTTGGTGATGGCATGCACCAAAGACGGAAATACATGTGCCCATATAGCAGCGATGCAGGGAAGCGTAAGAGTGATCGAGGAACTAATGAAATTTGATCGTCAGGGTGTAATTTCAGCGAGAAACAAGTTGACCGAGGCAACGCCCCTTCAGTTAGCTGCCGAAGGTGGTCATGCTGAAGTAGTAAGGGCTTTGGTAAGAGCTGGTGCTTCCTGTGCCGATGAAAATCGTGCCGGCTTCACTGCGGTACATTTGGCAGCTCAACACGGACACGGACAAGTCCTAGAAGTGATGAAATCTTCTCAATCTTTGAGAATTTCGAGCAAGAAATTGGGTGTAACGGCGCTCCACGTTGCTGCTTACTTTGGCCAAGCTGGTAAGCATATGTTCAAATTTTCAAAAACTTTTCTAATCTTCTGATACACCATAGTCAATTGATATTCAATTGAAAAACTCGGTCGAGAATCTATTTTTAATTAAAGTTTCACTTATACGCTGTAATGCACGTTATCATCCTTAAACTGCAGTATTATTCGCGTATTTAACTAACATATATCAACGGTAACTGGTACGAACATTTTGGTTTGGCCATTAGAAAAGGGTCATCATACCCATGCGTGATTCCAGCAAATCGTTTTTCACCGTACCCTACTGCCACGTATTTTGGCATATGTACATTGAGGAATAGGATTTTCGCGTGACTCTTCCGACTGGTTTAAAGTCAAATGTAGTGATCGGTAATGTCGCCGAAAGTGAGACTTTCCCCGCGAGGACGACTGCGGTCACGCGAAAATCTCTTTTGTTGCGTTGTATAGATTTTCTAAAGACTTATCTTATAAGATCTTTCGTGCAAAAGGAAATGCATAATCGTTAGATCGTAAGAAATAGTTGAGATTTGCCTCCTCAAAGAATAATAATAAAAGGTAGAGCAACATTCATCGAATAAAATAATAGTTATCGTGAGCTCGTAAAACACGATCAAGCGATTAAACAACAATGTGAAATTCCTTTGCTCATAGGAATTTTTCCGGATTACCATGCACTGGGTGAATTTCGAAGAAAATCAACGTATCGTTCGAGTTTTATTTTAAACTGACGGTCGAAAGTTCAAGACCATTTACTCTACTTAATCGTAAATACCTGATCTCGAAGTTTAAGATTTAGGTGTCGCTGGTCACGAACTTAGAAACTGTATAACTAATTCGTGCAAGAATGTTCAAGTACCGTTTTGTTCCGTCCAGTCACGTTAATTATTTGTATCTCGTCGCCTCAAATGCCTAATCGATCTAAATTCTTCGACGAAATTAACAAAAATGGACTAACAATGAACAATTTCTCTCGAAGTATTGCTTTTACTTCTTTTTTTACAATTTCTTCCAGATACCGTCAGAGAATTACTGACAAATGTTCCTGGAACTGTTAAATCCGATCCACCTACCGGCGGTTCTTTGGTAGGAGAATTAGGAAGCGAATCTGGCATGACACCCCTACACCTAGCAGCCTATTCAGGAAATGAAAATGTCGTACGACTTCTTTTAAACTCTGCTGGAGTACAGGTAATCGATACTACAGAATGATTACGTCTGAATAAACCCGAAAATGGAATGAAATAGTATATAAAACAAAATATCTATATTTTCTTAGGTGGACGCAGCGACAACTGAAAATGGATTCAACCCTTTGCATTTAGCTTGTTTCGGTGGGCATATCACGGTAGTTGGTCTTCTTCTCAGCAGATCAGCAGAATTGTTGCATAGTTCCGATCGTTATGGAAAAACTGGCCTGCACATAGCTGCTACACATGGGCATTATCAAATGGTAGAGGTACTGTTAGGTCAAGGAGCAGAGATAAATGCTACCGATAAGAATGGCTGGACTCCTTTGCACTGTGCTGCTCGTGCTGGTTACCTCGACGTCGTCAAACTACTCGTCGAAAGTGGAGCTTCACCAAAAAGCGAGACAAACCTTGGTTGTGCTCCTATTTGGTTCGCCGCTTCCGAAGGTCATAATGACGTATTAAAGTATTTGATGGAAAAGGAACACGATACCTATGCTCTTATGGAAGACAGAAGGGTATAAAGTTTTATGCGTTATCAAGGCCAATGATGAAAAATGCTAGAGACACACCCTGATCATTCTCTTCACGCTTACCTTAAAAGTTTTCTCAAAGATAACCATGAGAAAACTCACGCTTATATTTGAGAAAACTTTTCTCATTGCTAGAATCGATATTCCAAAGTAATAACTTAGCACTTAACGCGAGTAGTACACGCGATATGGAACTACAGTTATGACCTTCTACTTAATATTGTTTTTTTACTCGAGGGAAAAAAAAACATTGCAAAATTCTATTAGTTCTTATACGTATTATTAACGATTTATCAATTCGATTAATATATCCAGTTCTTCAGCCTTAAAGAGCCCACAACTGATCGATAAGAAAATATCTTTTTGTTTCAGTTCGTCTACAATATGATGGTTTGCAGCAAGAGTAATAACAACAAGCCAATCGAAGAGTTTGTTCTGGTGTCTCCAGCACCTGTAGACACTGCAGCTAAACTCTCCAACATCTATATGAAATTATCGGAGAAGGAAAAGGAACGAGCAAAAGATTTGATTGCAGCTGGAAAGCAATGCGAGGCTATGGCAACAGAATTACTCGCTCTTGCGGCAGGTGCCGATTCAGCTGGCAGAATTTTAACGTCTATGGATCGAAGAAACGTAGAATTCTTGGATGTGCTGATTGAAAATGAACAAAAAGAGGTGATAGCTCATACAGTTGTACAACGTTATCTCCAAGAACTTTGGCAAGGTAGCCTAAATTGGAACGCTTTCAGAACGATTCTCCTATTCATAGCCTTTCTGATTTGCCCACCAGTTTGGGTAGTCTTTGCTCTGCCACTTGGGCACAAGTACAACAACGTGCCGATCATAAAATTCATGTCGTACTTAACGTCCCACATTTATCTGATGGTATTTCTGATGCTAGTTGGGATAACACCAATATATCCAGTCGTAAGATCCAATTTATTACCATACTGGTACGAATGGTGTCTTCTGGTGATGCTGTCCGGTCTTCTACTCTTCGAATTGACCAATCCCAGTGATAAAAGTGGCCTCGGCTGGATCAAATTAGCAGTCCTCCTCTTCGGTATCTTCGGTGTTGCCTTTCATCTTATGGGATTCGTCATAATCAAACGTGTATACTGGCCAACGTTATTGTATCTAAGAAATCAACTCTTCGCCTTGAGTTTCCTGCTAGCTTGCGTTCAGATCCTGGACTTTTTATCCTTCCATCATCTCTTTGGACCATGGGCCATCATCATCGGCAATCTCATGAAGGATCTCGCCAGATTCCTCGCTGTATTGGCCATCTTCGTCTTTGGCTTTTCCATGCACTTCGTCGCTCTGAACCAAGCATTCCAGAACAACGCAAATCTTGTGGAGGGAAAAACTGAGAGTGCCTTTCACGACGGTAAGTTCGATGCACTTATAATAACTGGCTTCGTGATATGTACGAGCCAGCTCATAGCGTTTCCTTTATCTTATCTTCGCTCTCTTCAGATTTGCCGACATTATAAATTTATTTATTATAATATTCTTTTTTTATATCCGTAATATGATCGCATATATAGATGGTAGCAGCGTAGATGTTAACGTAGGTTTAGATTTTAGAAATGAAAATTGCTTTAAGGCCAATTAATCCAAAAAAAGAAAAAAAAGAACTATTTAATAGGATGTAGCGAGTGCTTTTTTTTCATCGGTACGTCATTGCGTCCGAATAATGAAATGAAGCAAGACACCGTTTTCTGTAGCAGATCATCCGTGCTTCCTGGTAATTGTAGATCACGTACAAATTCCTTCGGGTTATTAACATCTTTAGGAATTTCATTCGACTAATCAATGATTTATTATCCGTGAAATATGTAAATATGTAAATGTTTCTATATCTTATGTATATATATGTGTATATATATGTATATATATACACACCGAAGGGAAATTCTACTGGGGAAACTTTTCAGAGGCTAAAGCTGATTCAAACTTGAGATATTGTACATTAATTAAAATAATAGGAATGGTCGAAATTAGGTTCGTTTAAGACGAGGCATAGACGTAATTAGAGAAAATTACAATGATAGATATGTCCGCCAATTTAACGGAATGGATAACGGAGACGCCAGCACCGGCGACTCCTCATTACTTCAGCCGCTACAGGAAAAAGAATGAATGTTGTGACGATAACTCCCGAGAGAGTAAGTTTTGCCAGATCGACAAGAATGACAAAGCAGCAAATTGAGAACAATGATAAAACAAAGCAAAGTGGCACGTGCGCAAAAATTGAATGCAGGACACGCTCGATGTCAGTGTCGTCCCGTCTGCATTGTGCATCTTGAATGATGTACGCCATGTCTGTGTGCTGCCTGCCAAGACTGTTGCCTGATAACAGCAATATTCTGCAAAATCAACGAGAACTGTACTTTCCATCCGTGCATTTTCGCTGCGATTCGGATAGGGACAGTTTTTTTTATTTATTATTATTTTCTTATTTTTCACAGGATCGCAGGACTCTCCTTTATTTTTATAGAATTCCCAACAACTACAAAACATTCTCGTATACCTGCAGATTTGAAGTCTAAATAAGAAAGCGAATTTATTCTATTATAAACGAATATATATAAAAAAAAAAAAAAAAAAAAAAAAAAAAAGACCTAGAGCAAACACTCAAAGTACTTCCGAAACGCAGCGTACGTTTATATGTATATCACGATAAACAATTCAAAGCTAATTCACTGTCGGCATGTCGTCGGAACGCCAATTTTCTATGTGCCGTGTACTTTGCAACCACCCTCTTTTCCCCGATTGTCTGTGTTCATCCTTTTTTATAATATTTACGTACTTGCGTTTTTCCTCGACTCCAGCTCGCGTTTTACGTCTCATGGGGAAGATAATAATATTTGAATAAACAACGTATTAAGAATGCCAAATGAATGAATCGATTTTTGAACTACGAACGCTATCATTATTTTTACGTTCGATCCCCCATTTAGAAACATCTCCCAAGTGTACTACGACTCTCTTCAATTTTGTTGAAGGCGAATTGTTGACTAACTGGGTACGTTGACACCTTTGATCAAGGCAATCTCATTGAGAAAATTTGCATGCATTCATCGCATCTAATGTCATAATTTTAAATCAAGAATCAGCGTGTCATATTCACGTCGTGTCAATGAGATCTTCAGTGATCCGGATGCTGAAAATGATTTAATTTGCATGTTGCATCCTTTCACTCACAGCAAACACGTACGTATGTTCGTGGTGTATTCCGGCACGCGTTTCATTGTTAAAACGAAGAAAGTGAAGTTCATCTGGAAGGGATCAGCTAACCCAAAAGAATCAATGGAATTGATAAAAATAATGAAATGTGACTGTGTTGAGAAATTCCAAAGGATTGCTGCATCTTGAAGCGTCTTCGATTAGCTGCAGTTCTTTACACGGGGCTTGAATATCTTCGCGTCGACTTAGAACAAATCGATAACATATAATATATAATATAATCAAAAAACAACACACGCATACTATGCGTAAAGAAGGAGAATAATACAAGTTCAAGAAAAAAAAAAAAAGACAAATAAATAAAAACAAATTAAATCAATCAAATTTGGCATGCATTCAACGTTATACTCAGCCCGAGCATGACCACAGATTGTATAACAAAAGCATGAGCATGTTCGTTCGTTCGTTCGTTCATTCGTTATGTATTCGTTATGGTAAACACGCGAGTCAATTCGTAGTGAGTACCACCAGTAGCCACAGCCTGCCATGGCACGAAAAAGCAAGCGAAAAGCAAGACTGCAAAAAGAAAAGATAAAGAAAATCAAGATGCCTCTGTGTACCTCGAATTCCAGTAAAGATGAGTCCTATACTTGCCTTCGAGTATCTGTTCTTCGCCGTCTTCGGTCAAACGACACACAGCGAGCTCAAGGTCGAGGTCAATCAGCCGGACTGGACCTCGGTCCTCTTTAAGCTGGCCTTCGGCGTGTACATGTTGGTCTCGGTAGTGGTGTTAATTAATCTGCTTATCGCAATGATGAGCGACACCTATCAACGGATACAGGCACAATCGGATATTGAGTGGAAATACGGTCTGAGTAAATTGATCCGTAATATGCACAGGTAAGCTTGACATTTTTTTCTTTAACACTTAATGTTAATGTTAATCTCTGATCGAAAATGTGACATTTAATTTATTGTATAGATCTTTAGCTTCATTTACTTGATAAAATATAGCCTAGAATGATGATAATTAAACCTTTTGTTTTTTTCTATGATCCATTGAGTCAGGTAATTAAGCTGGAACACATTGAAAATACGTTTCCATGTTGCAGAACAACTACAGCTCCTTCCCCGTTAAACTTGCTAACAACCTGGATCGTTTACTTCATCAAAGTATGCAAACAACGTGCAGCAAAACGCAAACGACCGTCTCTGGTACATATGATGGGTCTTCAACGTAGCGGTCGATTATCTCCAAGATCTAAGATGGGTGCAAAGTGGTTGGCCAAAGTCAAGAAGGGACAGGTCCAACCAAAAGACAGCGTGGCTCTTTCGGTAATGCATTTGAGCCCATTAGGCAGTCAATTGTCCTTTAACAGTGCTACCAGAATCGAGAGTGTGGTTGATTGGGACTCAATCAGGAAGAAGTATCTTGCTTTGACTGGAAACGAGCCTGAAAAAGAAGAGGACAAGGAGAAGGATGACAAGGACAACGAAAATGAGAATGAGGATGATTATGGACCTACTGTTTCAAATGCTCCGACGGTTCCAACAACGATGACCACTTCACCTATATAAATATGATCTCGCGAGCGTGAAAATTAAAATAATAATTTTAGGTCTATGTAGCTGACTAAGAAAAGAAAAAAAAAAAAAAAAAAGAAAAAAAAAGAAGAGAAGAGACAAAAGGAGAGATGAAAGAGCGGGCTTTTCGAAGGACGATCGTCTATATGATTTTAGAAGCTAAGTAAGTCTACGTTACGTAGTCTACATGTGCCTGTATTTATACAAAATAAATGTCACCTTTATTTTTACGAGTTTGGGATTGCGTCCTACTCAGTCAGCATGGCCAGAAACATGCGTTTGCATCGAATCATCTACACTAGCTCGAAATCTCATTGTATGTGGCACAGGAATATATCTTTAAGAATATTTTTAATGATCTTACGCGAAGTATTAAAAGTTTAGGTCTTTTCTTATATATTTAACACAATGCATGTCCAAAGTTACGTGCAGATTGATTTTTTCTCGTATTCGGCAGGAACGAAAGGAGCCTAGTGTGTGAATGCACTGACATAAACGTAGGTCCTTAGAACGACTAAAAATCATCATAAAAATATTAAACAATTGTTAACCGGCACTGGCATGACATATGTCAGGGAGTAAACAATGCAAGAGAATGTTTTTATTATCTGTATGCAAGCTTCTTTTTTTCTCGCGTCGATGTGTCTTATCAGATATCTTGTTGGCACATATTTCCAGTCAGGATGAACCCGATACTGGCCGTTGAATTATTGTTCTTCGCCATCTTCGGACAGACCACTCATGAGCAGTTCAAGGTCGAACCTAACCAACCCGATTGGACCACGATCCTATTCAAGCTCGCCTTCGGCATTTACATGTTGGTATCGGTGGTCGTGTTGATAAACCTCCTGATCGCCATGATGAGTGACACTTATCAACGGATACAAGCTCAATCTGATATCGAGTGGAAATACGGATTGAGCAAACTCATTAGAAATATGCACAGGTAACGACAGCGAGTTTAAACTTTGTTTCGTTAGTTGTGTCTCTCTATCGTTCCTTAATCGTAATGTATCATACATTATTGTACTATCTCAAGATATCAATGATCATTAGGCACGAAATTGATTATCTTTCTTGATGATATAGAACAACCACGGCGCCGTCTCCTCTGAACCTTTTAACTACTTGGATAACGTACTTCTTCAAACTCTGCAAGAAACGTGCGGCTAAAAAGCAAAGACCATCTTTGATTCAAATGATGGGCTTGGAAAGAACTAGAATGTCGCCACGTTCGAAAATGGGAGCAAAGTGGCTGTCGAAGGTGAAGAAAACGCAAGTTATGCACAAGGACAGTGTGGCTTTGTCTGTAGTTCATTTGAGTCCATTAGGAAGTCAGCTGTCCTTCAACAATGTGATTAGGATCGACAATGTTGTTGATTGGGATGTCGTCAGACGAAAATATCGTGATCTCTACGGTGAAAATGTTGAGAAAGCTATCGAAGAAATAAAAGAAACTACAGAGATGGATCCTTTAATTGCCTTCGAGGAAGCATCGTCCATTGGTCCAGCTAGAAACGTGACATCTGACTTACCAAATGCCTGATGAGGCGAAGAGGAACTCTAAACTCATCTCTGATCGACTAGATAATTCTTTGTACTTTTATCGTTCATAAGAACTTAAGACATAGGTCTTTTTTTTCAAATAAACGATTAGATCTCGATTTGTGTTAGCGGTATACGCTTTACTTATTCTGCTCGACCTAATCCCACGTCGATCCATGATCTAATCGATTACATGTACCATATTTTAGAGGCTACCATGGATATACCTGTCTGGTTAGGGAACCACCTCACGTTATGTGTTACGGTTAGTCACTTACATGTAATATGTAATGTAATATATATATATATATATATATATATATATATATATATATATATATATAAATACATACATATATATAAATATATATATAGAATATGTACTTTCTCTCTGTTATAAATTTTATAATCGATCTATTTGTTTGATGGTAGAATACGGCTGCATAATAATGTTAGTAATGCGTAGTAATGCACGCACGGCAATGTGCTGACGTTACTCACAAGAAGTGATTAAGAACAGTCGTTGTTAAAGTTGGTCACGTAATTAGAATGCATCCTAATCGTGCCGAAGAAAAATTATGAGTGTATAACTTGCCTGTAGTCTTTCACGTAGCGTAATGTACTCGATGTGGCATGCGAATTCCGAAGCTTGTCAGCTAATGATCAATCATACCCCACAAGACTTCAAAAGAATATTCATTTCATCATGCACATGCGATGCGTTTACATTTACCTAATTACTACAGAATATACTTATATCGTTCTCAACGTTGTTAGATGATTGTTATATTCACATTTTTTAGCGTCACTTCATACATCTAAAGGTTTATTAGTTATGAGTATATTTTTAACATATGTCTTCTCTCACTCTATTTCTCTCTCTCTCTCTCTCTCTCTCTCTCTCTCTCTCTCTCTCTCTCTCTCTCTTTCTCTCTTTGTCTCTATGTCGACCTAATCAACATTTCTTCTGACACATATCATCGCATGTTATTAGGTTTATTAGAACAACGAACATTCTTTTTATCAATCGATTGCGAATCAATGATACTTGATGAGAAATGAAATCAGTCAGCACGAATTGATATGAATCAATCATTATGCGATAAATCAAAGCTTAGATCATTAGGAAATTAGAAAAGTAAGATATCAGTAGAGATAGGATTGCTGCGAGTAACATTTCTCTTTACATCCTTGTTGCTAAGAATGATGTTATAACATAGATTTTTTTTCAGTAAGAGTCAATCCTATCCGCATCACGGAATATCTTTTCTTCGCAATTTTTGGACAAAAGAATACCGACGATTTCTCAATTTCGGCGAGGGATAAGTTGCAACCAAAATGGACGATATATTTATTTAAGGTTGGTGATTTTTCAAAGAAAAATTTATATTCCATATCGTTTGCTCCAATTAAACGTTTCTTATGCTTCCAGATATCATTCTCTCTCTACATGCTTGTCACCGTTATCATCTTGATCAATCTTCTAATTGCTATGATGAGTGACACTTATCAAAGTATCCAGTCGCAAAGTGATATAGAATGGAAATATGGACTCAGTAAACTTATACGTAAAATGCAAAAGTAAGTATTGTTTATGGGGATAATAACCTTGACGTTTTAACAATTTTTCTTTCTTTAAGAACACGAACTGCTCCCTCGCCATTAAATCTGTTCACCACGTGGATAATATATCTTGTAAAGATGTGTAAGAAGAAAGCAAATAAAAAGAAGAAAATGAATGTAATGCATGGTTTTATGAAGAAACATACACTTCCGAAAAGTTCATTCTCTCAAGTACGTTATGACAGTCAAGTCGATGAAATAGGAAAATTTAAGGTGTTGAATCTAATGAAGTTTCTTCCTCTGTAGGATAATAAAATACTTTTATTGGATCGCAACAAGGTCAACGATGGTTTCGCTCTACTACGTTCGAGTCCTTTTCAAAGCCAATCATCATTAAATCAAGCGTCAAAAATAGAAAATGTCGTCGAATGGGACATCGTTCGTCGGAAATATAGAATGCGTTTTGGAGATGAGATAGAGAAACCGTCGGGAGAGGATCACATTGTCAATGGAACGATATAAATGATCTTAATTGTTTCGGAACAAGTATTAATTTCCAGTCAGTCCTGTACCACAAATATAGTCATATTTCTTAAATATATACATTTTTACCACCTTATAGATACGAGAATATATTGAGAGTGATATAAAAATCATACTTGACGTTCTACTTTTATATCTCATTTTTTCCAAATGGTGGTTGTGCATTAGTTTCCAAAAAAAATGAACCACGAGCATTCCGATTAACGTTTTCACCCATGAACACCATAGTAGAGTTATCTTTGCACTTGCCTGCTTTAAATTCTATCCAACTATTGCATTGAACAGCATTAAAAGTTAATGGATTGATAATAGATTCGCCCATAAAATCGTGAGCTCTAGCATGACTGCAGTATTCTGATAACAATAAAAACAAGAAAAGTTTATGCTTATAAAAAAAAAAAAAGAAAAAAAACATTAATAATTTAAAATCACTTACGAGCTGAGAAGACAGGACATCCAGGCTGCCTGAATGTTCCTCCGTTTGGATAGAAATCAACATGACCAATTGATCTGATGAACCCAAGTGTTCCTGCGCAAGTGTGTATAATATCCACAAATTTGGCATCTCTAGAATCTAAACGAATTCTTAAATCGTTCAAACTCGAAGATTCGAAACCTGGTCGAGCCGGATCCATGCCAGTTATTCTTCCAATTGTTCCGGATACTTCCATCCCAGCAAATCCAGCAACATGAGCTCCTAAACTATGTCCTAGTATGTGTACATCGTCCAGCGAGAGGCCAGTTTGTGAGACAAGAAAATCCAACATTTCTGCTATATATTTGCCGATCTATAAGCATGATATATCCATCCAGAATTTTAGAAATTAACAATTTATTTTTTGTATAAATCAATTCATTTCATACAAACCTGGCGAGTTAGTTTCGCGGCGATCCCATACTCTTTCAATGATGCAGGGAACCAGTTGATGCTAATAACATTATAATTACCCACTGTTAGATAATTTTGTCGAAAATCTTGCAACCAATATGTGTTTGCACTATCAGTCCATCCATGAATGAGTATCTTTGTAGGATTTTCAGATTCAAAAGGAGATTCTTTTAGACCTGTTATATCATTTACCTTCAAAAAATATCCTTGAACAGGATTGTTTTTTGTATAGAGCTCGAATGAAACATCTTCGGATATCAAATTCGGATCGAAAATATTATTTATAACCGATCGGTCATCTTGAATTGTTCCCATTGGATTAACAAGAGCATCTAAAAGTACTTCCCCTAAAAATAATCTTTGCGATTTATCCGCCGTTAAATGGCGTTGCATATCATTGGTGAAACTTTTAGATAAATCTGTAAATATAACAGATTAACTTTACTATCAATTTCATCAACTAAAAACTTTAGATACTATATTAAAAAAGGACTGTAAAATATTTACTTAGAAGAATTAATAAGAACACAAACCAAGCGATGAACGTCATGATTGCATTTGCTTGGACCAACAGTAGGTACCATTATTTATGTATTCGAATCTTATGTAACAATACAATTTTCTATTCTTATAAATTTTGTTGAGTAAAATAATAGGATAAAATTGTTGCCTAACTAATGGTTGTCATGTAATCAGTTCCGCTACAGTACATTATTTACGTTGATTTATCTAGAATGAATTTTCTTTTTGTTTATTGGGCAATAAAAAGATAACAATCAGAAAACATGCATATATATATATATATATATATATATGTTTATATATTATTATTATATAATTATAGAATATTTAATTATAAAAAAATTATATAAAAATAAAAAATTATACATTTATTTTTTACGTAATATTAACAAAAAAAATATTGTTTTTATTTTTAGATATTTTTAGATTTTTAGATCGTTTCACGATCTATTCGTAAAAAAACTAAAAATACTATTTTTAGTTTGCTTATCACTAAAGAGATCTTCATAGTCAATATTTTATTTTAGTTAAATATAATATGTTCTTGCCATATTTTGTTTGAGAAACAACATTAAGACCTAATGCAGCTGCTTGCTCGCGTATATAATTCTCTTCTTCTCGTGTTAAACCTTCAGGAAATGGTTGTCTTGATAGATAATTATCTCGAACAAAAGATTCACACATTTCTCGAGCTGCTTTTTGAAATTCACATTCGTTTTTCTCTTGCTTAGAAGAATTGAAACAATTGAACCATAATCGTTTTTCTATTTCATTATGTTTATTATATTTTTCATTCGCCTATCATTTTCCATGAAAATAATATAATATGTAAAAGTGAAAACCTTAGAAATAAAAAAAGAAAAAATATTAAATAATAAGATAATATCACACTAACCAAACAAATTTCTTTATATATGTCTTTATCGTTTGGTTCCATTTTGTATGCAATTTGCAATTCTTTCAAACCTTTTGTATATTCCCCAATTTTTACCAGTGCTTTGCCACGACTACAATATAAAAAATAAAATAATTAATTTCGATTTCTAATATCATCACTTGTGAAACATTATGAATGGAAAATATACTTGAAGTAAGTTTTAACAGTAGGTATGGGTACTTTGTTACAAGCTATGGCGGCACGACGTGGCATTTCTTCTTTATTAAAACATATTGCAAGATTATTGTAAGATCTGGAAAGTAATCTTTTCACTTCTTCTTCTTCCTTATCATCTTTTAATTCTGCATCTTCCAATAAACGTATGATTTTTTCGTATCTATACAAATAAATTAAAATATTAGTAATATCTTAATATCTGTATCAAATAAAAATATATTTTCTTTACCTACTGTCTTATGGCTTTCTTAATCTTCATGTTTGTAAAATTATGTTTGGCTGTATTAAGCAAATCATTAACACTTTTAACAATATTTGAAAATAATTTTTGTTCTTCCATGTTTAGATTAAGATAAGAATAAGCTGACCCATTATCAAGAAAATCAACCAAATGAATAACAAACATAACTTCTTCATTAGGTAAAATACGAGGAAGACATCCAATACTTCCATATGCAAGATCAGGATGAATAATAAAAACAGCAATTTCATGTTTTTCCATACTGGTTATAGCGAGTTCAAGTCCAGGAATTAATAAGTTCTGATTAAGACGAATAGTTTTTGGATGTCCATGCGCATATGTAGAATCAAAAGGTTCATCATTATATTCAAAATAACTAATATATTTAATAGTGACCTGAGCATTGTATGGTACAACCTTACCAACTCCTTTTTGTTTAATTAATTTCATAATCTATATTTAACAATGATTTAATAATGTTATTTAATATTGATTTTTTTAAATATTTAATTTTTATTATTAATTACAGTATACCTTTCCATCTTTTGTTACTGGAGTCATTTTTGTTTTCATTGTTGCGAAACTTATTCCAAAAGGCACAGAACCTGTAGCTTCATTATTTTCTTCAGCTTCGTCGATTTTAAAATCATCCATATTAAGCATATTAATTAATTCTTCATTTGACAAAAATACGTTCGGATTGTATGAAAATTTATCCTCTTCTTCTTTCTCCAAATATTCATCTCCAATTTCAAGAGTAAAACCGTCTGGAGATAATAAATCACTGAAAAATACAATTATTGTTATACAGTTCATTAATACGCACCAATAATATAATTTAATTTTTCTATTACCTCAATGTAAACCCTTCGAGAAGATTTAAAGGCTTTGCCATCTTGAATCTTTTATAAAAACTTATTAAATATATCCGAATAGATTTTTCAAAAATTCGATCATAACAAAAGACTATCTTTTATTAGATGATCAAACGGAGCATCAGTGACATCTATGAACCAGTATAAACAAAACCAGTGTATTTATTAACCTTTATATTGAAGTATTCCTATCAAAAAAAAAAAAAAAAAAAAAAAAAAAAACAATAACTTCTACTTTACACAAACAGCAGTGTATTACGAAAGTCTAAGCTTAATAATTAATATACGTACAATTAACAATATGAAGAAATATAATAATTATAATATACATTTCTTCATTTCTAAATAAAATTACAGTAACATACATATATTTCTGACATATAATCTACAGTTTTTTATTATTTAATATCAGTGAAAAAGTTAATATATATATTAATAGATCATGAGTTCTCACGGTAAAGCAGAAACTGAAAGATTAAAACAAAATTTAGAAGAACAGCTTGATAGATTAGTGCAACAGTTAGAGGATCTTGAAGAGTGCAAGTAAGAGAACAAATTATTTATATAAAAATATTTATATATTGTGATATAATATTAATATTATGCAGAGATGAAATGACTAATGAAGAATATGAAGAAGCCAAAGAAGAAACAATGGAACAACTTCGTGAATTAAATGAATCATTACAAAGAATGATTTCTGGAAATATGACTCTTATCAATCAACTTGGAGCAATGCAATTGGTACATAGACATATTTATTCATAAACAACAATGCAATATAAAAAATTTAATCTAATATAAACTATATGATCCAGGCAGCTCAAGCAGCAATAAGTGCAGCTTTTAAAACTCCTGCTGTAATTAGAATGTTTGGAAGACGTGAGCCGGATCAACTCAGAGAACGTCTTTTTCAAATTGAACGTGACATAAAACTTGGGAAACTAAATAAAGATGCTGGTGATCGATTACGTACTGAAGTACTGAGTGCTTTAAGACAGCTTGGAGAAAAATTGGATCCTTCCGAATTACAATTATTAGAAAAATTTTCTTTAAATAGTATAGATGCAACGAGTTATGTACAAGTGACAGAGGCTGTAGAAAAGGGTCAAATGGCCTTAGCAGCAGTTGGTAAAGAAGTAAGAGCTACTCAAAGTACCTAGATTTTTTAATTATACTTTATATCAATATATGTCCATGTTATAAGTACTTCCTATTTGGAATATAATAATTTTTTAAATAATATTAATTTACATATGATTAGAACATCTTATTTTAAATATTATGCTTATTATCTAAATTATTTATTTAACATCTTGGTTAATCTTAAATATTTAAAAAAAGAAAAAAATACAAATTATATTGCGTTATATAATTAGGTTCTACAACTTTATGGTTAATTCATTTATTTAATCTAAGTTCTAATATAAATTCAATTAATATTCATATAAATGTAAGTTATGTAATGAAATAAAAAAAAAAAAATAACTTTCTATAGATGATTTATAATTACAAACTAAACTACGTATATTTTTAAGTATGAAGCAGTGGAATGAGTAAAAATATTGGACTAGTATGTTTTAATTTGCTTTTGTGCACACATACTATCTTTTACTAATTGAATTATCACTGTTTTTATTCACAAACCCTGTGACTTATTAAATATACTTATTTATTATTTAATGTTATGTAATATCAGAATTATTAAGAGAAGAATATAAGTATAATTAATAACAATTAAAATTGTATCTCTGTATAATTAATTAATTCTTAAATCAAATACTTAAATGAAAGTACAATAAGAGAGTAAACTGTTCATCTAAACAATTATAATGAAAAACTGATAATTTCTGTAAAAACATAAGCTAGGTTTTTAATTTGAAATTAATAATTGTAAAATGTTGTATCATATAAAAAACAACAATTGTACAAATTGAATAAAAGAATTAATAACTTATATTGTTAAATACAAAATAGTATGGTCGAAAAATATAAATTTATGCATAAAAAATACTTCCATTTAAGAAGGAAGCCTACAAGGAGAAAATAGATTGGTGTCAAGTATATATATATATATATATATATATATATATATATATATTACTGTGGTTTATCTTTTCTCAAAAAAAAAAAAAAAAAAAAAAAAAAAAAAAAAAAAAAAAAAAAAAAAAAAAAAAAAAAATCGAACATGATATTTCTTATAGATCTTCATAGTAAAATCATTATAAAGCTTATTGCGCCTTCTATTTAATTAACGTTTACGACGACAAACTCTTTTATGTTCACGTTGCCAATGAACCTGTTGACAATCAGTACTGCAATAAGCTGTGTTCCAACAGCAATGATATATTGCTTCAGCTTCGCAGTTGTAACACTGTAATTACAACATAGTAAATATTAATTAAAGTGTGTGTGTATGTGTGTGTTTGTAACATAAACAATTGTGTGTGTGTGTGTGTGTATATGCAAAAAAAATACCCATTGTTTCTTTTTAATTTCAGATATAATCTGTTGATGTCTATCAGTTAGTTGCCTCAACTCTTTGGCATGTTCTGCTTGAAGTCTTTCCATTTCTCTGCATTTGTCAAGCTCCAATTCTCGTCGTAATTTTTCTAACGCCGTTGTTATAGGTTGTTCAGAAGTCCTACGTTCCCTTTTTATCTGAAACATTTTGTTCATAAAAAATAAAACCAACATGTTGCAGAATAAATAAGTATTATTAATGCACATTTTAACATTATGAAATATACTTTTGTATATATTATAATTTTATTTTATAATATATTATTAGTTAAATATACCTTTGCTGGTATCACTTCTGTTTGAATTTGCTCTGTTTGCACGAGAACGCATTTAGATCTTGGTTCTTGAGAACTAGATGTTACCATGTCTTCTTGAGATCCCTCCTTCTTTAAACCTTGTGGACATGTACTGGATATTTCTCTTGTAGGTTCATCCTCAGCTACCGGTAAGTGTGGGACTTGTCTTTCTTCGCTTCCAGCTTTACTTCTTGGAGATTTATTTCCTTTGGTCTCTTGGGATGCTGTTAATTCTGCATGACCATCAGTACTTAGACGTTCAACTTTAACTCTTAAGTCTTTTATAATCTGTTTTGTTGTATTGCTGTTGTATTGATGAGAAGTTTCTTTCAAGCTTGCTGAATCTATATGCCGAATTTTTGCAGCTTTGGGCCCATCATAGTCACTGCTACCATCTATTTCTTCAATAGTCTTGCCCGACTTTTGTAGTAAATGTTGATGATGTTTTAATTCTTCAAAAGCTCTGTTCCACGCCGTTGATCTCTTTATCTATGAAATAATAGTAGTAAATAGTGTGAAAAAAATTTATCATTGCAAAATTTAAATTGAAATGCAATGATAGGACAATTACTCGCATTTTCTTTTGTTTCCTTATAGGCATTACCTTCATTTCTTTCCACTTTCCCTTTTCCGAAGGCTATGCAAGAATTCGTTGTTAAGATAGTTATTTTATCTAAGTGCAACAACAATTTTTAAATCGGTTTTCTCTCAACGGTTTTCTCTCCTATCATGTCAGTGATATAATAGACTGTTAACTGCATGTAACCTAAACCGAGAATTTTCAAAGTGGTCGCGTAATAGTTTCGCGTGTATAATCAAAGGATACCGCAACGCGTGTTTACCTGTAAACTTTGTAAGCTGACACTAATCGGCCGAATAAAAACTTTTTCTATGTTAGCCCGCATGTGATGCCCCCCAAAGAATCGAACATCGTAGACATTGCCATTAATTTGCATAACTTTGGCTGGCCAATAAGGATATCCTTTTTGTTTAGCATAAACAAGTTGATGTGGTGGGTTGCATGGTATACAGAACCACATTTTCTCCGATTTCTCATTCGATATTCGGTAACAGTCCGCACACCGACGAATTTCTTGAAGATCATAACAGCAATCTTGATACATTGTGTTGCCCATTTCCCCGATTATACTGTGAGCTATAAAATTCGATAAAATATATAAAAAAATACATAGCACAGATAATAACATATTTAAAGGTTAAATATTTTACCTCCATGATATAACAGAATATTATGCAGAATATTGTGTGCATCTGCTTGAAATTCCGTTAAATTGTTGTATTCATTTTTGTTGGTTTTAGAGTCCATAATTGCCAAATCCATATGATTTTTTATAAGATAACCAGGACGCCATGCATCTTCACCTTCGCTTATCCAAGTAGGCCCAGAAAACCCACTTGGTGGTGTAACAACAGGATCATTATTAAAAACTATAGTTCGATTCGTAATTTCTAATGGTAATTTTGCTTTTAAATGACCACATGTAAAGCTAAGTATATGATTGAGATCAGGTTTGTCTGGATATGTGTCAGTATTTATTTTCTGGAAAAAAAAAAAAAAAAATATTTATATTTATGTTATTCATTTTATGTCAAAAATCTTAATATCTTAGAATATTTTCACATAATTATTATATTAACCTCACAAAAGTCACAAACTTTTAATTTTGTATTTGTAGGTACATGACAACCGAGATGATATACTCTGTGACATTGTTGACAAGATTCTACTAATCCAGCTTTTTGGCATTTGTAACAATACCAATCATGATCGATATTTCCTGGTGGTTCTATCGGTAATCTGTAACTTTCTTGTTCAATTCCTGTCTTTGATGGTACTTTTTTTAATAAAACAAGATTATCTTCCACAGCTTTGTTCAATTCTTCTTGAGCTTGTTGTTCTGTAATTCCGTAAACACGTGCCAAATGTCGTACCATGCGATCATTGCTAGGTAAACTTCTTTGATGCATTGTAATTTTTATGGCATCCCATATGCGTTGAGTCATAAAAGGATCTGTTCTCCGACGTATAGACATGATTATTGTGAATCAAGTACTGTAAATAAAAATAATATAATAATTATGGGACATTAAATTAATTTCATTAATAATAAAATTATTAATTGCATTATATTTCCATGGTATAATAAAGAATGTAATTCAAATATTACATCATAAAGTAGTATTCATAGAAATTATTTTTTGTTAGATAATATTTATTGCAAGCATCTTTACTTAAATATATTATCTATATAATAATATCAGACCCTCATATTCACTACCCACATGCAATGGGTTTACCAGAGACTAACAGTAGTCAGATGAGTTAGTTATAGTCTAGAAATTCTTTCAGTGACAGTATCCAGGCAAGTGACTTGTAAAAAAAAATTTAACTGTATTAAAAGTATAATAATTTTGATAGAATAACAAAATGAATATCATAATAATAGGTGTAGCAGGATATATTTTACTATTCTTCAATTTTATTGTACTAATAATACTTATAAAAAAGAAGTTTAAGTGTCAATCAGTGTCTTCATTTTATATCTTGTCAACATCTGACGTATTAAATTCAATGCTTACAGCAATAGTGCTACTTATAAATCATGCTGATATGATGGCCAATACAAATTATTTTTATAAAAATGAACGGATTTTAAATATAAATACTCTAAATAAATATTCAGACACATTTTTACAATTTTATGAAACATATAACTTATCTGCCGTGAACTATTTTGATCTAACAACGTGTAATATAAAAAATCTGCTTATGCACAATGCTATGTTTCTAATGCCTTTTACAAATGCATTTATATCATTAATAACATTTTCTATACAATGTAATTTAAGTGCTACATTTATTAGTGATAGATACAACAATTACTTGCAATCAAAAATAAAAATGGAACAAAATCCAATTAGAATTTTTGATAATATTAATAATTCAGAATATCATAACATAGAGGTTGCAAACACAGATGATACAAGTTCTAAAATTGACGAATTAATAACATCAAAAGATACAACTACTCTAAAAATTGAAGAAAAGATTCCACAGTTTTTTCATAACATAAAATTTAAAAACATCTTTGCAAAAAATAAGAGCATTGTTGGAATGAGTGTATTAAGTCAATGGTTGATACCAATGGTTTCGACAGGAATTTTATATTTTGCGGACTATCAAAGCATAGGTATGATGTTACAAAATGAAAATGCAGAGTGCATGTATGAATCTCCTTTCTCTTTTTATAATTGTTTTACAATAAATGAGGACACTATACATACAGAAAATTCGCATTCAACAATTTCGATACCAGTCTACAATGATTACATTAATAATACAAGTTCATTGAAATTATTCAATTTGAATGTAACAGAAAAAGAAATAATTTCGAAAGTATATGATATTATGAATTCGGCATTAAACAATACGTATAATTTAAAAAGTAAAAACTTCAGTAATCTTTCTAATCTAATTCATACAGAAACCAATGCAGATCCAAATAATAGCACAAATAACATTAATAACACTGATTCTGAAATAAGTTACAACGAATGGGTAATAACAAATGATTTAAATACCTATAATTGGTCTGATGATATATTGATTAAACACAAAAGTGATGTTCAAATAAAAGATGAAGAAGAAGAAGAGATTAAAAAATTATTACTGCCATGGAATATTTCTTCAATTCCTTTAAATTTAATTGAAAAAAATAAAATGAATAAAAATATATCTCAAGATAATGGCCTTATCAATAATGAAAACGTAACTATATTATTGATAAATGATAAAAACAGAACAGAACAAGCTTTATTACCAATATCTAAAGAAAAAATTCTTTTGGATATTATATCACGAATAAAAAGTAGTACCTCTAAAGGAAATAAAAAAAAAGGAAGCAGAACTAAAAAAAGTGAATTACAGTATTATAATATTGAAAATAACATCTCTACAACAGAAACAATAACAGTTATTACAGAACTCTATCAAGATGTTGACAAGTTATTTGAGACTAATACAATATGTACCATGGATAAATGCATTATATCAACAAAATTTTTAAGATTGTATTTTCTTGTGCTTATATTTATAATATATTTCTTACCAATTATCTTGTCATCCGTTCTACAAGTACGTAGTAAATTTGTTTGTCAGAATGTATTAAGTAATCTGAAAGAAAAAAATTCAATTAGATATATTATTTCTAATAATTCTTGTTTGAACATGAAGTACAGTAATAAAGAATCTGACCAGGCATGCAATCATATTAAAATATATGACAACATATTAAAAGAATCAATACAAGTTGACAAATTATTAGAAACGATTAAAGTATCTTTAATAATTGGCATAATGTTATGGACACCTATTTTTTTGCAAACTATACTCAAAGTGTTTTTATGTGTCAATGTATCAACATGGATCACAGACTGTACATTTCTATGTACTATATTCAATGATATCATAAGAAACATTTTCAATCTAAGCATAGTTAAAATACAAGAAATTCCAAAAAATTTTAGCAGAAAAGAAAACTCTGTACATCCCAGCGAGTAAATCATTTAATATTTAATAGTTATTAACAATCTCATTGTCACATTATTCAGTCCTACAAATATTATATATTACTACTATTCATTATTTTATTATAATATCATTTAGTTGAGCTAATTATAAATTCTCCTAATCGACGAATGGATAAAAATTTAAGTATGAAAATAGAAATAAATTTGACATCATTAATCAAGTTCATTGTATCACAGATTTTTGTAGTATTTTCTTTATATAACATTAAACTATTCTAATTTTAATAACTGAAATTTGATGTTCTCGCAAACTTACTTGTGTTCGTTAAGATAATGGACGATCTTCTCATGTAACTATTCTATTTACGAATTAGCGAAAAAATAGAAATCCTGCTTAATCTACCAAATGTCCAATCGATTATTAACACGAATCCTTGAAGGTCGCTAGATTAGTAAAAAGAATTTCTTATCGACGCCCAACAACACGAAACGAAGTGGTAATTAAACGATAAAAGACGCGTACGGATACTGTGCGCACGTCACGAGCCCGACATAACCTCAATGGTGCGCACGCAACGGTACGACCGTAATTGCCTGCTGATGAAATATTTTTTTTTTTTTCGTAGCTTCACTATTAATAATTTTCTAACGTAGAGAGAATTATTTTTTATATAGAATACAAACTTACGAACTATTTATATTTTCTAATTTATATTTGTATGTGTATCGCCAACTAATTCGTTCTATACAGAATATTACATATTAATGAAACATTCTTACAAAACCTTATTACTGTTTTTCAATCGCATAGTAACAAACTTTTATTGGTAATTGTCCAAATTACAGTTGTTTAGAAAGATAACTTGTGAATGAATATCGATTCTTCATTACACCAAACTACTTTGAAATAATTTTTAAGTGGTTTCAAATACCATTTGTTGCGCGCCATTAACAATTTTTAGTTATCACCTATAATAACCCGCATTATGCTGCTATGATTCGTATGAATTTATCAGTTTTCAAACCCATAATCACCGATAGCTATTAATTATTAAAATCAGATGAATATATACATTTCGTCGATTATTATCTAAGCTTTCATTTTGTATATCCCTCTCCATGCAAAATTTCACGTTTCTTCGTATTTGTTCGTATAGTATTTTCACGTCTATTACGTCTCTTTTGTACAGTACATTCGTATCTCTTCGGGTATCTTCGTACAGACGTTCGTGTCTCTTTGTGTCCCTTTGTGTATTACTCCGCCCGCGCGTTACTTCGTTCAATATGTTACAATAATTACATTTCAATGCAATATGTTCGAGTCTCTTTATATAAAAAAAAATTAATCAGTTATTATTTTTAATAGAAAAATATAAAGAATTAATGAATATATTAATATTTACATTTCTCTACAGGTATTTTTTATTTTCCCATATTGATTTTCCACCAATACAAAGTCCACCAGAACAACCAACAGAATAACAGGATCTATTACCTAAGTGAGATTTTATCCGTACATTAGAAACAGAAGTATCTATTATTAATTTTTCTGAAATCCAAGAATTATATTCTCCTTTATCGTTAATTTCTTCGTATTTATTAGTGAATTTAGGTTTTAATTTAGAAAAGAGATCTTTCGGAAGTCCATCTTGTTCTGCCAACATCGTACAAATTTGAGTTAAGTCAATAATGAAATTTGGCAATAAATCTATTTCATTCGACTTAAGTTTTTCGTCAGGAAAACAAATTTTTCTTTCTCTTTCTTGTGCTTTTATTAAAATTTCGTCATAAATAGGGACTCTCATGCATCGAAATTCATCAGGGAAATTTTGGTTTTTAAATAACAATGTTTTTTCATCAATTGCAAACTCAATAGTACTATATTTTCCAACGCATAAAAGTCTTAAAAAAATTGATATCATTCCAGACACCGTACGATCTTGATTTAATAAAATGAATTTATTTTTAATAACGTATGGTTTTGGCATGTGATAAGTGTCGTTAACTGCCATTGAAATTTGATCGCATAAACATCCATACAAAGGTATTTTTGCTTCACCTAAAGAATCCTTCATAATTTCATATGGACATATTGATATGCTTTTTATTTTATAAACATCTAAAGTTAATAGTGAAGATCTCATTGCACTTATCAATTCGTTTGGATTTCTTGGAAATAAATGTGTTTGTCCACAATTGAAATTCACAATACGACATTTTGCATCATTACGAATTTCTTTGGATTTTTTTGTTTTCGTTAGATTGTACTCATGTTGAAAAATTCTAATTAGAGGAAAGTCAATGAATTTCAAATCAACTCCTAACTCAGGAGTTAATTCTTTTTTTTGTGATTTATCTACATAAAGAGTCACATCTTTTACAAAAACTTCTAATGCAAATAATTGTTCATCTTTTGTATTTATACAATTGTCATTAGTCATGACTAATGTTATTCACAATGCAGTCTTAGAAATTATAACATAATGAAATTAATGCTTTGTTATTTTTGAACTTAAAAATTAATAATTATACAAAACTGGAATAAAATGATAATTACACAAAATTTTGACAGGTGTAACTATACTGTCAATTGTTTTGATCTAATAATTATTAATATAATACATTTTTTATATTATATGATATCGTTCAATTTTGTAAAACTTTCATATTGATGAAAGTAATAATAAGAATATATGTATTTACTTACTCATTTTTATATAAAATACAAATGTACATATATATAAATGTAACTTCTTAATATTTATATACAAGGAAATTATTTAGACATTTAGAAATTATAGTAATGTATCCTCAGATCTAATATATTCCCCAATATCTGCTTGATGGAAACAAATTGTTGCCATAGGATCAGCATTTTTACATTCCAATGTGCTTTTAGCCATTACACCAAATCCCTATAAATATTTAACATTTAGAAGATTGTTGATATAAGATATATTATATCAATATATAAGACTATTACTAAAATAATACAATACAATACATACCAGAGGTATATCATTCATAGAAAAAACAACTACACCTTGGTATTGTCCTGTATTCTCTGTTATACGTCCTAAACCAGATTTTAAGACATGATGTCCATATAAAAATTGTTGTTCTGCAGAGGACTTTACCCAGAGCTTATGCTTAAAATAGAATATAATAAACAATTATTAACTATAATAAAATTATCATTTGTGTATATATAATGTTATTTACTTGAGCATATGGTGCAAGGTAATTCAAAGCAGTAATATGCAATTTAAATTTTCCTGATTTAGTAAACTTTCCCAGGCATGTACCTAGACTAACTAAATTATCTGGACTAACTGTATGTGCTAATGATAAAATCTTTTCTGACACATAATATATTCTATCCTTCTTTTCACGAAAACAATATGTGCCATCTGGTCGGTCTATCAAATTTTTTATATTTTCTCCGATACTGTAAACAAAATAATTAAAAAATAATTAACGAAAAATAAATAAGAAATAATTCCAAGTGAATTTTAACAATCCATTTATTTTTGAAAAAAATGACTTACTATTTTTTTAATTTTTCGAACACAAGTTTTGTTCTTTCTTCTGATAAACGTTTCATATTTGTTAAAAACTAAGTTTCACTCGTCTATAATTTTAAATAATCGAATTTTAACAAAAATAATTCCAACGCACGGCATAAACACAAAGCGTGTAGGAATAGTTAAACTAATCTAACATAACCTTTTTACCATTCTCGATCATAATGCCGCCAATTCAGCAGGAACCAAACAAATAGGAAATAATATAAGAAAATTAGATAATATTATGAATAATATTATAATGAAATATTATGATTGCTATTTATATATTAATTAAAACATTAGCATAGTAACATTGGCAGTTCATATACAGTAACAATATTAAAAAAAAAAAAAAAAAAAAAAATAAATAAACTAGAATTATTTTATATTCTTGATTTTCGTTTACAAAACTTTACTCTTTTGTCTTATATATTTTTCGAACCAATACTAGGTTTCAATAATTAAAAACTTCTTTTTATTTACATTCATATATTCATTTGTTATTTTATTCTACAATTTAAATAAATATGCATCAATAGTTAGAGAATTTAGGACAATACAGTTAATTTTTTATAAACTATTTAATTATTTACTTTTGATACTATTAATTGATATATTTTGAAACATTTTCAAATATTTGAAAAAAAAAGGATTTGGTATTTTGATAATTTTTCTTATGTGATTTAAGTTTTTTTATATATTTTGTGAAGAAACAACTTGTTTACGAATCATATGTTCGTTTCATATATGTTCTCTTGTATACAAATTTACAGGATCATGAAGTTTATGTTACTTATAATGACATATGCATATTACAACATGTTACAGCATTGACAATCAAAATTTATAAAACTTTCTACAAAATGATGTATTAATTTTAATTTGTAATGTAAATGTTTAACATAATTCATTTAATAACTTAAATATATATATATATATATAGCTAAACAACACATTGATAAAAAATGATAAGAAAGCGTGTTATTGCATTAAAAATAAAAATAGAAAGATTATAACTAATAAGTATATAAATGTACATTTTAATATAATGCATAAAAAGATTTAAATTTACAAGTATGCTATAAAATTATTATACATTTATGATTTAAGATCAATAATAATCAATTACTAACATTGGAATTATAAAAGAACATACTTCTTATATTAAAATTTTTATTAAACGTTTATATTAAGATAGGATCTATCAAATGTTTATATATAGTACCAAGAATTCTTTAAAGATTAACATTTTGACAACTATTAAATAAAGTACATCATTACTGTAGAACGTGTATACATATTTAAATTTTTGGCAAACATACACTCAAGTACAATAAATTAAAAAAGAAAAGCTAGGATTTTTAAGCAGCATTGTCATATGTGCGTATAAGATATCTCGTATTAATTAATAAGTCCATAGATGTTAAATGATAAAAGATATTTAAATGATGTATCACATCTTTATATGTTTTGCCTCATAAAGCTAGTTCATGTTATTTAGCTGGGCAAACTTTTATGCTTGGATCTAAAAGTGCATGATAAGAACTTTAATGATAAAATCAATCTTAACTGTTATTAAAAAATATCTATATAGAACTATACAGTCATAGTAAAAAAAAGTATATCTATATAATCATAATATAATCAAAATTGTAAACATTTGTCTTAGTTATTATGCAATTGGATTTTGTAAAATTTTCCTCTCACAAAAATCTTTAGATTTGTCTTTTTCTTTTCTTTTCTCTCTCTCTCTCTTTTTTTTCTATGAAATTAATACTTGTATCTGTCTTAATTTATTTATTATTTTTAAAAGACACATTATTTATTATTTCATTAAATTTATAAAATCAATATTCAAAATTTTATATAACTTGAGATTAATAAATTTTTTACAAATGAACTTCCAATTAATAAAGCCAAATTTATCTCCTAATCTATGTATATGACATAAATATATGAGTATTAGCAGCATAAAAGAAAACAATTGGATAAAAATTGTATATTTCATAATGAAAGTATTAAATTTTTTAATAAGGATTGCCATTCTGTAGTTCATAAACCATATATAGCTTTTATCTTCAAAATATACACAACAATGTATCTATTGTACAATATGAACAATAGATGTATAATAGATTAACTATTATGATACTGATGAATAGTTTGCTGCTTCAAACATTGGATATAACTATGTAATTTCTTGATAAATTTGTCTTATTTATGCAATCCTAGTTCGTATTTTCAATAATCTGATTATTTTCTTCCTATAGGAAGTATTATTCTTTACAGGATGTTATGTATTGTCCGTGCTTATGTAACTAGGCACATAATCACATTTTACTTGTATCATAATTTCGAATGAATAAAATATACACACATATAAGTGTACATATATTCCACAAGATAATTAATTTATTATAAAGAAAATATTATGACACAAGTAATAAAATCTTCTGTAATTCACCGAAATCTATTAAACTAATATTTCTCAGAATTGTTTTCAATATAGGTAAACATTTGTCGATACATTTCTTTTGATAATCGAAGTATTATCGATAATAATAAAGAGTAATGCGTGTCAATATTGTTATCGATTAATGATAAAATTAAGTTGGCAACGCTGGACAAAATCGCGCACATTTTATTTTGACGATAGAATAATACAAATGGCGGTCGTTCCAACTGTGAATCAGAAAACTTTTTAAATTTTTAAACACAAATAAACACGAAACAACGACAATTAAAATTCCAGGATGCAGGTAGGGCAGATCGTCGTTTTTAGCGAATGGCTACTATCTTATTAAATTTTCAAACGAGAATCAAATTAAAGTTGCAAATAATCCATTTTCTGTAAGATTGTTTATTCAGGAGGTTTTTAATTAAATTCAGATATTTAATCCATTTGACTTTTTCAATTTTACGAAATGTCTTATAATTTCGTTCATAACCTCTCTCAAAGTTAAGTTCCTGTAGTGAATCACTGTATACTTGGCCTCGATCATTGTTTATCTCTCTCGTAGAACACACACTTTATCCTGCTGAGTTCAATTTTTCCTCAACGAATATAAGTTTTTATACTTATTTCCTTAGCTTCAGAAAATATTAAACGTTGGACTAGGAATAAGCTCGTTTTGATGAAACTCACGACTGATCATAAGTCGAGACAATTCATTGATGAAACATCTGAAAGGATATTTCTTATTTCGTTTCAAGCAAAGCTCACAAGTATTAGACTTCTGTTTACTTTTTTTCTTTTTTTTTTCTTTCTTTCTTTTTTTTTCATTTTTTTTTTTTTATTTTTTTTTCTTAAGAACTTTTATATATAGATTTGAACATTTTAACATGTATAAGTACTTGAGTGCATGTGAGTATGCACATATGGCATATAGATACATACAATGCTGCGATTTATAGCAATGTCTCCATGTGTTTCTTTCGTGAGTTCTCTTTCTAGTCGGAAGATCGTTTAATAATTTGTTTTCTGTTGCGTGTATCGGGATTATAAGATATGTATACAGGAGTATTGTTTATGTATCTTTCGCTCGTACATTAAATCGAATACCTCTCGTGTTTTGTACTATTAGAAAAATGTATACATACGCGACTTGTTTATATAACAGATTTCGTCCGAATATTTCTATCATTTTCACATCATCAAGATACGAGTTACTTTGTCCAATCTTGTTAAAATTTATCATATTCCTTTTTATAATTACTTATACTTTTATTTCTGTCGGAATTTCACATCTTTATCATTATATATATATGTGTGTGTATATATATATATATATACACATATATATATACATATATATACACATATATATGTCAATTATTCAAAAGTTGTTTTTCATTTTATTCCGAGATAGAATCTTGGTAGTCTTAACCTCTTTTTGTAGATTGAGAGTTTCGCTCTTCAATCCGAGCTAGGCAATGAAATAAATTATCATCTTTGTTTCTTTCACTTCTTTTTCCCCGATAACCACGCTTTCTCGGTTCCGGTGTATTATACCAATTACGTGATAATCGGTTTAATTGCTCAATTCTTGATAATTTTAATAAGCGAACCGAGATACCAGTTACGTCGGTGAAAATCGTCATACTTTTAAAATATTTACTTTGAGCAGCTTCCCGCGGCTCATTCCTCATCATATTCGCTACACGATCTTAAACCGTTCAGTACCGTCGTAATCGAATATTAGTATATTCACGACCTAACTGAAGTGATTTCTATGGAAAATAAGTACAAAAGATTGTTAAAAAAATAGTAATAAATTATTAGAAATTTTACAATATCAATATTACCTGTTCAGCTTGCATTCTCTGAGATACAGTTTCAATGTAATGTAATACCGCAAGATAAACGAATTTATATTGTGCTTCAGTCTGTACCATACCTGATCTCTGAGAACGTACTCTTTGAATCGTTCGTTGAATATCGATCTCACAATCAAGACCTAGTATAATCAATAATATAAATATAGTTTAATTATGTACAGTGAAATATTGTTGATTTAAAAATAATTGAAGATAATTACCGTGGCGTTTAATTTGATCCAAAATCATATCAATAACAATAAAAGTTCCAGTCCTTCCTATTCCAGCGCTACAATGAACAAGAATTGGCCCCATGCTTGGTGCATTTTGAGTATTTGACGCAACAGCTGCAGCTATTAATTCTTGTCTAGCATTTACATCATGAAGAAAGTTTAAAACACAACCAGGATCTGACGGTACACCATGATCAGGCCATGCCTATAAATCAGTTTGAGAATAATATTATTAATCTAATATTTTAAATTACTGTATTCTTATAATATGCAGCAAGATTCTCATAATCTTTTACGAACTATAATCAATGGTAGAAAGAAAAATAATAACTTGAAAATGATAATGGAATATTCTTCTGGCAACCGTGTTGTTTGGCTTGTTTCCTTGCAGTAAAAATTCACGTAAAGTATAATCTGCTGTTACAGTACAAGAAAGAGCATTAACTTTCCATGTGCCTCCGTATTCTGCAATTTCTCCCTCTTCAGGCCAATATCGAGCACATTTATTCTAAAAAGTAATGATATATGTATTACCATTTACTATATATTATTATTCATTATTAAAGACATTTTCTTTTCAATATACTTTTCCTCTTTCCATTTCTTTCGTTGTCATAACGATTACTCGAGTGTTTTCTTGGTACACCATGTGCCAAAAGTCTCCAATGGTATTTGGAAGACATCCTTGTGTAGCAATATAACATTTATTAAACTGTCCAACATCATTTCCACTAATACCAGGTGCAGCTCCATCACCTTCTTCATTCTGCAAACAATACTTATGTGTAATAAATGTAAATTTTATATATATATATATATATATATATAAATTATATGATATTATACCCTGATATAATTAGCATTGATATAATCTGATCCAGGTATATTAGGATCAACATCCTTCAAGCGTACTCTCGTGTGATCAACTGCAAGAAAAATTATAGAATGTATAATCTAACAGTGAAGAAACAACTTTTAAGGTGGCGCAATACAAATATATATCTTACACGGTAAAATATTTTTATATCGATTTTTTGCTCGATTTTCTAATCTTAAACCTTCTTTCCTGGAAAACAAATGACGACATTCTAGTTGTTGTAATGATTCGAATTCCTCCCAAAAGCCTGCTTTTCCTTTACCACGACCTGTACTGCCTTCATTAGTATCTGTCGCGCCATTTCGACATAATAACCCGTTAGAACACCCATTTTCTTTGTGTAACTGTCTAACTCTGCTTTCAATTCCGCTAGCATTTATACGAGTTGCATTGAATGGTTGTCTAATAGAGAAAATAGACATTAAAATTTTTATTTCAAAAATTGTAATTGCATAGGATAATAGTTCATTAACATAGAAAATATATAATGAAAAATATTCGTACCGGAGATGAACAACACTTCCACTTGTTTCAACCATTGGATTACGTTTATAGTGCTCTATGAGATCACTAAGACTATCAAATTTATCTCCTCCTCCCACATCATATTTATTGTCCTACAATATTAACTAGTTTAATAAATTATGAACAACCAGATAAAATATGATATAAATTAATGTAATCTTAACCAAACAGGATAAAAATATAGAACAATAATGTTATATAGCACAAGTATAATTAACCTGAGATCGTATCATAACATGTGTAACACGGTCATCAGTACGAACTGATAATACAAAATCACCAGGTTTGCTCTGTGATTCACGAACTAGAAAAGATCCATTTTTTCCCCTTTCCATCATCAATCGTTCTGCTTCCTTTGCTGATAAATGGCCATGGAACCACCTTTACCCATATTTTACTATTAACATACCATGCTATATGTGCGCATTTAAAGTAATAATAGAAGATTTTTATACTAACATATTAAATTGTAGTTTAAAAAGGGCTACACCTTTTATCGTATATTATACAATACCTTTCAGTTGTTGGATCAGCACAATTCAAAGGATATTTCAACTCTATTATCTCTCCATTTTTTTTACGAAGCTGTCCACCATTTTCCATGTAAAATTGTACAAGTTCTGATAATGTAGCGAACTTTTCACCTCCATAAAGATCATAAAAGTCTCCTGTATTTTGTATTTTAATGTGAGTCACTTCACCATTTCGTCTAAGAACAAGATAAATTATATGAATTAGTAATAAATATTTTCTATTTATATATATATATATATATATATATATATACTTTAATGTTTAAATCAAACGAAAATAATTTCGTATTATTACCTTACAGATAATGTGAAATCACCAGGATTGGATGAACTTGGACGTGCCAGAAAGGAACTATCATAACCTCGTTCCATTAATAAGCGCTCTGCCTCTAATCCTGATATGTTAGGGTGAAACCATCTACAATTAAAAATATTTAATTTAATTCATAGACAAACTTGTCTATAATACAACTTCAAAAAGTAAATATTTAACATTCTATAACATCAATGAGACATTAGATTTTTGAAAAACATTATTGTAAACAATTGTACACATAATAATTCATGAAATATGCAAATTTTTTTTTTTTGCAAAAAATTATGATAATCTCTTGCAATTTGTGAAAAATTAAAGAATAATTTTTTTAAATGTGATACATACAAGAACGATTGTTTAATTTTAACGTTGACACTTTATTTGCAAGTATGTCTGACTAACCTGCTGTTGTGCCGACGATACGCAAAATTGTTCTCGGAATGTCCATGAATTACGATAATCGTATTTTCTTTATATAAGTATAAAAACATGCCTTACCTGCGGGATGCCATGTCGCAATTACAACTACGCCCTGCTTGTAATTAATTCTTCATTGTAACACATTGAAATTCACAGTGGCGACCACAAAATTCTAAATACCTTAACTAAACATTAACTAAGCACTATAACGCTGTTTGACATAATTTATTTTACATAGTATACCATCACATACTAGATGGACCAACTCATATTTATTTTCTCCCATTTAATATATTTTTTACTCAAAAGATGGCGCAAGGCGAAACGATCAGCGCCATCTGTAACAGCGCAATTTGTAAAGAAATAAAAATTCCCGCTGTTTTGTACAAGTTAGAGCGAAATAAATTAATTTGTGTACTTAGGTGCAAATAAAATATTGTGTTTTTGTTTTGTTTTTGTACATTTAAAGTGTTAGAAATCATATTATTTGAAATGATTAGAAGACAGTATTCGGGACCTGGAGCTGCGAAAAAGGCCAAATTTAGGTATCTCGTAGAATATTTCAAATCAAATTGATCATAACCTTATTTTATTACGTCGTGCTTATAACAACTTCATATTTATTCAGAATTCATTAATTTATGTATTTTCTTTTAAAACTAATAAAATTATATTTACACAATGTTAATTTTTAGCCAGAATGACGATGAAGATGATTACCCTGGTTCATTTGAAGCCGAATTGGCTACTATGGATGATATGGATGATCAATGTAATGATTTGACACAAATTATTGGCGAAGTAAGCTAACGTTTATATACAAATATAAAATAATTAAATCTTTAATTATTCCTATTAATCTAAAATATATATCTTAGCAATTTCAAACTATGTATTACATAAGGCTGAAATGTCCATTATTAAATATAAAAATTTTATTCTTTAGCCTATTGACAACTGCGAAATGACGAATGAAAAGCCAAAAGCAGTGAGTTAATATGGTATTGATAATCGATTCCTTTCAATAGATATACATATATGTTTACATGATTGTTCATATACATTTTTTTAACTGATAAAAGTTGCACCTATTAATTCATTTTTTAATTGTTTTACATCACAAATGCTTGCTTTATATGTTTTATTTTCTAAGCTATGCAGTCATATTATTAATACAATATGATAAGTTTAAGAGAATTGCTGTATCCAATTTTATGAATGTATTTATGTGCTCGCAATGTATTCATAATATCCTAACATATACATGGGCTTTGCGTTTTTAATAAAATAATAAAATTAATTCAAGATTTTATTATAGGGTCCAGAACAAGAAAATATATCTGCAAAATGGAGTAGACCGTCTCCACCAGATTTAAATCCACAAATTGATACATTAACATTTCAACAGATAGATATTGATCATTATATAGGTAAAAAAAATGTTGAAATTAAATTATATTTGTGAAATATAAAATAATCGACTTAATGCGATAGATATCTATTTATACATTTTACCAGTAATTGTTATTTAAAAAGGTCAGCCATTACCAGGAATGCCAGGTAGTAAATTTGGCCCTGTTGCAATCATGAGAATGTTTGGTGTTACTGAACAAGGAAATTCTATTTGCTGTCATGTTCATGGATTTTGTCCATACCTGTTTGTTACAGCACCACAGAACTTCACAAATGCTCATTGTAAACCTTTTAAGGTTAACTATAAGAAATATTCTTTGAAATTTATATAGATATTGTCAATTTAGAACTTATATAAACATAGTTTTTATTACAGGATGCACTCGATCAAGCTGTTAAGAAAGATATGAAATCAAATCAAAATACCGTTCAAGAAGCTATTTTAGCTGTTGAAATTGTATATAAACAAACGGTATATACATATACAGGAAATGACAAAAATGCATTTTTGAAAATTACTGTTGCACTTCCAAAATTAATAGCACCTTGTAAAAGATTACTCGAAAAAGAAATTGTTTATAACGAATTTAATCATACTTATACACCCTTTGAAACGAATATTGATTTTGATATTAGGTATAAATAATATTATTAATTCTTTATATAAAATATCATTTTATATATTATTAAAGGTTTCTGAAATTAATTTTTTTTGTATACTTAATAGATTTATGGTAGACACATCAGTAGTAGGTTGTTGTTGGATTGAATTACCACCAAACACATGGAAATTAAGAGGTCAATATGGACATACATTGCCAGTAATATCTAGATGCCAGTTAGAAGTAGATATTGCATGGGATGCTTTTATAGCTCATCCAGCGGAAGGTGAATGGTCTAAAGTTGCGCCATTTAGAATACTTAGTTTTGATATTGAATGTGCAGGACGAAAAGGTATATGTTATACTTGATAAAATTGATAGTAATTTATTTTGTTACCTTACTTATCATTTATTTGTTTGTAGGTATATTTCCTGAACCTAATCATGATCCTGTCATACAAATTGCAAATATGGTAATAAGACAGGGAGAAACAGAACCATTTCTACGAAATATATTTACTCTTAATACATGTGCACCTATTGTTGGTTGCCAAGTACTTAGTTTTAACAAAGAACAAGAACTTTTGCAGGTACTTTGCAATAACAACAAATATATTCTCTACGTAATATTGATATTATTAATTAGTTTTGTTTTTTAGAAATGGGCTGAATTTATACGACAGTTGGACCCTGATATTTTTACAGGATACAATATTAATAATTTTGATTTTCCATATTTAATTAATCGCGCGAAATTTCTCAATGTGAAAGACTTTGAGTATCTTGGTAGAATCAAAAATATAAAGTCTGTAATTAAAGATCAGATATTGCAAAGTAAGCAAATGGGACGGCGTGAATACAAAATTATAAACTTTGAAGGCAGAGTACCATTTGACTTACTTTTGGTAAGAAAATTAAGAAACAACTGATCCAAAAAAAAAATATATATATATATATATATGTATTTATATATTATTTTAGCTTTATACATTCTTCCTACATGTATTTTAGGTATTAATTAGAGATTATAAATTGAGGTCCTATTCTTTGAATGCCGTTTCTTATCATTTTTTGCAAGAGCAAAAAGAAGATGTGCATCATAGTATTATCACTGATTTGCAAAATGGTAATGCACAGACTCGAAGACGTCTTGCTGTGTATTGTTTGAAAGATGCATATTTACCATTGAGATTATTAGATAAATTAATGTGTATAATTATTTATATGGAAATGGCAAGAGTTACTGGTGTATCTTTAATGAGTTTATTAACTCGAGGGCAACAAATTAAAGTTGTTTCTCAACTTTTAAGAAAGGTATATTTATTAAATATTTATAAATAGAATGTGTATGCGCGCGCGCTTGTGTACTTGTGTGTAATATTTTATTATCTCTATATTTTTATAGATGCGAGAAAAAAATTATTTAATGCCAGTACACACAGGACGTGGATCAGATGAACAGTTTGAAGGAGGTACTGTTATAGAGCCGAAACGTGGCTATTATAGTGATCCTATAGCTACATTAGATTTCAGTTCCCTGTATCCCAGTATTATTATGGCTCATAATCTATGTTATACAACTTTATTAACGCCTGAGAAACAGAATAAATATGATTTAAAAATTGACGAAGTTACGCGTACTCCAAGCAATTCATTATTTGTTAAATCTACTGTTAGAAAAGGGTTGCTTCCTGAAATTTTAGAAAATCTTTTGACAGCTAGAAAAGTTGCTAAAGCTGAATTAAAAAAGGAAACAGATCCGCTTAAACAAAAAGTTTTAGATGGCAGACAGTATGCTTTGAAGGTATCAGCAAATTCTGTGTATGGATTCACAGGTGCACAGATGGGAAAGTTACCGTGTTTAGAAATTTCTGCTGTAAGTACAACTTTTTGATATTATGAAATTTTGCATTAAAACAATAATAATCTTATTTATTACAGAGTGTTACTGCTTATGGACGCACTATGATAGAAAAAACGAAACACGAAGTTGAGCAACATTACTGTATCAACAATGGTTACAAAAACGATGCTGTTGTTATTTATGGTGATACAGATTCTGTTATGGTTAACTTTGGCGTGAAAAAGATAGAAGAAGCCATGGAACTAGGTAAAGAAGCTGCAGAGTATGTTACATCAAAATTTATTAAACCCATCAAATTGGAATTTGAAAAGGTCTACTTTCCTTATCTTTTAATAAACAAAAAAAGATACGCGGGTCTTTACTTTACAAAGCCTGATAAATATGATAAAATGGATTGTAAAGGATTAGAAACAGTGAGAAGAGATAATTGTCCTTTAGTAGCAAAGATGATGAATACTTGTTTGCAAAAATTACTTATTGATAGGTAGGTGGTACATTGTGTATGTTTTATAATTTAACGATTTATATTTAATATTTTTTCTTTTCTATTTTTTAATAAAGTTTTTATTTTTTTATTATTGTTTTTTAGGAATCCTGAAGATGCTATTGATTATGCAAAACAAATAATAAGCGATCTTTTGTGTAATCGTATTGACATTTCACAATTGGTTATAACAAAAGAGCTAACAAAGACTGATTATGCTGCTAAACAGGCGCACGTCGAATTAGCAGCCAAGATGAAAAAGCGTGATGCAGGAACTGCACCAAAACTTGGTGATCGTGTTCCATATGTATTTATAAGTGCCTCTAAGGGTACTCCAGCTTATCAGAAAGCTGAGGATCCTATATTTGTATTAGAAAATAGTATTCCCATTGATACAACATATTATTTAGAAAATCAATTATCAAAACCATTAGTACGTATTTTTGAACCAATTCTTGGTGAAAAAGCACAATCGTTACTTTTAAAAGGAGATCATACTCGTACAAAAATTGTTGTTACTTCTAAAGTCGGTGCATTGGCAGCATTCACACGTAAGAAAGAAACGTGTATTGGCTGTAAAGCCGTTTTGCAACCAAAAAGAGAAAAAATGGCTGTGTGTGAGCATTGTGAATCACGTGAAGCAGAAATATATCAGACTGAAATATTGGCCGAAAGGAAATTGGAGGAAAAGTTTTGTAGACTATGGACAGAGTGTCAAAGATGCCAAGGAAGCTTACATCAAGAAGTTTTGTGCACTAGGTAAATCGAAAATATTTTCTTTAAATATTACTAAATATATGTATGCGTGCTTGTAATATTATTTTTTATTTTTGTTATAGTCGTGACTGTCCTATATTCTACATGAGGAAAAAAATCCAATTAGAGTTGGATACTCAAATAAAAAGGATCGAAAGATTTGGAATTCCAGAGTGGTAAAAAAGATTTGATGGAACACTTAAAGTTCATATTTAGGTATGAGTATTTTCTTAAATTTACTGTTATTCTATAATGGATATATAATCTATAATCCATGTTAATTTCGTTTTATGTACAATGATATAATTTATTTATTAATAGATTACTTATTTGAACATTAATAAATAATGGAAATCCAATTATATTATTTTTTATATCAACTGAGATATATATATATATATATATATATATATATATATATATATATATAAATTTTATAGTATTAAACCATCATTCAAAATCCATAATACTTATATTGGTACTTTTCACTACGGCAGCATTAATTTTATTTCAGTATTATTATGCAACAATTATATTAAATTACAAACAATTTATAAGATAGTATGCTTAATTTTGTTTGAACGGGTATGTCTTTACATGTTCATTTTATTCTAAATTTCCACTTAGATACTTCATCACTTTACATTCAGCAAACTTACTTATTAGGTACTTTATAATTAATGATTATTCATATGTGGATGTAAAACATTAATTAGCTTCATTAATCATTTTACTTCATATCATTCTGTTAGTATATGAAATTAAGTCTTTATTTGTGACAGTATGTTCCAATATATTAACTTTCATTTACAAATAATATTAAATAGGGAGAAGTAGGTCATTATCGAAAAAGTATGCAGTTCTCTACGATCACATAATGATGAAGTGAGATATTTATATAATTATGATATAATTGAAATACAAAGGTATATTTGCATGCGTTGAAAAAATTAATTTTTCTTTTTTTACCTTGATTTGTAAGAAAGATAAAACTTCTGACATCTATTATGTCATATATTTTATATATATATATACATACATACATATATATATATATATATATATATATATATATATATTTGTGTGTGTGTGCGCGTGTGTCTGTCTGTCTGTATGTGTGTGTTATAAAAAGTATGGTCAGTTTTGTGATGGTTTTGTATGTGAAAAATGCAAGGTATTTAAAATATAATAATTTTTTAATAAATAAACAAAATGAGCTTCCCAATTACATGGGATATTTCAAGTGACAGTCATATGACAAGTCTCTTTATAAGGCTTGAGTAAGAAAAATGATGATGTAATATTGATCATTTTCTACTCTGTAATGCATTTGACAGCCAATCCATTGCTTGGTCCAGACCTTCTCCCTTTGTTGCCGAAGTTTTAAATATTTGGAATGTTCTATTCTTAAGTGCATCCAATCCAAGAGCTTGATGCACTTCTGCAACACTTAAACACCCTGCCATGTCTTGCTTGTTTGCCAGTACCACCAAAATGGCACCTTGTAATTCTTCTTCCTTTATAAAGTAAATATCATTTTAATTAACGAAGGGACACATGCTAAGCGCAGAAAACATTACTGAGACATATCAAATATATCTTTTCTTACCCTTAGCATATATATTAGTTCATCCTTTGATATGCCTATTCTATCTCTATCTGCTGAATCAACCACATATATTATTGCATCTGTATTTGAATAGTAACACCTCCAATATGGCCTGAAATAACACAGGACTTATCAATTTATTTTTTGTATAACAACCCAACGATAAAATCCAAATTTCATTTAACCTCAGAATTATCTAGATAAATCATTTACTTAGACTTTACCGTATACTAGTTTGTCCTCCGAGATCCCATACTTGAAATTTTAAATTCTTATACGTAACTTGTTCTACATTAAATCCTATAGTAGGTATCGTAGTTACTACTTCACCAACCTGCAATCTAACATTAGATTGTCAAATATATACGTGAAAATACGAAGAGTTAACAAATATTGATTGATGATTATCAGCAGAGATAAGACATACATATCACAAAGGTGCAAAAGAAAAGTATAATTAATGATTAATAAATAGAATAATGATTAGAATTCGTTGGCATTTTAAGTAGATCAATTAAATATGAACTGTCAGTATGCAAATAAAAATAACGAACCTATACAAAATCGTAGTTTTACCGGCACCGTCCAACCCTAAAATTAATATCCGCATTTCTCGACTTCCCAACAAATTACGAAAATAACTTAGCAACCCTCCTGAAAGAGAAAATATTTAAACTTTTATATATGTATTCGAATGATAAAATAAGTCGCATGTTAATCTTACAGTGTTTGTACCCAGCTCTGTAGGCAACCAGAAAAACGCACACGTATACTTTAATTCATGACACAACTCACCCATATCGATAAATTGTTATTTTCAAAACCATGCAGCACCGATTAAGGTCTATTGTCAAATGTGATAACCACAACTGTATCCAAGTAACCGGGGGCGCACACCCCTCTCACTTATCACAGTTACAATTTCCTTGCTGACTCGCACGAGAAATCACACGAAATTCGTCTCACGTCATCGCGCACGCGTTTCACCAATCCATTGAATACAAACCTTTCAAGATGAACGACGTTATTTCAAAAACTCCCGCCAGATGCCTGATAGCCCGCGAGAATTTGAATTCTTCAATTAAAATGAAGCTTTTTCAAAAAGCCCTATTCTCGTTTCAACCTTTATCTTTAATATTATATCTAGTTCGTTAAAATCGTTTAATAATTACGCACTGTTACACGGTAAATCATTATAAAAAGAAGGATGATTGAATAGCCTTAACGATTTGTAGATAAAGTCATGCTCTATGATGATAAATTACCCTAGGTCGATAATATCGACGGCGCTCAATGAGAAGTTTGGCGAATTTGCCGCCGAAATGCCCACAGCGCAATCGTCCTTTTCCACGTTTGTCTTTCCGTTGACCATTACTACTTTTTTTTGTCCCTTTTTTTTCCCTTACTCGCAATCAGTCTGGACCGAAAGCGATTCCGCTTGGGATGCTGCAGAGACGCGGCGCCTCTGTTGCTAGTAATTGACAGCTGCCGAAAAGAGGCGACACGATTGGACGCGTTCGAAGACGAGCAGTCCTTGCGCGGCGGTACGATCGAGAGATAAAAAGGAAATTTAAAAAAATCTAGATAATATCAAGACGTAACATCTTCAAGTCGTTGTCCTATTAACAAAATTTTATATTTCTTGTGTCTGCCGTCTGTTTTGCTTTTTCTTCTTTTTTTTTTTTTTTTTCTTTTTTTTTTACAGCTTCGTTAAGGACTTCTATAGTCAACGCGCATTAGATATCGTCCGAGTAAATCTTGTGCCAATGGAAAGAACACGTGTGCGTTAGGATTTGATAAAGATAGGTTAAAGAGTGTGACACGAGTTTGCAAGAAGAATAAAACGATTATTGTGTCACTAAAGGCTAATTCATCAAAACGTGTCATTGAAACTATGCGAGTGTTAAACGAGAGATCGAAGGAAGGATCTTCGGCGATTTGCCTCGTCAATGTGGATTTTATTCGTGAATGTGTCCTTTAGATTTAACAAGGAATTCGACATGTCTCCACTTTCATTCCATTCGTTCCTTCTCATCGATACTGCTCTGGTAAGTTGAAACAAGGATTCAATTCTCCTTTTCTTTTTTTCTTTTTTCGTTTATTCTTTAACCTGCAATGCCACTCGCACAATGGCTAAACTTCGATTCCGAAAGTCATACAATTCACTCATCTTTTTATACACTTAGAAGAAGAGAACGTGCATAGAAATTCACAGCCTCGTTTGAATGCACACGAGTCACTTTCTTCGGTGTCTCACGAGACTAAGTTTTTTTCTTTTCCTTTTTTCTTTTCTTTTTCTTCCAGAAATTCTTACGAACGTATCGCCGATGATAATCCTTCGTCAATTACGATTATCGAAAGAATGTTAATTTTTTTATCCTTATTCAAAGTACATTGTATCAAAGGAATCCTTATCCTTATTAAAATAACATTGTATCGTTCTTTTAAAAACGTATTATTTGTTAGAAATTATGTAGTTAAACGTAGACGTCTGTTTTACTCGTGATAATATAATTTCTTTGACCTTGCTATGGAGTCAATGAAAAATTTCAATAGAGTCACGCGAAGGTCGACGGATAGAGTAAAACGCAAAGTGGAATAATAAATAAGAATTTCTTTTATATTTCAAAACGATGAATATCGCGTAGGACATTGTTCATTGTATTTGTTTTCATTGAATTTTTCTTATCGTATTAGCGCGATTCGCACTATTTTATTCGACGTCACAATGGTCGACACGAATCTCAAGAAAGAACGATTTGGATCGTCCTAAAGGATTTACTGCTAACCGGTTAGAGCAGTAGATGGAAAGAGAGAGAGAGAGAGAGAGAGAGAGAGAGAGAGAGAGAGAGAGAGAACATGGTACTCACAAGAGTACTCACTCTAACATAGCGATTCTTCTTCCAAGAGACTTTCGCTCGTTCGACGACGACACGCGAGGATGCATTATTGTCCTCCTTGTCGACTTCGACGATCGTAAGAGAGAATGCATTTCTCGCTAAGATCCACGACGTTCGATCATTTCGTGCAAATATCATTTACCGTTATTCTCGAAGAAAAGACGACAAAAGAATTCCAATTTATATATATATATATATATATATATATTTTTTTTTTTTTTCTTATGTTACCTTTGTCCTCTTCTCGCGTTTCGAGCTCTAAGTAATTTTTTTCCTTTGTATGCAAATATATATATATATATATATATATGTGTGGATATGTATGTGTGTATTTTACTAGATTATTTCGAGATAATGCAGTTTTAATAATAAATGCATCTGTTAAATGTGACAAAATCACGGAGGTAGGAATTTATAATTAATGAGGATTAAAAAGAAAATCGTTAACGTTGAAATGGTTTAGAATGAATTTTAAAGAGCCGAGCAATGTAAGGATAAAAAGAATAAAAGAGAAGGAAAGAAGAATCGAATCGGTCTCTTAAATGACCGATAGCGATCGCTTAAAGGATCTCACGTTTTGTATTTGATTTGCATTGAAATTATCTCTGAAGGTCCCTCCGATTAAGCGACACGAACGTTAAAATCTATAGGAGAAGGGTACCGCGTCCGAACCCGTGGCTGTTGAACGAATGTGAGAAATGGCCCAACTAAACCGGTTTCGTACTTAAATTAAATTAGTCAAATTGATTACAACGGCAGAAGGAAGGAGAATTCATTCGAGTTAATCCACCTACGCGGATAGAACTAACCGTGTCTCTCATCGTCAAACACACGAAATTCTTTAATGAATTTGGATAAAAATAAACGAGAGTATGTAACAACGAGAATCGTTATATCAAAATATAATATAGCCCGAGAAAGAAGAATCCTTTAAATCGTTTATCTTTCTGTTTCTTTTTTTCTTCTTTTATTTATTTATTTATTTTTTTTTTTTTCTTTTCTTTTCTTTTCCGATATCTCCAAAATTACACGTACATTTTGATTTGCCAATTGAAAAGAGATTTAGAATCAAAGAAAGTTAAATAGGTATATAACGTAACAAAAAGAATCACGATGAAAAAGACAAAAAGGCAAATCAAATACAAAACGTGAGATCACGAGAAAAAGAATCAAGATGTACGGGGAAAAAATTGATCGAAAAATTCGATGGTGTACACGGGTAGATGATCTCTCCAGGTGTCGTTTACGATATTACCGGTGGAAAGAGAGAGAAAAAGAGAAAGAGATGAGAGAGGGAAAGAGAGAGAGGTACTTGAGGAGCTACCGTTTCTCCTTCTCTGGAGTATCTCTTTGGTGGTAGAAGGGACACGAGTCTTTCGAAGTCGAGACGAAGTTGTTGGAGGGGATAAAAAAAAAAAGAAAAAAAGGAAAGTAAAGAAATAAAAAAGAAACAAAAAAAAGAAAAAACAAAAAAAGAAAAAATAAAAAGAAATAAAAAAAATAAAAGAAAGAGAGAGAGGCTAGGCCGGGGCCTGGTCGTAGGTGGGGAAGGAGTAAAAGAGGGAAGGGGTTAGGGGGAGTGAGTATATAAGATGTAGGGTTTAGTTTGGGCAGCCCTTGGAATGTAGTGGCCGCGGGCCTGACGTCGTGCGCCATGAGACACCAATGCGTATATGTATAATACCTATACGCGTTTATATGTCTGTCCTGCCTGCTCTGCTGCTGTCTCTGTGTATATATATTTACTTGAAAACACATACGTACTTTTACATACACGCTTTATAACACACGATTCACGTTACGCTCGTGTGTAAAAAGCAATAGCATTGCCGGGCTGCCGTATGTAAGTACTCTTGCTTCCAGAGCCGTGTCGAGAATATTCTGTGCCCTGGGCAGGCTCATATATATGTTTCTTCACACCCACACGATTTGTACATGAGTGCCCTTTTAAACCTTACACCTACGCAAACTTTCGACGATTTACCAACGTTCCTGATGGCACATGCCTGATCAACATACTTTATAATCGATCTTACTTTATAATCAATCTGATCTCGATCGAAAATACATAGTTTTGAAGTTGCGACGATTAATTATTATTATTATTATCATCATCATTATTGTGTATTGGTATATAATTTGCAGGTTTGTAAAATTCGATAAGCTTAAATCATCGATCAATAAGTTTGCCACTCCTTCGGAACTTCCGTTCAACCTTTTAATCTCTAGTAATCGATAGTTATCGTAGCCGTAGATCGAATTGCTGATATATGATTCGATTAGAATGGTTATTACATTTTCACATATTTTATTTTCATTAGAATTCCAATCGTTTATTTTATATCAATCTGAATGATCGCAATTTTGTAATAGGATCAAGATCAATTATTATAAGATCTATTTCGTTTTTCGAGGATGATTTTTATCGATCATTTTCTTGATTCCTTCTATCTAAATAGCATGGATGAAAAATAAAAGATCTCTTAGCGGGATAGACAAGTTAAGAGAAAAAATGAATGAAAAAATGAGAAGAGCGGTCGTGCCACTCTTGGTTGTTGCTTTTGCTGCTGTTGCTTGCACTCTGTGGTCCCAAACCTTCCTCAACGCAGCACGTGACTTTCGAAATATAGCTATAGCAATCTATCCTCATCAGAAGCACACACAAACACCATAATCGAGAGGCTGCTCACGGTCAGGAAACTTCCTTACGATTTTCTACTTCTTTTTCTTCTTCTTTTTTTTTTCTTATTTTTTCTTTTTTTTTTTTTTTTTTTCTTTTTATCTTTTGCCTGCCGCACTTGAAGGGATCTCTCAGTTCTCGCAATTTGGAAATAAGAATAATTTTAATATCTTCTTGATGTTAACGTGCAACTTTTTGCACTTCGATATAAAAATAAAATAGATGACAGAAGGAGTATCTATAAACGTATTTATATGTATATATGTATGTGTATATATATATCTATATATATGTCCAAGAAGAAATAAGAAACCCGCGTAACGTTGACGCGAAGTGGAACACGGCTCGCTTGTAATACCAGCTCTCGAATCTTTCGTTGAAAGAGTCGCTTCGATAGCAGCCTGTGCACTTGTCTCCGGTTTCACTCTTTATGGGATCCTAAGCGATATGACTCGTAGGATCTCCTCTTACCCAGCCTTCGTCACGTCCAGTGATCATCTCTCTTTCTTTATCCGAAAACCGAGCTTCTTAATTGATCCTTATATCGATCTTCTCGATCAATCTTTTTTTTCTTCTTTTTTTAACTTGGTCGATAAAAACAGTCAAAAGATGTCAATGCGATTATGATCGAGTGAATTATTCGATGATGCATTTTCTTTCTTTCTTTTTTTTTTTTTTCTTTTTTTTTAGATACATTTAATAAGGACTCTAATTGATATCTTCTTTTTCTTTTATTTAAACTGGTTCACATTGGTCAGTTTGACACACATAATGAAATAATTCGTACAGCTGCATATGTAGGTTGATTTAAATAGTCATAGTTATACGTTCCACGATACGATCATGCACGCATGCCACTTGATCGGTTAGAAAGGCAGACGTAGGGTGAGGGCAGCCGAGGTCAGTTAAATACAGTCGGGACAACGCCATTTTTGGCGAGTCCGTTTACATTAAACCAGTTTCCAAGACCTCGTACAGTAAACCAGTTACCCAAACCCGAATTTCCGTGTGCACTCGCTCCGCTTAAACGATTTTACCGTGCTTCCAGAATTGCCCTCGGGCATAGTCAGTCTTTTCGATCGTTCGCCGTTATTAAGCTTCTCGCCTTCTTCTTGTCTTTTTATCCGATCAACGAATATTTTAAATCGATCAGAAATCAACTTGAATGTAAATACATTTTTATACGTACTAAGTATAACAAAAATAAGATGGCCACGTTAGCGGGCAATTTTAACAATAATACTACATTATCTGATAAGAGAAAAATATTTGAACGGTTAGGTCACGGATAATTTTATAAATTAATTGAAGTGGACGGAGTTGAAGGTACTCGTTTGATTGCCAACTAAATCGTATACGTGAGTATACTAAAAGTATTCGCGAGGAACCCGAAAAACCTGATTCACGCTAATGTCCTCGCAAGATGCGATGTTGGACGGCATGGAACGTTGACACATGCATCATCAAGAAAGTTAGTATGCGTGAAATGTCATCGTTCGTTTTACAAAATGAACGGGAAAAGATATTTTTTTATTATTATTATACGATCAGTTATTATACCTTTAGTTTCGAACATAATAGTAATCGTCAAATTTATTCATGGATCCATACGTTTATTTCGAAAGAATAATTCTTTGAATTAGAAGATCACTTCTTCGTTAAATGTATCATTCATTCACGTGAATGAAAAGATCTATGATCTAAATATCAATTTCTCTGAAGATCGATGGAAAATTTTCTTCGAAAATTGCCATCGACGAGGATGATCATGATGAGAACGACTTGGATGAGATTCGTCGAAGGCTATCTCGCTAAAAAATTCCGCGAAAAGTGGATCGTACGGAGCAGCAGGATCGTCCACTTTGCGAACCGGCAGAATGAGAAGAGCTTGTAGTGGGCATTGGGGGTGAGGATGAGAAGGAGGGGGAGGAGGAGGAGAAGGTGGGGTTGAGGAGGCTGAGGGAGAGAACCGAACGCTTAAGGAAGCACTTTGGAAGCCAGGCAGAATAATTGCATACGAGAGCCCGTCAAAGCGAGCAACACGAGCGATGCACAAACACGGTGTACGCGTAGAACGAGAGAAAAAGAGAGACAGAGAGAGAGAGAGAGAGAGAGATAAAGAAAGAAGAGTCCCTTCTTCCTTCGTATATAAGCGAGAACCAGAACATGTTGAAATATTTCTCGGTACGTTCGTACACCAAACGGTTCCCCAACCCCAACCCCAAACCCAAACCCCAACTTTTATTTTTTCGTCTCTGCAACAAGTAAAACGATGCAATTTAACAAAATTGCAAGCAAAGACTGCAGTCAAAGTTACATATACACGCATGCACGCATGCACACGCGCACACACACACACGCACTCACGTGTATATATATATATATATATATATATATCTTTAAAGTGATGTAGTGGTTTCTGTTTTTCTTTATATATGCATGTCGTTATTTCATATAATTAACATTCGAAGATACTTTCATCATGAGTCTTTCCAATAATTTCTTGACAAAATAAAGATAGAAAATCTTTAATAGAACGATAGGATGATCGACTTTCTCAATGAAGAAGAGAAAGCATATTAACATTTAACAAAACAACAAATTGATCGACCTATAATGGTATAGTAGATCATTTTCAATGATCATTTTCAAAGAATTGAGAAGAAAAAGAAACTAAACTTGGGGAACGTGATCGTGTGAATTGAATGTATAGCGTTAAGTCGTATAAAACATGCTCGAAATACCGTTGCGGTCAACGCTTTCGTTGTTCCAAGTTCAGCGGCTCTTGCAACGTGTCCTCTCCTCTTCCTTCTTTCGACGATGCAAAAATTGTCCTTCGACTTGTGTTCAACACCCACGCATCGGCCAAACGATTCGTGTGATCGACCGAACGAACGAACGACTCTCCTCCTGTCGACTCGTGAATTATGGGATTGCTTCTTCTACGAGAAGAAACGTTATTTCTCTTGAGAGCTTATCTTTACCCCTTCTACGTTAAAGCAATTTATCGTTTTACCTTACCTATACTTGAAATGATAAAGAAAAGATAGAACAAATGAGGCCGTTCTAATATATATATATATCGTATATATGTATATATAAAGAAACTCATTTTTTATTTTCTTTGCTTCTTTTTATTTTTATTTATTTACTTATTTTTTTTCTTATTTTGAATTCATAAGTACCGTAAGATTTTATTTTTTGTTACATACTTTTTATATACATACATATATATATATATATATACACACGATGAAGACTCAACGAATTCCTTCCAAATTACAGGCTATATCCAAGAGTTAATTAAAATAATTACAAGGCTAGTAAATCACAAAATTCTTAACTTAATAAGAATTATTAATTACAATATTTTTTTTTCTCCCTCGAAAGAGTTCCATTTTCTAATACGAATGATATCATTCGTATATTTTTCGAGAAAAATAAAATAATTAAATAAATAGGGATAATGTCTAACTTCCACTAGAACGAGGTATCAGTGAAGCAATTATTCCTCTCGTGGCAAAGATAGTATAGTGGTGCTAATTACACCGGTAATTATCCAAGCGATCGTTAATGACCTTCGAGAAAGTATTACAGTAATTACTTTCTTTCGAACGATTTTTATTCGTCTCGGAAGCTAACTTGGCGATAGATAAAGATTTAATGAGAAGCGACTTTTCCTTTCTTTGACAATACCAATTAATTAGACGATTATGCATGTCCTATTATTTCTATAAAAAAGAAATAAAAAAGAAATATACAGTGATCTATAAATCATGTAAATGACATAGGCGTGTGTTTTGTGTTTTATTTAAAAAAAAAAAAAAGAAAAAGAAAAAATGAAAGAAGAAATATTCAATGTGAAGAAGATAAATAAAAATTGATAAAAATGTACAGGTCCTTCGACACGAGTAAGGACCCGGATGCAGGATGAATTTGGAACATCCAACGATAGATGGTTGCTCTCAGCAACCTTTGTTTTTGAGCGGTACTTCTGCTTCAACTGGGATCTCCGCTCCTCAACAACAAAACGTTCAGGCCAATGCAACACCTCCTGAACATTATGGTGGACCTTTGAGTTTGAGTATTTGTATATCCGATTCTGGTCACGAAATACTTAGACCAAAACCAAGACGGTGAGTTTCTTTATATTAATATAATATTTACATTAATATTTTCATTCGATATTATTAATATATGAAATATGATGAGAATCTTTCTAAATGATAAGAAACGAAAAATTTATTGCTACATATTTATATTTATACTTGTAAAATTTAGGTAGTCGAGATTATTCGAAGAAACATTTCAACATTCAAGTTTTCGCATGTTAAACGCAAAGAGAGACGAGTCAAAAGGCTCCTCATGGCCTTTTAAGCGGCTTATAAGAAAGACGTCAGCTCTTAGTCGTCGAGCGAGACCACCTTTCACGATTATCAGACGTTTTCTCGTCGAAGATTACGTCTGCGCATTCCTTAATGCTTATCCTTATGACTGGTTCGTTCAGGAGGGCCTGAGTTTTTGGGCTCGTTGACTCGTTGCCAGGCAAGTCCATGTGATCGCATTTGAAATTCGCATAATTATCTTCCTATGAAAGATTTATGTGTTTATTTGTCTCCTTAAAAACACGTTTGCTATTTCAAACACAAAGGTGAATAATTTGCGACAAAGGGAACTTGTTAAAATTTATACCAACTAGAAAAAAAATAATAAATAAATAAAGATACAATGCTTCGGCATTATACTTTTTATAATTGATCTTTTGCAGTAGATTTGAAGGATCATTATAGAGTAACGAAGAAATATGCCTTAACATTCGACTTTTCAGGTTTCTTGCTTGATTGTAAAAGGAACTCCATTCGTAACTTTTGATTTTCCTTAAGGGAAAAAAAAAAAAAAAGAAAAAAAGAAAAGATCGATTTGAAAGCGATCACAATGAAATTTTCTCACGAAGTAACTTCCCTTCGACTTCTTCCGATCGCTTGGAATTCGTTTTCTCCTCGAGAATCGTGTGAAAAAGAAAAAAGAGAGATACGTGAGGTAGTGGAAGAGAATAAGTCGTTTGTTAAAGAAGTAACTTAACTGACGGCGAATTAGGATGAAATAGAAATTGGTCTATGAGGATTGTTAGGAGGGAATTAGCGATCGTGCGAAAAGAGAGTTTGAGTTTAATTGGTTATCCGAAAGTGGGAAATGTTCGAAGAAAAAGTGGGAAGGTTATCATCTGAGAACGAAACGATCGAGATAATGACGCGTGTGAGAGAAGAGGAAGAAGGATAAGAAAAAGAAGAAGAAAATGATGATGATGATGATGATGATGATGATGATGATGATGATGATGATGATGATGATGATGATGATGCCTAGCTAAACACAAGCTAAAATATTTAGGTTAATGGTCTTAGGAGTCATCCTTTCTTTCCTCCTTTTCTTTATACCACTACGTTAATCTTAAACTGGCTTTTACTAGCACCGATCTGCACGCGTTAAATCACTGGTAGGTCAGGGACGTGACGTCTTCAACCTTTCTCCTTATTCGATCTAAATCTATTTTCTTTCGGTAGGAAAATTAAAAAAAAAAGAAAAAAGAAAGAATCTTCATTCATCTCTTTCGGTTAATTCTACCAGCACTTGTATGAATTTTTTTTCTTTTCTTTTTCTTTTTTTTTTTTTTTTTCTTTAAATCAATCTCTAAAATAATTATTATTTTTCATAGATTTTATTGAATTCACTATGATTGTCATCGTTTGTTTTTTTTTCTTTTTGGTCGATTTTTTATAGTACGATCACAAGTCAGGATTTCTATGATAAAATATTCGTTTGTTTTGAGAAATTGTATATATGTGAGAAGTAAAAGCTGACGATGAACAATTAAAAATACATAGTTAATTAGCTTGGGAATGAAAAAGAACGATGGCTCGACATAGTGAAAAGACAATTCATAGCAATGCTCCCCTTTCTTCCTTTCATCGTTCTTTCCCCCTACCTGTCGTCGCAATGTATATCTCACTTTTGCATCTTGCTAGGTCAGGGACGTATCATCTCGTTAATTTTCGCTATTTTTTTACTTGCATTTTCACCTTAATCTTAATCGTAATCTATATAGTAATAAAAAAAAAAAAAAAAAAAGAAAAGACTAAAAAGCAGTATTGTTTGTTTTCGCATAAACGAGTGATTTTTAATCGTATTAAAATGTTAATATATTTCAACAATGAAAACTGTGAATGATCTGGTAGATGAAGAAAGAAAAAAGGAAAGAAAGAAGGATAGAAAGAAAGAAAAAACTTTCGATTATATTGTCGCTTCATTACCGTAAAGACACGGTTCGTTAATCAATTTAATGTCTTCGCTGTAAGCGTTGTCGCCCTTGACACCGGAGTTTCGCCTAAGTGAACACGGACAATGTCTGCCTTGAAGTCTTCCTCCAAAAGCCTTTCTCGTAAAAGGCGAGGCACATGTAGTAGGACATAGACGTTAGAGATTAAAAGGTTCCTTCGATAATTTTCTTTTCATTTATGAATGATCGATTGAAATAAATACTTCTTTTATCAATCTTCATTTAAATTATAGTTTCTCTTGGTTTTTCGCCGATAAAAAAAAAGTATGTGGAACGTGTTATTGTAAAAATTGGAGTAGCTGCTCCCCGATAAGTGCAATTTTCATCCTATCCTCTTGGAACTTTCAATTAAGCACCGCTATACCAAAGAAACGAGCTGAGATCTCGAGGTATTTGAAACACTGTTATAAAGCGGATCAAGAGAGAGAAAGAGAGAAAAGAGTAGATAGAGATTGCGTCAAGTATCAATATTCTCTTGGAAAAATGTCGGCCAACCGGCACTTGTGAGGAACATATTAAAACGAAGATAAGGTATACGTATAACATGACTGGTTTTACGACTAACGACGGCAGCTTTGAAACGTCAGAGGAAATACATAGTTTCTTGGACCAGATCGTTAATACCGGTTTAACATAGAAAATAGGCCAAATCATGAGGAAAAGTATTAAATTAATCTCTTAACAAGTTACTTTCAAATTTTCCCGCGTTAATATCGGCTAGTACAATGTTGCGTCACATTTGTACTTTTTCGATTACTTTCTTCCAAGAAACCCTTAAACATTTTTATTACGGTTAGAAGAATTTTTATTACGGTAAAGAAGAATAAGGTAAGGTACGGGAGTTTTAAAGATCTCTCTCTCTCTCTCTTTCTCTTCTTATCAAAGGTCATTGTCCTTTTCGGAGGGTTCCCCTGTGCAAGATCTTTACAAGTTTGCCATATTGATCTCTAATTTACTCTGTAATAAATCTCATATTTGATCATTCTAAATGAATTATATGAATTTGGATTTAATGATCTTGATTTGCATGGATTAAAAGTTCCTACGATTGATATTTTTCGATCGAGTTTCTCTAAAGTTATATATACGTATGTACGCATACAATATCAAAACCCACAGGAAGGAAAGTAGACACGAGGGTGTCTTGCTCGGTTAAGAAAGAAAACGTAATGACGACAATGGAAAGAGAAAAAAAAATGAAGAAAAGAAAAGAAGGTTGGACATAAGATCGTCACGGATGGCGATCAAGAGGGCGTTGTGATTCGTAAGTAAAGCAGACGTAAGGAAGTAGGATGGTCACCGGAAGTTCTCCCCCAAATCGCATGGTTGGGTACCATTCTCTTTCTCTATCTATCTCTCTCTCTCTTTCTTTCTTTCTCTCTCTCTCTCTCTCTCTCTTTATCTATCTATCTATCTATCTGCCTCTCTCTCTCTCTCTCTCTCTCTATCTCTAAAAGCAGCTAGCAGCTACTAGTTGATATAACAGTTTGCTAGTAGCGACCTCAACTCGTGCTCGGATTTTCGTAGAGAGAGAGTAGTCATACGTATACTTACGTTCTTCACGGAGTGTGTGTATACTCTAGCTCTAACTAAAAAGGGATATACAAGTATCAAGAAGATAGAGATTATCGTGAAACAAGGCACGAACTCTGAAAGGAGGATCGAAGTCACGTTTCACGTGACTCTTTTTCCGTTCTCTACGGAGTCATTTCTTTTTCTTTTTTATATCTGTTTTTTTCTTCTTTTACCTTTCTATATTTTTTCCTCCCATTTTTTTTTCTCCTTTTCTTTTTCCTTTTCATTCTTTTGGAGAAGTCTTCTCGGAGGATCGAGGAAAAGAGGAAATAAAATCGAACGAAAGCAACGTGAAACTGGAGAAAGAGAAAACGCCAACAAGATAGAAAGAAAGAGAAAGAGAGGGAGAGGGAGAGGGTGAGAGAGAGAAAGAGAAATAGATAGAAATAGAGAATAGACCACAGAGGAGACACGCGATCACCTTGCCCCATGGAAATCGAGTCGATGACAAGGCATTTATAAGTAATATTCAGACTTTATCGATAATGAACAGATTTATCGAGTTGGCTTTTAATTCTTCAAGTGAATAATCATTGAAGAAAATATTACTCTTTCTTGTCGAAGAAAAAAGAAAGATATTCCCACGATTAACGTAAAACGTTTCCTTTAACATACGGGTTCCAACTCGTAGCATGCATGAAGGAAGAAAGGAAGAAAGAGAAGTATCAGTGACGTGAAAGAAATAAATAAATAAAGAAAGAAAGAAAGAAAGAAAGAAAGAGAAAGAGAGGGACAAGCTGTGGTCTCTCCGAAGGAAGTGCACGCGTTTCACCTGCTGATGCACAGGAAGCCTGCACGTCGAGTCTGCTCAGTCATCTGTTTACATCGAAACCGAACCGATGACTCGGATAACGCGAGCTTGCTCTTCGAACGATCCTATCGAGAGAAGATGCTTTCCCCCTTTTCGTTCGTGGTTCTAACGAGCACGGATCTCACTGAGGTTTTGTAGAAAATAGGAAAGAAAGAAAAAAACAAAACAAAAAAAAAATAGGAGCTCGTTAGCGCTCTTTCGTTTTGTTTTAAGACCTTCCAGTGGGTGACGTGCAAAAGGTTCAGATAGTAACGTGAGATAAGTGATTTCATTCATCGATCCCCAACACATGATAATGATAACAAAGAATAAATCAAAGTAAAGAAGGAATGAGTTTTCGTCGTTGTGATCGTTCATGAGAAAAACATGGATATTTAGGAAAGTTCGTAGTTGATAAAAAAAAAAAAAAAACAGAAGAGGAGGAGAAGGAGGAAATAAGTTTTAATCGCCTTGACAATTTGAAAAGAAAGTAATACGAGAAAAAGGAAGATGAAGAACAAATGACATGCGACCATCATCATCCTTGTCTTCCTCATCATCCTCCTCATATTCAAGACGAGGATCCTGTTCCAACAAGGACTGTACATGTCTACTCTGTCGTGAACTGAAGGACTACGAGATGAGCACTACGGTGGAAGTTCAACAGCCTATGGTAGACGGTGCCAACTTTATTCTACGTCGTCCAGTGACGTTCATTAGCCATGAACCAACACGAGAATGGCAAGAAACTAGTGAATATGAAAAAACATCGACCTTGGAGGATCCTACTCGAAGGAGATTCGACAAAACTGAAATCGTCATTGGAGTTGGCTCGAAATCAATGAGGACTATTGATGTTCCTCATAAAACAGTGATTTATTTTGGTGATACCAGTCAAAGGGAAAAAGAGAAAAAGGATTCTACAGAATCTCATCAGGATGAGATTCCTTTCAAAAATATCGAAAGAGATGAAAACTCAACGTTAGATAATGTTAAGAAAAGTCATGAGATCGTTGTAAACTTCACTCCTAGTAGAGAAGACGTATTGAGGATCGAGGAGGACGAAAGCCAGATCGAGGATTATTGGTCCTTGCCCGGGGACACCACTGGGTTCAAGGCTGACTGGAGTTTCGTTCAGCAATGGCGCCTTAGGGGGTAAATCACGATCGAGTTCAAGACAAATCGTTTCTTCGGAGTAATCTTGTTCTTACGCTCATATTCTTACGCTCATGAAATCCTCTTGTTTACTTTCGGACATTCTTTGTTTTTCTCTTTTAATCAATAATCAATGAATCATTCTGAAATATTTTGTCGAAAAATTTCTAACTCTCATTTCTAGTTCGACTTTGACGATAGTTAACGATGCATAAACAGTTCCTTAGTTCTACTCAGTAGAATTGAAGGAAGATCATTGCGACATAAGTAATATTGCAAGCGTATCGACGTTCCATTTAGGAATAATTAATCTCAAGTATCTATAATTAACAGTAATGTGTCCTGTTGTAAAGGACGGGTAACTGTAAGATCGACAGCATCCGAACTATTCGACTATTCAACGTCTCTCTCGAATCAATTACGAGATATTTCAAGATTCTTAGAAAATGATATCGCATTCGTTCTCTCTTCTCGTTTATTGCCTCGAGTTCTAACATAATCGAGTCTTTATTTAAACTTCTAAGAATTATTCCACAAGATGTACATCGCCCTTAATGATGCATCTTTGAATTTCTATTATTTCTCTTCCATAAGATTTACCGTTTTAATTGAATTTCATTAATGAAAATATTAACCACGAAAGAATTTTCTTGAATCAAACATGAAATTATTCAATTTTCTAGTATTTCCACGATGTCGTCTCAGTTCATTTACCTTACCAAACTCGTTCATTCTTCAAACTCGTCTTATTCGAGCATACTCACACGCTACTTTTTCTCATCATGGAGAAAGTAATTTTTTTATCTGAAATAGCTATTCCACTCCTACGCGATCGTGAAATAGATTAGAACCTGATTAGAAACTTGCTCGGGAATAAATATGTATATTTATGAAAATAAAAAGAAGAAGAATAGAAATCATGTAAAAGATGTTATCTCTAAAACGATCTTTTATATTTCCAACGATCAGATGCATACTTTCGTGGTCCAGCATCTTATCTCCTAGCATCTTTCACGAATGAATCAAATCTGTTGTAAGTTATTTTTGATGGTAATTCTTGAAAAAAGAAAAAAAAAATATATATATATATACATAATTTTATTTATAGAAGACGAACGAAGAAGAAAAGACATTCCTGTATTCCTAACTATGTTAGTTCTAAGCACTAACTCTCTCTTTCTCCCTTTCTTCTTCTTCTTCTTCTTCTTTTTCTTGTTCCTCTTCTTCCCCCTCTTGTTAAGATAGAAATTTAATGCGAGGCAATTCGAAAACGAATCGTCGACTGGTCCAGACGGTAATTAACGAGCTGTCCTCCTTCATGGGGTATCAAATATCAATTATTTATCGCCGTTATTCCACGGGCCCGCATATTCCTCGTTCTTCCGTCGGATTCTGAACTTTCCTTAATATATAGGGTGTTTAAAATTAAATACTACAGAAAACTTTAAAATATGCGCGTGTATGATAAAAAAAAAGAAAGAGAAAAAAAAGAACTTGATATATTTTTACCTAATTCTTTGAAACACCCTTTTATACGACATATACCCAACGTAATATAAAAAGAAATTCTTATAAATTAAAATTATTTATTCGTTCTACTTGTCGAGGTAATAATAACACAGATTATAATTATGTTCCTTTAATAGTCCTGGTGGTGGTAGTGGACGTGAAGTATACTGTCCCCCATATACAAAGGACTTTACAGAAAATCAGTCGAAAAGTGGCGTCCACAATATGGTTCACATGGTCGCGGAGAGGGATACGGATAGCGTTGCGCCTACTCCGACCCCTCAACATCCTCATCCCTCGCAGCATCACCATCTCAGCTTGCACGAGCTCCGAGTACTTCAGGTATCGTCGTTATATTTTTAATATATTATTTAATGATATTATTTTTCTTATATATCTATGTTACATTGTCTAAAATAACATTAAAAAAAAAAAAAAAATAAAATAAAATAACATAAAAAAGAACCCACTAAGATCCATTAGATTTGCTTAACTTGTGTGTAACATAAACGTCTAATAAATCATTGTTGAAATGCACATGACAAGACATTAATAATAGCTTTACCTTTACGATCGTTTAAAACGTAAAAATCATTGAAAATATCATCGTCATTTGATTTTGCTTCTCTTCTTCATAATGGCGAATAGGACGGTCGGTGTTTAGTCCAAAGTCGTTGTTGAACGTAACCACGGCTAACAAATCATGGCGGTCGGTTGTAAAAGACGAACGACTTTTGTAGAGGCGACCAGAATGCGCTGGTAATAGCTCCTCCGACGAGAATCGATCGTCCGGGCACGCAAGCATGTCGGATACCGGTGGTCATACAAGCAGCAGTTCTCCGCCTCATCGTCATCACAGGTCGCATAGTCCTCAGCAACTGAACTCTGTACCAGAAGATGATCGACTATCAGCTTCGGTTACCCAAAGAAATGGTAGAAGCAGATCAGGACAGAATCGTAACAGACATCGAGCTACTCCTGCTAAGGTTTCCCATCTTTTTTCTCATTTCTTTTCTTTTCCTTTCATTCACGAAACATTAACATTTTTAATTAGAATATTTACTATATTATACTGTTCGTCTAGAATATATTTTAAAATTAATCTTAACGATATAAAAGTTTCTTTTCTAACGTTGTTATAAATTAGAATCGTCTTGTTTCGATACGATAATGATTGGTCCATATCTCTCCTCGCATGTTCTTCTCCCTTTAGGGAGATTCGTATTACGTACGTTCAACGACCTCTTTACAGCTACAGGTACCATGGTCGGGTTCTGGTCTGGAGGACATAAAATTAGCGATTCAGCAACTAACCATGCGTTCCCACAAGTCTTCCTCGACGTATTCGTCGTTGAGTGGTTCGGAGAGTTCAGAGCCAGCGGTTAGAAGACTGATGAGACATAGTAGTTTAGAAACGATCAACACTAACGTCACCAGTGCTGACGAATTCGTTTGGGTTGACTCTCATAATAGACTGGTCGAGTTGCAGCAACTACCATGGACTCATCATGATGTATTACGAGTATTACAGAATGGTCGTACGAGAGAACACATGGAACAAGTTTCAATGGAGACCATTCCTAGACTTTCTTACTTACTTCAACGAGCCTTAGTCAGGATCAGCCGTGAAACTCAACGATTGGCTAAGCCTATTGGTCTTTGTAGCAAACATGAAGTCTACAGTGCATTTAAGATCGTTCTTTGTCCAGCTTTAGCAGATTCTTGTACAAAGGTATATATATAAAATTTTCCATTTACATACTGAAATTAAACTCCAATCATTGACATGTCTTGGTATATTCTCTGATTGCAAGATTCCTTTCAGGATTATATCAGGTAATAATCGTGTTAAAAATCATGTGACTTTGTTAATTTTTCCTTTTTTTTTCTTTTTTAATTTTTATATAAAAGTGATCAATCTTTGATGATTCATCTTTTATATTTATATATGGATCGTTCGTGAAAATATAACACGAAGTTTAAAATAAACTGATCATAACTCTTCCATGTGTAACATAAATCTCACATTCTTCATAGGCTTGTCTACGAGCAGCCGCTATGTTTGCTGTGTCCGGCGATCAGTTGAAGCAATCGAAGGCATCTCGGTCTGGACTGCAATTACCTGTTGGTCGATTTCTCCGTTGGATGTCGGACGTTAGGCTTGGAAGAATGGTGCACGAGTATGCTGCAGTATACCTAACGGCAGGCATCGAAAATCTCTTGGAAGAGATTTTGTTGCAGTGTATGCCGACAGAACCACACACGACTCTAACTGCTACGATGTTAGAACACGTAATAGCAAACAGTGGTGACTTGTGGGGTCTACTTCAACCTTATGCTCATCTTAATGCTGGCCGCATTGCATCTGGTATAATAAATTGTTAAAAGATGATGTTCAAATTTTTACTATTTGTTATAAGTACTTTATGTATTTGTTTATTTCTCTGTGAAGATTAGGACTATATTATTTGTTTGAGTCTAACAAATGTAGAATTATATAGTAATAATTATTATGAGACTATCAGGGTCAATCCAAATGATATAAATAATATATGGAATAATATGTAATATAGTAATAATAATAATAATAACAATAATAGTAATAGTAATAATCTTTTCCTATCTTAGGTGCCCTCGCAATGCCACGTTGGGCTAGCGTGAGCTCACTGAATTCTTCATCCTCTTCTAGAAGTGGTAAAGAAGCGATAGGATCCACGCTCGAGCCTTCCTTTCTAACAACTTGTGTTGGTTCAATGTCCGAATTGATCGAGCTTATATCGAAGGTAGCTCAGTCTGGAAGATGTCCAGTACCTTTAACAGCAAAAGCTTTGAATGCTTTGTTCTATTACATGAGATGTTCACAAGTACGTAAATTTTTCTATTATAAAGATCTTTGAACCTGACGATAATAAATTGCTATGACGATGATCATTCGTCTTTTCAGCTTGAACATGGCGAGAGAGGTTCAGGAATACAAGAGTTAGCTTACGAGAGAGCCTATGTCGTTCTTCCACCTTTGATCGAGTGGTTACGTATAGCAGCAGCTCATGCCGAGCATCGACATGCTCTTGCCGTCGATCAGGATGACATTAATCAAGCAGCAAGATTGCTTTTACCTGGCGTCGACTGTCCGGTTAGACCGATATGGTAAGTTCTTTTTTCTTCCTCTTCTTATTCTTCTTTTTTTTTCTTTTTTTTTTTTTTTTTTTTTTTTTTTTTTTTTTTTTTTTTTTTGAAACTACCATAGATGCAAATATACATAGGATATTTGTGAATTAAAAATTTAGACATATAGGCGAACTTCCTTCGAATTATTATATTGAAATATGAAGAAAGAGTTTAATATTCCTCATCGACGATAATTAAAAAACTTCAGTTCCGAGGAAATCACAGTTTGCTCGAAACGTATCGACGACTCCGAGTACGTTCGTCTCTTGACCACGGACATGGCTTTCAAGATGTTAACCAGTGGTCGAGAGGAGCTCATAGCACAGGCGATGCCATTGTTACCATCGACGAAAATCAACACCGTCAACGATAGTGGTTTTACCGCATTGATGTTGGCCTGTATCAATGGTGACGAGCAAGCTGTAGCAGCTTTGTTAGATGCTGGAGCAGATTTAAATATCGAGAGTCCACCTCCAAGTACTAGTCAATCGTCTAGCAGCCCATCGAAAGTATCCAGTTCTACGAGTACAGCTATCGTTAGAAGTCCTGTTAATCAATCGGTGATAACAACACCAAGCAAAAATGGTTCAGCTCCGTCACCAGGCGGTACTCCTTGCGGTAACTCGAATAACGCATATTACGTTCAAACGGGATTCAATGCTGAAACGCAACACTGGACTGCCCTGACCTATACAGCTTTGCTAGGTCATTGTAATATCGCTAGAATGTTGCTGGAGAGAGGAGCAGCTGTAGAGGGTGGTGCAAAAGTCAGTGAAGATAAGTGTACTGTTACCCCGTTACAAGCTGCTACTGCATCAGGCAACAACGAGATGGTTGCTTTGCTCTTAGCTCATAGTGCACAACCGTTCTTGTCTACCTTGATAAAAGACTCGTTTTCTTACACTGGTTCGGCTCAACGAGGTTGCTACAGGTAACAGCTTTCTAAACTCTCATAAAATTACTTTTGATACGACGGAAATTTTTAATCTACTGGCTATGAGATATGACTACAAATAGCTTTTATCACAGTGCAGTATCGGTGGCAACGGCGCACGGTCAAAGAAATTGTCTTCATCAATTACTATCTCATCCATTGAACTTCTCAGCAAAACGTGGAGAAAAAGAAATCTTATCTTTGGAGGAGATACTAGCGGAAGGTAATGCTAGTACCAATCCTCAGCAACAAACCGTAGATGGTAAAAGTGGTCACAGAGAGGGTAAAGAACCAGTGTTTAACAAATTACAAACGAAGGCACTTCAGGAAGCAATGTATCATAGTGCTGAAAGCAATCATTTAGGTAAAAACAAACGAACTTTTTTTTTACTAGAGCATAGACAGTATGACAAGTGATAAATAAACATTATCCTTCGTTATCCTAGACATTACTATGGAACTTCGTGGGCTAAAAGTAGGATGGACGTTACATTGTTGGATGCACAGTCTTGCCACTGCTCATGAAATGAGAATAGATTCGGTCATAGATCAATTGCTTCAAGATTTTCTACAAGTTTGTCCTGATGATTACTCAACGCAATTCGTACAAGAATGTTTACCACTTTTGTTCAACATATTTCGTTATAGCAAGGTATATTCAAAAATAAAGTTATCAGCAACAGCAAAGTATATTAATTATTGAAACTCTCATATTTATAGAAGGAAGGAACAACGCTTCTACTTGCTGATATCTTTTGCACATGTTTTGGTTGGGAACCAATCAAACCAATCAGAGATACCACACTATCAAGTGGCTCAAGAATCGATCCAAAATTTGTTAACAATCCTGAACTAAGTGACGTACAATTTAGAGTCGAAGGCAGGGTCTTTTATGGGCATAAAATCGTTCTGGTAACATCATCTCCAAGATTTAGGAATATGTTAAGTTCAAAATTATGTGAGGGCAATCCTCCTATCGTACAAATCAATGATATTAGATATCACATCTTCCAAGTAAGTAAACGATTATTTTTTATCGCATAAACATACTTGTTAAATAATTAATATTGTCGCCGTTGATGTTACAGATGGTCATGGAATTTCTTTATCACGGGGGATGCGCAACTTTGGAAGTTAATCAGAGTGATGTTTTAGAATTAATGGCAGCTGCTAATTTCTTTCAACTTGATGGTTTATTAAGATATTGCGAGGCTCAATGTTCAGCAATGGTCGATTTAGATAATATTGTTTCTATGTATATTCATGCCAAGGTATACGTATTATTAAACATTGTTGATATCATAAAAAAGAAATACATTAATTAAACTATACAATTACAATCGATTGTTTGCAGGTTTATAATGCGGCACAACTCTTAGAATATTGTCAAGGATTTTTATTACAAAATATGGTTGCACTATTAACTTATGATGACTCCGTTAAACGTTTATTGTTTGCTAAAAAATTACCAAATCATGATGTTCTAGCAGGCCTTTTACTTACTTTGCAAGCAAGGATAAAGGCAAGAAGATCTCAACAACAAAATAAGATTAAAACGTAGAACGTTTTTAATTCGCCAAGCAAAATGCACGGGAAAGTAACGTAAGTAGCAATTAAAAGAAAAAAAAAAAAAAAAAGAAAAATGGAAAAAAAAGGAAAAAAAATTAGATTCATTCAAATAACTCTTATAAACATATTGTAATTACGATATCATATATATAATTTTAAATATTAATTACTTGAAATGTATATTATATGTATATATCACGTAAAAAATAGAACAATGCTTTCAACAATTGATAAACAAACAGATCGAACGAAGTTAAACTGCCTTTATCGATTAAGCAATTAAATTTTACATTTAAAAAGTTGAAATTGACATTGATTATATTTTTAATTTATTTTTTAACAATAATATTTTGTTAACAATCCAAGACGAAAGTTCCTGTATTTGCGTCGCTACTTACTGTACGACATTTATAATACATTTTTCATTAATATATTTATTTTCTAAAAAGAAAAGATATTAAACACTGATTGCAAATATTATTTAATAGAATGTTATAAAATAATAAGATTTACTCGAGATAAATAACATATTATATACTTGTATAAATGATATAAATATTAAGATTCTTATCTTATGTTTGTTAAAGTAAATACTTATTGAAAAATAAAAATTTAATTAAATTGACATAAAACGAAAATAAACAACGAATATTATCATTGTTAAAGTGCTATTTATTTAGAATGTCAATGAATATCTATATGTACAATATGTAGATTATAATCCTAATGATAATGTAATTGCTGGATTTTTGGATTGTGGAATGCCTATAATATAATTATATATGAATCAAGTTGATTTTCAAAAAGGGACTATCTCAATCAACCATAATTGATTCTATAGCCTTATATATGATAAATACATAACATTCAATAAATTCAAAATCTTCTTGTATTCTCTTTCTCTCAATGTATAACTCGAAATTGAATTTAAAAAAAAAAAAAAAAAAAAAAAGGAAAAAAAAATAATGAGTTACGATTTTCTTGAGTTAACATAAGTCTGAATATACGTGTGTGTGCGCGTGCGTGCATACGTGTGTGTTTGTGTTTGATATATCTTAAGCACTGTACAAAACCAGCAAACATAAAGTTATCTAATTGAAAGAAGCCTCAAGTAACAAGTGCTAACAGAACAACGTAACAACTCGAGGAAATCGTAGATAAAAACTGAGTATATAAATAAACATAAATAATACATATATTGAGACAAATGTTAAATAATTAATGTAAACATCTCTAAATCAATGATTATTAAGTAATTAGTATAGATTTTATACTATACAATTTTATAATCATGCACAGAGTGAAGTAAGTATTCAAATAAATGGCATTAACTATCATGGCTCTTCATTAATAATAAATATGTCATGTTGAATAATTTACATATACATATATATGTATATATATATATAATGTATTATATACTAAAATATAATCATAATATATATGCATATATATACATATATATACATGTATATATTTATATATATATATACACATACACATACATATATATAAGTTAATCTATTGAATATGCATTATTAAATTCTGAAAAATATCTTTTTAGTAAAATAAAAATATATTTTTAGTACTTGATAGATAACGAGTAATGAATAACTGACTTTGATATAAATAAGAACGATCAATCACATTATTGTGTCCGACATAATGGCACAAAAATTAAATAAAAGATTAATATGTTTTAGCATATAACTTTCAATGATAGATAAACAATGTGTAATTCTTCACCTTTAATCTATTAAATAAGCTCATTATTCTTCCTTTTATATATTAACATTGCGAATATGATATACTTTTCATGAGAATGTATTAACGAGACTACTAATACATTTTAATATCTGTCCAATGAATACTCAATGTATTTCTTTCTTAAAATTGCATTATATACAACTTTGCAATAGCTAAAGTGACGATTATAAAAACTTCTACTAAAAATATCTCTAGGCTTCAGCAGATTTGCAAAAATATATGGTAAAACGATTTAATAGATTAGAACAAGATTTGTTTAATATATTTGCTCTCTTTGTCATTTTTTATACGGTATATTGAGTAGAAAAGAAAAAAGCCGTATAAAATTCTTTAAAGAATAAAGTAATAGTTATTTAATTAGGAAAATAATAAAATATATTAGTTCAGAGCAATATCAGCAAATTTTAATCCATTGCCTTAACAAAGGATACAAATTGTTATAAAATCTGAAGTCACAAAACAATGCTAACATTTTTTTATAAACTTTATGCATATTGAATACTTTCAGCAGCAGAAATGCCACACAACGCTTATCTTTATATTCAAGATTAGTAAAAAATATAAAGATAATAAAATAAAGACCAGGCAAAGCACGAACGAATGTGTACTATAAAAATGACATACACGATTATTATATAGGCTTTAAAATACAATATGTTTTTCGAAGTTATTGTGTCAATTTTTAGAAGCTTCTGGATAAAATTGTATAAGTGCTCTCTAACTATTTATACTGCTGGGGTAGCAATTTTAATTTTAATAATGAACTATATTACTCTTAATATAATTGAAAATAAAGATACATTGAGAGCACAACGGTATAATAGAATTTATGTGCCTTTATGTGTAGTATTAACAAATATTTTATGAATTCAAGAATAAACAAAGTTTCTCTCATATATTCAAAATATACATTAATTCCTTTACGAGCATATACAAAACAAGTCTCTATTCTCTTTCCAGTTCAAATTCAAGTATATAAAATACCAAAATTATAATAGCAACTTTAATATAGCAGCATTTCTAAAAATTGTATATAATAGATTGAGACAGCCCTTTTTGATACACTCTTGTCACCTATATTAGTTAGAAGCGCTAACTTAATTTAGTGACTAGAATAATAATTAATACAATGACGACTATTATTGCAAGTAACAACAAAAGATAAACTTTTCGACGAAACTTGCTTTGGTAATTACTTCCCTTAACTAATTCTTGTGCTCCCAATTCAACATTACCATATACATTCTCTATATGGTTATCAACAGTGTCTGGAAAATAATGCGAACAATTTAATGAATTACTGAATTAATATTTACATTTGACATAAATCATAAACGAAATCAACTAATATAGAACATGTCTTTTTTTTTTTCTTTTTCTTTTTTCTAAACAAGATAAATTGATTATTAAGTCGACTTAAAATTGATTCAAAAAGAACGAAAAAAAAAAAAGAAAAAAAAAAAAAATACATACTGATAGTCTCTCCTTGTTGATATGTCAATGCTGCTAGTTCCCGCATAATTTGATTTACATCCAATATTTTTTCCTCAATGTTCTTTATCCTGTCTTCTCTCTCGAGCAGTAAACCTTGTTGAAACTCAAGTGTTCTAAGCAAGACACAAAAAAATCGACTTTACACATCCTTATCTTTAATAAATGGAAAAAAGTATTTTATAATCTCAAAATACCTTAAAAATGACTTACCATACACTCAAGTGCATTTTATAGCTTGCTCTTTATACAAATAATACATGATGGAATTACTTAATCTTTCACTGAAATTTTAAATTTAATCTATTTTCATATTTCTGCTATAAAATCCACAAACTATGACTACTTCATGAAAATTTGTTTAAAAAGTCCTACAGAGACATAATATTTGTGCAACTACATAACAATAGTTTTTATAAGAGATTGAAAAACTATTATCATTATACAAAACATAGAATGTAATAGAACTGGTTTTACCTTCACTAATTAAAAGTACAAGTAACTAGAGCCTTTCAAGGTCATAATAACCTTTAAAATTGAAAAAAAAAAAAAATATATCACATTCAAACCTTTGTGTTGCTCTGCGCTCGTCATCTTGAATTTGAAGCAAACTTTGTCTTTCTCCTTCATCATCTCCTTCAGAAGCATTTTCTAAATTACTTGTAGTCAAAATATGTCTCTTCACTTTTTCAGCAATTGACTGCAAAAAGTGTATTATGTTAAATAAGAATCAATTGATATATTACAGAATTTGATAGTACTATTTTAAACATAATAAAACGCTTTATACCCTTTGCATAGTAGAATATCGTTGTAATGCATCTTTAAAATCGGTTGTTAACTTTTCAATTTGCAATTTCTGTTGTTTGTCTCCTCGCCTCATCAATACAGTAAGTCTTGCAATATCTTTGCTTGTTTGAGTTACAACTTGATTTGTGCTGTCTTGTGTTTCGTGTCTAAGAAGCAATGATAAATAAATAATTATGAATTATGATATATATGTATATATCAGGAAGATGTAGTAAAATTACAAATTTATTACATACACTTTATCCCTGAGTCCTGCACTATCTTTATTTGTCCCAATGTTCTTATATGCACGTTCAAGCGTTCTCCAGTTTGTATTAATAGTATATATATTAGTGGTTATATTTTCACTGAGATTATAAAGTTCAGTAGGACTAAATCCTACATCAGGTACATCTGTCCGCTGGTCTGTGGACCCATAAGTTTGAGAACTGTGAGCCATTCTGTAATAAAAGAAACTTATTATAACAAAATTTCTCAATACGACAATTAATGTATTAGTTGGACACACATATGTAGATATATAATTATATATACATAGAACTTTTCCTATTAAAAATTTTCATGTTATGAGTAATACAAACTATTCCACAGACTATCTATCCATTTAAGGACAAAGGTTAATTATTTGTTGTCATAATAGTCCATTAATGAATACAATATATTATAGCTATAGCATTTACATTCAAGGTCATTAGAAAAAAGAAAATATATACATAAATTTTATTATTTTATTGTCACATATAGATAGATAGATAGATAGATAGATAGATAGATAGATAGATAGATAGATAGATAGATAGATAGATAGATAGATAGATAGATAGATAGATAGATAGATAGATAGATAGATAGATAGATAGATAGATAGATAGATAAACGCTTTGATATATATATATATATATATATATATATATACACATACATATATTCATTAACGATATATATATATATCATTAATAAAATTAATCATTGCAAAGAAATGTAAAAGAATTGAGAGGTCAAATTATTACATTATACGAATTAATGGATCAAATAGAATCTCTTAGAAATGAATAATTATAAATTAATATATGTATATAATATGTATATGTATATATATATAAACAATATTTAAATATATTGAAGAAATATATCGATTGTTCATCCAGCTTTGCAAAATTAAAAAAATGATTTTACGATGCCTGCATTGATTTTTTATACGAAACTTGTTGTAGTAGAAAGATTATTTTTTTTGTAGAATATCGCCATAATAAATAATTTTTAACTACACATAGAAACAATAGTACACGACAAACTAATACTCGCGTTAGACAGATTAAATTAGTATTTATTAGAACTTATAAATAATTGTCGAGGATGAGAGACGAATAATATCGAACATACCTGAGTAGATTTATCACAGATATTCTTAATATCTAGATATAGAAATTGTCCTGTTGTTTTACATTTAAAAAAAAACCGAGAGAGTTATCTCCGCGTACCGAACTTGGAAAATGACAGTTGCCTAAACGATCTAATGCACCGCCCATGTGACAATAGCCCCTTTGTATCCGAGAGACGTGAATATATTCAAGGAGCTGTTTTACCGTCTCGACAATTTTTTCGAGTCTTCAATCGTATAGAATATGTAGGAAAATAAACGAAATAATATATGTTTAAGAGTACGAAAATGTTTTAAAATTCTGACGACAATATATTATATTAATTTTCCTTCGTTCTACCTTTTCATTTTAATTTCAAACGAATCTCAAAAGATATTAATGAAACTAGAGAACCGCCGAAGTACTACCAAAGTCAAGAATCCCTTAAAAGAACATACCAATAATTAATTATTCATCCAATCGAAATACTAATTCTTATAAAATAATCTAAACATTGTAGGATATAAAATGAATGGAAAGCGATTGGAAATAAATTGTGAATGAAGAAAAAGATGAGAGAGTTAAACGTTTATTCGTCTGGATGTGGCTAAAGTACCGTCGAGCGTAAATCATCACCAACGAAGTCAAAAATAGTATTAAAACGTTTCTTCGAAATAAAGGAAATTGGTGAAATATCGTTTGTAATATATAAAAGGAAAATAAGAAAATCATTTTCCATTAATTATATCGATAGATCGAATTGATAAAGATTGACGGTGACTAAGGTTAATCTGCCCGTAAACATTGAATTGACGAGACGTACCGTACGGAAGTTCCCGAGTCCAACCGATAGATTGCGAAAGTCTTCAGAAACAACAACCGTCGTCGCCCGTAAGTAAACGCTCTAACGATATATCCCTTTTGCTTTAGTCGTAAGAACGAGCGATTCGAAACGGTCGTCTAGAGACGTCGAAAGGCGTCGGTGACGCGTACCTCATTTCAAACGTGTTAAGTGAATTCCATCGGGGGAATAAACGTGCGAGAAGGCCGTTGTAAAGGTACGAAGGAACTTTCTCGAGGCTCGTCGATGCCTCGTTTATAGCGAGAGCGAGAGCGAGAGAGAGAGAGAGAGAGAGAAATAGATAGGTAAAGAAAGAGAGAAAGAGACTTTAACGGTGGCGCTTTTAATATATTAGAAAACATTTCTCAGTAAATAATCTAGTTTAATACTTGTGCTTCGATTATCGAACCCTTCCCTTTTCTCTCTCTCTCTCTCTCTCTCTCTCTCTCTCTCGCGCTCGCTCACTCACTCACTCTCTCGTATTCGTTTCTTTCAACATTTTTTCCTCCTTTTTTTTCTTTTCTATTTCTCAATCGACGCTAAGATACACTTATACTTTTACGAAGACGACGACTAAGACGAGATTAATACGCGAGAACGACTGCCTTTCGTTTATGAACTCGAATGAATCGTTTCGATTGCTCGTCAGTGCACTATCTTTTGTTTTCTCGATTTGTAAAGTGCGTTGGACTCGTGAGAGAGAGAGAGAGAGAGAGAGTGTGTGTGTGTTGAGAGGGCAAATGGAAAGAGAGATGAGTGTATGTGATGTATGTATATATATATATATATATATATGAGTGAAAGAAAGATAAATAGATTTGAGAAAGATGAAGAAAGGACGCCAAACTATAGCTATCTCATATATACTCACGCATCTCTTGACGTTTTACTTTTATTTCTACGAATCTCTCCTCTCTCTCTCTCTCTCTCTCTCTCCCTTTCCCTCTGCTCTCTTTCTTTAGAACGAGCAATCTATTCTGTTGCATCGGAGAAATAAAAAGAGGATTAAATAAGTGTCGATTGAACATTATTGTCTACGTTATAAAAAAGAAAAAAGAAAAAACTTTATTAAAGAAGTTTAAGTATTAATCGGAATAAAAGAATCATTTCTGTAAGCGTTTATTCTACGAATTTCGAGGCAAGTTTTATCTGAAGATTCTTAGAGACACCCTCGCATCATCATTATCATTATCATTATCGTCGTCGTCATTGTCGTTGTCGTCATCGTCATCGTGATCTCGCTTGCTTGCAAATGCCAATTCTCTTTTTCTCGTTTAGGAGAGAGGGGGAGAGAGAGAAAGAGAGAGAGAGAGAGAGAGAAGATACCATCGACGTCGTATTAGGCGGGGCAAGGCGAGATGAAACGAAGAGAGACGAAGCGTCGTCGTCGTCATCGTCGTTGAGACGACGACATTCGGCTACGTCAAACGCGTTTACTTTTCCTTTATGTATAGTATCAAACCCTTCTCTTTCTCTCTTTCTTCTCCTCTCTCTCTCTCTCTCTCTCTCTCTCTCTCTCTCTCTCTCTCTCCCCATCTCTTTCTTATTCTCATGAATCTGTTCTCTTTTCTTTGTATTTCGATCTCTCAAGTGATAATTCAGCTAGAACGAAGAAGAAAAAAAATTAAAAATAAAAAGAAAGCAAATTATTTCGAGTGACAGAACCATTCGATTGCATTTCTCTCAACGTTTATCCAAATAAACATCTCGACATACTTATTTTTTTGTTCCGAGAGAATGAAACGTTGTAGATAATTTTCTCTCTCTCTCTCTCTTTTTTTTTCACCAAAGCAAAACGAATCGGCCTTGGCGTACTGCTTCGTGCAAAACCGTAAACAGCCGTGCAATACACTCGTCTCACTTCGTACCGTTCATCGATCATTAGCCGTGCCTGTGCACGCGTGTGCACGCATTTAGAAAGAGAGAGAGAGAGAGAGAGAGAGAGAGAGAGAGAGAGAGAGAGAGAGAGAGAGAGAGATGTGGATGACGGTAAACTGGCGGAGTAGTGGTAATGGTGGAGGGAACGAGAAACCCGAATGGTTCCGACGAAGCTCCTCTTCGGAACGCGTCGGCTCCAACTCATGAGTTCTCCTTCGTCCTTCGCTACCGGTTCACGTAGGTGCGTGCCTCTCATTGTTTTTTCCAATTATTTTTCTTATTTAATTACCTATTATATTCTCATTTATATATATATATATACACATACATAAGTACATATATATTATATATCGTCATCGTTCATATCGCGTATAGTGAATTTTATTCGAAAATATATGTTCCTCGTGAATAGTTAAGTTAAGGAGAAGTTTCATCGTTCGATCTTATTGGACTTTCTTGAAAACTATTTTTAATATATTATATTAGAAACGTTAGAATTTTGTCGAGATCGTTCGACAGACATAAATATTTTCTCGTCGGTAAGGTTGGTGAATTCTATCCGTCCATTGAGATATTTTCCTCACGATTAGTTTTATTATTATTATTGGTAGGACCTTAAAACGAAGCATCGATTCATTCATCTTCGTTTGTTGAAGAACGATTTATATTTTTTAACAATAAGAAAAAAAAGATGGATGGATGGGTGGTTATATTTCTTTCGTGACTTGCAATATGAAAAAAAGAGAATCCTTGTTGCATTTTAATAAGCCTCGCGACTCTTAAGTAAGAGTCTTTACATGGCCTCAGTTTATATATATATATATATATATATATATATATATATATATATATGTATATATATATATATATATATATATGTTTGTATACTTAGGATGAAAATCTTTGAAAGATTATAGCTGCATTCCTTTGTTTCAAAGTGTACACACACAGAGAGAGTTCACAAAACTTTCTCTTTTACCTTTGCTGACCTTTTCTCGTTCCAAATTTTTATTCAACCCTGTTTACAATTTCCCACATTCTAAAACTTATTTTCTAAGTATGTGTAAATATTATACGTGTAAGGTTGGCAATGGACGACGTGCTTCTTAGGACGAGGAAATGTACAATCGTTACGGTACTTTAAAGGCCAACCTCCAAGATTACCGTTACTTCACTGAAATTATTCGTCATTGCTTGTACAATTACTCGCGAATTAACTACTTCCATCATCGTTTTTGAAAATCTCGTTTATTTTATTTATTTTTTTTTTTATTTTGATTTTATTTTTTTTTTTCCTTACGTAGATGAAAATTGAAGACCAACTTGTTCGGCAAAAACGAATGATTGCATGTAATTTTCTAAAAATTCGAGAACTCACTTTTGTTTCTCGCACGTTCCAGAATCGGGTCATGACAAAAGAGAGATAGAGAGAGAGAGAGAGAGAAGCCTGGTTTCACAATCTACCTTTTGCAACAAAGAGTATCGATTTTATCGACTGATTTTACTTACCTTCGCCGTACACACGTCATGACACTATTATCTCAACCGAGTTTGCACAAAAATATGATTGAATGGAAGAGAAGAAAAAAGAACTATTAAAACGTATATATAAACATTATTCAGATAGATAGTATCGATACGACAAATGCATCTGTATAGTTTAGAAAAATGTTCGAATTTCGAAGCTTAGAATATTTCAAATTTATTAATAATTCGAGTATTCGCAAAAATCGTTTCCTTTTTTATTTTATTGGTTTTCCGAGAATTGGCCGATGCACATCGAATATTAGAAACAAGCCCGGTTCGACATAGGTAATTATTTGATTGGCGGAGGTAGTGTAGCTATTTTTGAAGCCACATCCGTAAGGCTATATTCAACAACGGCGGCCCTGTACTTGTTCTCGTAGATCTAATTTTGGATATCGAGAAATTTCCTCGTCTACGCGTAATTTTATTTTTCACTTTTTTCTTATCTTTTCTATCTCTATTTATCATCTTTTTTTTTTTTTTATTTATCTTTCTCTCTTTTCGTCCATCGATCATCAAACATCCATGATTCTAAACTCTAGTCTCGAGTAATTCTCGACCCTTCCACCGGATGAACGGTCCATGGGATCGTTAGATCCGAACGATTGCTTTCCTCCCTGTCGTTATAGTTTGTCGTTATTCTTTTTACTCGTGATTTCTCGCCCATTATTAAACTTTTACCTTACGATAAAATACAATAGTCTTTTTTTAACATTAGACTAATAATAATCGAATCTCATATCTTCCATGTTCGTATCGTATAATCATGTTTCAGATATCATGAACAATTTCAAAGAAGTAAAAGTTGAGAACCACTCCAGTTCGAACTTGCTAACATAAGCGATTTAACGATTGTTAGTTTATCTCTAGTATACTTTTACATATAATCGGTCGATGTGCGAATTTTTTTTTTTGTCTCTCTCTCTCTCTCTCTCTCTCTCTCTTTCTCTCTTTCTTTCTCTCTCTTTTGTTATAAACAAAGATAAAGGATTATTTGATCGAAGTGTTTTCTCGATAAAAGAAAAAAAATGAGAGGTTCTTTGTACCAATTTGTTATCGCGCGTTATCTGGTAATGCAAGCCAGACGTGGTATATGATTCATACCGCTGTCTATCGAGTTACTTTCAGTGGTCTCTTGAGTTGACGCTGTTTTGTTTGATATTCAGCGATAACAAGGAGTATACAGCTGACACATTTAAACTAAAATCCATTAAGAAAAATAATATTTTACTCTATTCCTTAAATTTATCATTCTTACTTACTATTATTAACTCTAACAATAAGTGGTGAAATTGAATCAACAGTTGTAATATTATTCAGGTTAACGGCAAATGTAAACGTTCATTATTTATCGTTATTTGCAATTATTCTATTGTCGATTGATTCGATATAATTGAAATACTTTAAAGAAAACCTTTGTAATCTTGGAAGATCAAATGAACGATCTTGCCTGAGAGGCCGGGTTTAATGAAGCGGCCATTTTGTGACACAAATCGAATCCTCGACTCGAAGCACCATCTAGGAGCAATTCACAAAAAGTTTGATGGTATCGTGCACTCTGAAAGAAAACAAACAAAACGAAGAAGAAGAAGAAAAAAGAAATACCATTGAGATCAATTAAAGACTATAATAGAAATTATAATAAAATTAGGTCGTAGATCAACGGTGATAAAACGAGAAGAGTCCTTTGACACGACAAACTTGGTTATCTATAGGCTAAGGTATAGATAGAAATAAAAAAAGATATAGTTAAGAAGATTCAATCGATTTAGTTATATACGTTCTTGGAAAGCCATATGACGGTTTTTCTTATCATCGAAGGAACGAAAAAAGCATGACGTTTGACGTGTACATAGATACATACACATATATATATATACAACATACATACGTGGCCTCTTTGTCACGGTGGACTTAACAAACGCTCATCCGACTATGAATAGACGCACTGATTTCCTTTCAGTTTGCTAGAGAGACTATAGTTTACGCCTATGGACGGTATATAACACGACTACGACGAGCTACCAGGGTCATAAGCTTGTCCTAGTTCAACATTTCGTACTGTTTCTTGTTTATAATGTCTCTAACAACAAAAATAATTCAAAGACAATGTATTCTATCGTATCAGTTATCTAGAATCATGTTGTATTAGTAGATTACAAAAGTGATTGTCTTGTAAGACATACATTTAAAAGTTCTCGTCGCCTATTTTATCTACGTTTAATTATTTAGCTAAGAAAATTTCTACTGAGTTTCTACGTCAGCTTAATAAAAGTTTTATATTGTCATTGAACATACAAAAAAAAAAGTAATCTCGTTTTTGACCATGAACGGTGCAAGGAGGTTGCGCGAAAGGTAGAGAGTGAGAGGATCGATAGCAATGAGAGGAGGTTATCGATTGGAACGTTTCCTAATGTCATGGACGAAGCTGAATGTATCTTGCAGAAACACGAGGGCAACATGTTTGAGAAACACGAGGTGAACTCTCTCTCTCTGTTTCTCTCTCTCTCTCTCTCTCTCTCTCTCTCTCTCTCTCTCTCTCTCGACGTACGTCACACACATTTACGTAAGTTGCACGTTTTTTCGCTAAGTTGTGTCCTAAAAATAATTTCAAATGTTACCGAAGATCAATTGTATCCGCAAAAAGGAAAATTATTTTTACAAAGAATTGATTCAATGGGATTAGGAGGAGTATGTATGTGTATTGTGGGATGTCAGAGTGCGCGGGCGCAAGTCTTGTTTCTCTAATTTCCAGGCCATGAAGAATCTGACCTGTTTTGTTGCTTAATTCTTTTGCAAGTTTTCTCTTCATAGTTTTCTTCTATCAGTCGGTAGGAATTTCGAAAAATGTTGTAAGCGTCGTCAGACATAATGGTAGCTTTAGGCATCGAGCGAGAATAGTAGGGGCCACCCCTCTGCTTTGGCATTTCCGTCCACCCCCGAGACAGGCAGCCTTCCCTACAACTTTCCCTCGACCGTGCACAGAAGAGGCGTTGCCCTGGCGCTTTAACCGCTCCACGACCGACCTATGCGTACCTCCTTCTCCCCTTTTCCGGAACAACTCCTAAAAGTGCTCTGTCTTTAACGAGTCTCGACCAAAGGAGCCAGACTTCGACGTGTAAAAATAGAATTTCGTGTTGTTAAAAAAAGAATCCTCTGGAAACGAGAAGAAATTGCATTTTTCTTTTCTTCGAAAATTCTTCAAAATATTCTTTCGTGAAATTATTAGTAAAACATATCTTTGAGATGATAATTCATACTACACGCGTTAGCTCTTCCAATCGAGAATCTATTTTTTATTTTTATTTTTTTTTCTATTTCCTGATAGAAAACCTCTTTAGGTATCGTGGTTCATCCAGCGATATTTCTTTTACAAAGGTTGGCAACTGGTTCGCAAACCTGTATATACATGTATACTATTGAGAGAGGAGAAGAACGCTTCTTCACACAACGACCACAACTATGGTGTACAAAAAAAAGAGTAAAAGAGATGTAGTCTCGGGAGAAATATCCATGGAGGGAAGAGCCTTCTCTCTTTTCTTCCTTATTCTACCTTTACGTCACTCCATTGCTATCTCTTTGTCTCCTATACCGCCGACACAAGCTTCTCTCTCTCTCTCTCTCTCACCCCCTCCCCTCCCCCTCTCTCTATCCCCACTTTTCTTTTTATGTACCATGATCTCTCAAGGACTACTTCGCTTCGAGGCTGCGATCTTTTTCTACCTCGAACGTTATTCCGATTTAAATTTCGCGCTCTTCGAACGAATCCGCCATCTTTTCTCTAATACCCGTTATGATAATTTTATCCGTCATTAATATTGCTTCCAGTATTATCTTTCTTATTAGAATAATTGATTTTTTATTAGGAAAGTTTCATTACTTCATCGGGAATAATTAGAACATTACATACGACTTATTTGGAATTTTGAATAATTCGTTTAATCGTATCTTCAGATATCGAATGTGCTATCTATTTTAGAATTAAATCATTCGTAGGAAATATAAACGAGAACAGAAGCACAACTTGCTATAATAGTAATTATTGCATCACCATATATAACTGAAAGTAAATGTAATAGATGCAAGCGTAATTCGATGCATATTCTTTAAGTATACTAGGATAGGATGATCTAGTTTACGATTTTATTTTGTTTCGTCTTTACAAATGCGTCAACTGAAAATGATAAATACCACTACGTGAAAGTATTTTGCAATACAAAAAATAAGTGCAAGCTTTAAATTCTCCAACGAATTCCATTTGTGGATTTCGACGAATTTAAAGTACTTAGAGACAAAGAGAATTTTATAATTATGCTTCTCACGACATGTTTATATCTTTATTTGGTAACCGCTTGCAAAATGATGTACGTCATAGAGGTGTGTTTATCATCACGTGCATATTGTCGATAAAACTAACCTAACCTGTTAATCTTCCACACGAATCATTTCTTCGGATAATAATATAACGTAATGATTTACAAAGTGAATTGAATGAGTTTCGAATACGAAGTAAATTTCGTACGAAGGTCAAGGCACGCACAACTGATAAAAAAATATTCATATTTCGACGCGCTCGTATCACTTTTATTTCGATCATTCATTTAACGTTTGTGCATGTCAATAGATAATAACATTGCATATCTAAAAAACACGAAATCACATGAGAAATGTTTGAATAATATTTTGTATTACTTATAACGATTATGCATATGTATGATGCGTTCATTAGATGTATTTAAATACATTGTATACGTTTTTTTTTTCTTTTCTCTTCATGAAAACTTGCACGAGTGTAGTTGGTTTTATCACGTTACTCGGCCAACGGAAGTGCAACATTAATTTTTACATCTGCATCCGTCGTCGTCGCTTGAATGATTACTTTGCACACATTTCTCGTTATATCGTTTTTCCAAGTTCTCTTATTTCCACCGAGTTTTGATGTCCCTTCGTCAGCTTCTTTATTCTCTTTTTTATCTTTGCTTTTTGTTCTCGTTTTCTAACAGCGTCACGCGAAATTTCGACCAAGTTGTCGATGACGATCAATTAGAGCGCCAAAATTTAAATAAGCTTTTTATGTCTCACAAATATAATAATGTATTGTTGTTATGCATGCAGTTGAGAAATTGAGAAATTGAAAATGTATTTCCCTTGCAGTTTTATTTTCATCAATCTTGCCACACGATAGATCGAATCATTTGGACGTGTGGCCAAATGAATGTTTTGTGTATCAAAAAAACATTCTTTGTGTGTAGTGTTAAAGAATTCCATGAAAGAAAGAGCTCGAAGTTAAGGAGATATTTTTCTTTCTTTCTCGTGAAGTGAAGATTCAACCGCGAGTATACGCGTGCGGGGCGTTGTACTCTGGTACGTTTGCACTTTGTAGTAGTGCGCGCGTGCGTGTATATATATATATATATATATATATATATATATATATATATATATATATATATATATATGTATTACTAGTTAGAACGCGACGAATCGTATATACAGGGTAGTTCAAATAAAATGTAACAATGTCTCGTTCGCATATAGATGAACCGCTATATGCAATGATTTCTAAGGCAACAATTTGTGACATTTTATTTGAACCACCCAATAGGTGGCTTGCGTATATACATGGTTTGTAACAAACAAACAAAAAAAGAAAAGAAAAAGAAATTAAAAGGAAAGAGAGGGATGCTGAGTGCACCTGCGCATTTGGAAGCTATCAAAGAGATATGTAGTTCAGTTTTGAAAGGCAAGAGGCAACCGCACTAAAGGATTTACTCTTATCACGAGAAAATGTGCTAGAGAAGATTCGATGGACAAGCGTCGTTTCGTACCGCCATCCACAAACCCGGGATAATCTCGGTGGTATGGCGATCAAAGCCGGAGGGAGCCGACCTTCGCCGAACGAACGAAGGCCGGGATGGCCTCGGCGAAATCGGCCGAAGGGGTGAGCCGAGACCGACCGAGGTGGGACGAAGGAAGAAAGGAAGGATGGAAGGGGTCATTGACCGTCTGACCATGAGCCGCGCCCCACATATATATCTCTTCTCTTCTCCTATATACGCTTCTCTTTCCTTCCTTTTTACTCGATAGAAGAGAATACACGACGTTTCTTCCTTGGAGATCGAAGCCGTTGTTTTCTTCAAGTTTCTCGGAAGGTCTCTAGTCACTCTCTCTTTCTAATTTCGTGACCAACCATCACGTGTGTGCTTCTCCTTTGTATTAGAGGCTTCTCCCCAGAGAGAGTATCCTCTTCTATACTTCGTCTTCGTCGCGTTCGTATGTATCAAATACCCAAAGTCATTCGATCGTTCTTTTCGTAAACCGAAACTTGCTTACTCATACTTTATCTTTTCTTTCTTTAAAGTTTCAGAAAAGTTTGCTAAGTTATATTTCGAAAAGGATATTTCTTTTTATTTTTTTATTTTTTTTAATATATAAAGAAACGACAAAGCTAACGCCATCTACATAGGGGACAGTGGTTCTCAGTCTCTTATCAATCTATATCGGTCGATTATTTTTTATGATGAAATAAAAAGATAAATGAACAACAACAACAAAAAAAAGAGATTGTTATGACGTCAGAACGAACGTATAATCAATATTATTATAAAAATCACCGATACGATGCAATCGTGAATGGAATTCTTATATTAGAGATAGCATAAGGGTAAAAAGAGAGGTTTACTTTATCGACTTTGTTGTGCCGCCATTTTGATTTTTAATGGATCACTTGATGGGGTTCAAACACTCAGTTTGTCAAAAGGGGCAATTTAGCGTTATATCGATTATAGAGATATAATATCAGACATTAAGGAATATATTATGTTATCTCGTTTGTTTTAGCTTTCTAAAGGAAGTTCTGTATGCTGTGATTTATCACTAAGGGGGCCAACCTACGCGCAACAACGGACAACCCCACAGGACCGGGGGGTGCTTCTCGTGTCTCGGGAGGAAGGTCAGGGTCTACAAAAGTTACGCCTTGACAGTAAAGCGATCATACGCGAGCCGCTTATTACACCCAATCCTGCGTGTTGCATTTTCACTTGTAACACTGAGATTAAAAAAATTCGATGCCTTCCAGGGACGATATTCGCTCCCTATCCACTGAGCAACGCTGGATCCCTCCTTCAACTGTTAGACGCGATGCACTCACCCCAGAAAGCAGAAATGATCTCATCTTTAGAAAGGTGCGGGGTATTCTTAACAAGCTCACACCGGAAAAGTTCGCAAAGCTGAGCAACGATCTGCTCAATTTTGAGCTCAACTCCAATGTAATTCTCAAAGGTGTCATATTCTTGGTAAGTACGAAACGAGTAAGATTGACTCAACATTCGGGGAACATTTGTTATCTTTCTTATCGCCAGTGTCATTCGTTTGGTATAGTATACTTATCGGAAATGAATAAAGTCGCATGGTTGATAACGAACCATTTTACAGATCTTTGAAAAAGCACTTGATGAGCCCAAATACAGTTCTATGTATGCACAGCTGTGCAAACGGCTGTCCGACGAAGCTGCAAACTTTGAACCTCGAAAATCGATCGTTGAAGGTCAAAAAGCTCAAAGTACATTCAGATTACTCCTACTTAACAAGTGCCAGGACGAGTTTGAAAATCGTTCGAAAGCAAGCGAGGCGTTCGAAAATCAGGATGAACTTAGCCCTCTGGATGAACATCACCGGCAGATCGCCAAGCGTAAGATGCTTGGCCACATCAAGTTTATCGGAGAACTTGGAAAGCTTGGGATCGTGTCGGAATGTATTTTACATAATTGCATCCAAGAATTGCTGCATAAGAAAAGGCGAAGGGGATCCAGGGGGGACAACGCCGAGGATATCGAATACCTTTGCCAGATTATGCGTACCTGCGGCCGTATCCTTGACTCGGATAAAGGCCGCATACTTATGGATCAATACTTCACACGTATGAACTCCTTGGCAGAGAGAGGTGATCTTCCTTTACGCATTAAATTTATGCTGCGTGATGTCATTGAATTACGCCGTGATAATTGGGCACCGCGTAAGGCCACAACCACCGAGGGCCCGATGCCTATCAATCAAATCCGCAATGATAACGAGGAGACTTCGAGGGGTAATGGCTTCCATAGACGAGAGGATCGCCTCGGAGCTGAGTTCTTAAGAAAGATGGGTCGTGGCGGATTAGAAATGGACATGATGGGAAGTATTCCTCTAACTTCCCCTTCGTTTGGCATGCCGTCTCCATTCAGTCCGAATGGATTCTCAACTACTCCCGGAGTTGGTTATGGCCGTCATAATCAACGTAACCAACCAGGATTTTACCAGAACCAGAATCGTCATCCGAATAACTTCCAAGGAAAACACAATCAACAACAGCATAATTCATCTCAGAATTTTAATAATAGTGAGCTATTCGTTGAATTCATTATATATATACACACACATATATATATATATATATCTTTTTAGATTAAATAATACTCATCGATCTTTATTCTCCCATTAACAGATAGTACTAAGGAACTTCGCTTTAATAAAAACAAGATGCTACTTGGACATCCAGAGGAAGTGTCTCTGAGACCTTCGGCCAATTCTATGATGTTTAAGCAGACTAACATCAATCCCAATCTACCTCTGAATAGCGGTAAGCAAGCGCCTCCCCTCCCCCTTATGACGGATCGTTATACCTTTTATCGTAGTGTATAGTAATATGAATTAGGATAATATATTAAATATGAAAATTTTTAGATTTGTTCCCAGGACGAACATCGGATCTACCACTTTTGCGCACTGCCACACTCAAACCCAGTTCGCCTTTGTTACATAAAGAAACGCCTCCTTCGATCATAATTAAACAGGGACCTTTAGATAAGAGAGAGAAAGCTAGAGAAAAGAAGGATAAAGGTCCTTCGAAGGAAGAAATCTTAAAGAAGGTGAATGCCTTGATGGACGATCTTGCTAATCATACCAATATTCAGGATGCTATAACAGCCTTCAAAGATCTTAAGATACCCGAACGATTTTTGCGTCACGCAATTTGTACGATATATTCGAATACATTGGACCGCGGAGACTCCGAACGAGATCTTGCTGCCAAACTCGTATCCGAATTGAAAAGAGAAACTATTATTAATGCACAACAATTGCACGAAGGGTGGAAGGAATTGGTGGCCAGTATACCAGAAAAAGAGAGCGTGCCTTGTGTAACATCTCACGTTGCTTTATTAACAGCCAAGGCCATTGTGGACAACCTGATACTGTTAACTGATCTTACTTCTGTAACGGAGAATGGCCAATATCATCCGCTATTTCTACTGACGCTTCAACAACTTCATCGTACTCAAGGAAAAGCAAAACTCTTGCAGATTTTCAACAGCAGCAAAGTAAATTTAATCAGCCAGTTACCGGAAGCAGACAAAACAAAAGAACGACTAGGAGAAATCCTCGAGGACAGAGAATTAACATTCTTGTGTCCACTTCTAAGGATCCAAGGAGATATGTGGCGTCAAATACAAATTGACTCAACTCCAAATGCACTTTACAAATGGATTAAGGAGAAATTAGATCCGTTACACTACTGCGATGCTGCATTCATTAACGCATTGATGAATGTTCTTCTTAAATATATAACTCAGGTTAGTTATTATAGAAAAATAATATTCCTTGTATATTCCAACGATGGGGGGGTGGGTGGTACCATTAGGAGTATATATAATTTTTTTTAATAATAGGAAACAACATTGGCGCCTGGTGTCGATAAAACTCAGTCTCCTGATAAAGATTTGGTACAAAAGGAACGTGTATTATTGCGTAAATATGCTGGCTTTCTTGACACATTCCTTAAGGCCCTTGAGTCACAAGTTACAGCTCTCCATGCGTTACAAGTCTTTTGCTATTCGCAAAGTTTTCCTAAAGGAATGCTGAGAAGATGGTTCGTGGCACTTTACGAATTTGGAATCATCGAAGAAGATGCCTTTAGCAAATGGAGAGAAGATGTCACTGATGCTTATCCTGGAAAGGGCGAAGCATTGTTCCAGGTAAGAAAAGGAAGAATATCGTTGAAATAATTTATATACCTTTCTTTCCATTTTAAGAATATTTCTTGGTGTAACCATGCGATTGTCCATCCTGCGTCTGATGATGTCCGTTGTAATAAGCATGTACTTGAACATTTACACGTCATAGGTGTTATACATATAATTATTATCTAGGTGTACCGTTGGTTGCTCTGGCTCGATAATGCAGATTCTGAAGAGGAGGAACATGAAAACGATGAAAAGAATTAATTGTGAAGGCCCCTGAAAAGGATGTGTTTTTCAGACTACCTATAATTTGGAATAGGGTTTTATTATCTATATTACTGAACCACTATGGGGTTTCAGTTTCACTGAATTGAGTTATCTCCACTCAGTACTATCAACATCTTGTTAGTCTGTCGAGGCTCTCGTATAAAGGAAAGGTTTTTAAATCGTGTCCAAAATTATTGGATAGATGACAAGCCTTCGAGATATATGACAGGCTCCGTAAACAAGAAGTTCTAGAAGATTTTAGATAATTGCATATTAATATGATTTATATTAATATTGGGTCAGCAGGTATCATGAGACGTCGTTGTTTCGATTATCGGTGTAGAAAAGAAATGAATTGAAACGAATTGAAATGAATTGAAATGAAAACGTAACGAAACGAAACGAAACGAAAGGAGAAAAATTAGTCTGGTGATTTGTGTTGTCCAAGTTTTTGTCTAGTATTGTGCATGTGTCGCGTTTTGTAAGTCTTTTTTTGTCTCTGCGACAACTTGCGAGTCGCTTGTTATCTCTGTGTACCAGCTTTTACATTTATTAAGATGAATTATTACTGCTACCTACTATTATTATTATCATCATCATGATTACTTATTACTATTATTATTATTATTATTATTATTATTATTATTATTATTATTATTATTATTATTATTATTATTATTATTATTATTATTATTATTATTATTATTATTATTATTAATATTAATATTAATAATATTATTATTATTATTATTATATTATACATACAATTGATTACGGCTATAAAAAAAAAGGAAAAAAAAAAACATTTACATTTATTATATTAAAGAGACGATCACACACAGGCAGGACTGACTCAGTAAAAAAAAAAAAAAAAAAAAAAAAAAGAAAAAAGAAAAAAGAAAAAAAAAGAGAAAAAAGAGGAAAAAAAGAAAAAAATCGATTACGAACGCAAATCAATTTTTGGAAAGTTGCAAGTAATAATTTAATGGAAAGTTCGTGATACAGTATAAATGTCCTGAGTCAGATATATAAAATACTTTAAATGACCGATTAAACATCTGTTTTTTGCTGTAATATCTACTTGCTGCGGCGTGATTCTAATAAGTACTAATCATTTACCAATTATATAACAACCAGCAGCCAACATCACATCCACGTAACGTAAAATAGCAAAAATTAGTGACACGACTAAATCGTATTTAAAAAAAAAAAATAAACATACCTTGGTGTAATTTATTACAGATGGTTCCCTGTGGTTCTGTCGTTAATCGACCACCTTTACCTTTATTTCCTGCATATAGAAATCTTCTCCCTCGTTTAAAATCATTTAAGTACGAAATGGATTTTAGTTTATAAACGTTAATTGCATAGTTTTGTCTATTGTTTAGTGCAATATCGCAATTTAAGATCGCTGGGCGAGAGCTTGTTGTTACAGAAGACTGAAAGAGAGAGAGAGAGAGAGAGAGAGAGAAAGAAAGGGAGAGAGAGAGAGAGAGAGAGAGAGTAATGAGAAAGAGAAAGAAATGAAAGAAAGGAGAGAGTAATCATACTAATTCTTTTCTGCGGTATGCTCTAATCATAAAAGAGTACTTATGTAACAACTTAGCAGCTAAAAAATCGGTTACTATAATTGTATACATTTTCATTTTTATAAAGACCAATGTTAAACTCGTGCGTATATACAGTATACAGGTATTGAATATTGGCACAACGATTTGGATAGATTTTTGTTATTTATTATCCTCATAATAATGATGTACATATTCTGATTATTCAAGAATCTGTATTTAAACTTTTATCGCTGGACTGAAAAGTGTTATATTTAAATGGTCACGTTTATTTAATGTATGCATTATATGCTCGCGGAGCTTCATAAAATCGGATATAATATATTCGAATTGTTTATCTAACCAATTCCGTAACGTGCATTATTATTAGAGAGAAATGAAAGAAAGAAAAAAAAGTAAAAGAGAAATCAGTCTTCGAACACACACAGAGAGAAATAGCATTTAAGACTCGCTCACAAAATCTCAATTACATTCTTTTGAATCTTTACACATGCTCTACAAAAATTTCATTTTAATAAAAAGTTTCAAAAAGGAAAGAAAGAAAAAAAAAAATAGGAAAAAGAAAATAAGATAACAAAAAAAAAAAGAACAGATAATGAATCATGCGTATCCGATGTATAATTTGTCCCATCTTTGTTTTATAGTAGAGTTTTGGATGAGAGTCCTATTTCAAGATGGAATTTAATATTCATTCTTTTTTTTTTTTTTTTTTTTTTTTGAACATAATATTCTTTGCACACGAAATATATTTGTAGACATTAGCGTAGTATTTAATGGGTATCTGTGGTATATTTATATGTTTCACCGATTGCTTTATAATAGAGATACAAACCGTATATAAAAAGAAAAAAACATGGCTTGTACGTCAAATTAACACAAGCCATATAAAATAAATATGTCAATCGTATTTTAGTTTTCACTAAACGATATTGTATGCAAATTTCGTTAATTTATTTTTCACACATGTGTAATTTATGAAATTCAATTGAAAACACAAACAATCCATGTATAAATATTTCGTCAGTATTATTTCTTGCATAATAGATTTAAACATTATAACAATTTTTAATTGGCTATAGACATTAAAAACAATGAAAACTTCTTTTATCTCTATCAATAAAAGCTGTTCCTAGAATCATTCGTTATTTCTAACTCTCTATTATTATTATTATTTCCTTGCAGTTATTGCATATTATATTATACATCTTAGAGATACATTAGTATCCTTCTAATTTGGATTATCGGATTATTAATTTGCTTAAAATGCATCTTATGGATATTCGTAATTACTTCTTTTTATTTTTTTTCTTTTTTTTTTTTTTCTTTTTTTTTCTTAGGAAAAAAATCAAATTTTTTTTTAACAGATTAGCTAAAGCAAATTTAAACTAGACTTGATAAATATCTGCATTATCGATGTTACATAAGAGTATTTTCTTTTTCTTTTTTTTCTTCTGCACTTGATTACATTCCTGTACCTTTGTATCATTTGTGACAAAACACTATTAAAGATATTTGTTATTATATATAAAAAAGAAGAAAATCTCAATTATTCGCAAGTACAAATTTATGATAGAAATTGTTATTATTAGTATATAATTTATAAATGGACAAACGAATCGAAGACATAATTTTTAATATGAATACATATTTTTAATGTCATTTTATATAATTAATAAAAAAATATTAGATTATATTTATTTTAAAAAGTATATAATTTGTTTTACACCGTAAGTTATGTTTATCTCAGCTTCTTACGAATAGGGTTTTTTTGTTATGTTGGTAGACAACACACACTAATAACGGATATACATGAGAAACGAATTGTATTGCAGCCATGTTTTTTAAATAGGTATATGGTATGTAGTGTATCGAGTACACTTAAGAAATATGGCAAGTTTTTCAAGGTGAGATAAAGAATTTTTCAACCTATATATATTCTTCTTTTTTTGTCGTTAATCGTTATTTTGCAACATTTCCTTGATAATATTATTTTGTAAAAACAAACTTGACAAAAATTCAAATATTAAGATTAAAAGTCTTTCGATTGAATTTTTGAGGTTATGACTTTTGATACAATCATATTTCATTTCTTAATTTATTTATTAATTCTATAAGATTCAATTAAATATCATTAAGAAGTGATTCAGTTGTTATAACGTAGTTATTGTACTGTGAAAACGAAATTATGTCATCATGGTTTCTATTACAATTGCATGTGATTAGCTATAGTTAAGTGCATCATCATTGTAAAAAATAGATGATATGCAAAATATAATTATCATAAAACATAAATAATAAATACGTTATATAAAAAATTTTACAGGCATGACACAAACAAAGTGTGTTGTTATGCACATCCAGATGCACCACTTATCGAAGATCACAGAGCTGGTGATCAGATATGTTCAGAGTGTGGATTAGTAGTGGGTGACAGGTGAGAAGACAAAATAAAGTAAAGATAAAGAACAATGTTCAACAGTGTTAAAATTATCAATTTATCTTGCTGATATTAGGGTCATAGACGTAGGTTCAGAATGGAGGACGTTTAGTAATGAAAAAGCTGGTGTTGATCCGTCCCGTGTTGGTGGCCCTGAGAATCCTTTACTTAATGGTTCAGATTTGTCTACCATGATTGGACCTGGAACTGGTGCTGCTTCTTTTGATGCTTTTGGTGCTTCCAAATATCAAAATAGACGTACAGTTAGTATGACATATTTAACATTCATTTGCAACATTTCTTTTTCTATGATATCAATTGATATTGAAATATAATTCTAGATGAGTAGTTCTGACAGAGCATTAATCAATGCATTTCGTGAGATCAATGGAATGGCAGATCGTATTAATTTACCAAAAACCATTGTAGACAGAGCTAATAATCTTTTTAAGCAAGTACATGATGGGAAAAATTTGAAAGGACGCGCCAATGATGCAATTGCATCAGCTTGCCTGTATATTGCATGTAGACAAGAGGGAGTACCACGGACTTTCAAAGAAATTTGTGCCGTTAGCAAAATTAGTAAAAAAGAAATCGGCAGATGTTTTAAGCTGATATTGAAGGCACTGGAAACGAGCGTGGATCTCATCACAACAGGAGACTTCATGTCAAGATTCTGTTCCAATCTTGGTCTTCCAAATATGGTACAAAGGGCTGCAACGCATATTGCTCGAAAAGCAGTAGAAATTGATATTGTACCTGGAAGATCACCTATTTCAGTAGCTGCAGCTGCAATTTATATGGCATCACAAGTATGTATATTTCTTGATATAATTGACGAAACATTATAATTAATTAAACGAAATGTTTCAATTTCTTTTTATTAATATACTACAGGCTTCGGAAGACAAGAGATCACAAAAAGAAATTGGAGATATTGCAGGAGTTGCAGATGTTACGATCAGACAGTCTTACAAGCTCATGTATCCGCATGCAAGTAAACTATTTCCAGAAGACTTCAAATTTGCAACGCCTATTGATCAGTTACCACAAATGTGAATTGGGCAATATCATCCTCTCTTTGAGCTTTTGGTATATATTTTACTTATCGCTAGAATACTTTCGTGTATAATAATAGTGTAATGAATATAACATTTTTTTATAGCATACATTCCCGGAATAATTAGATGCTATACAATTCTTATTCTTTTCTCGAATGCCAACTAAATTATGAAATATGTGAGATTCCTTTTAGGGTAATTTAATTCAATTAACTTCCTAATCAGCAAAATAATCTATAACTTAGATTATATTTAATTCGATTTTCCATGCACATTGGACACGTGCTAATGAATATATTCATAAGATATTTTACATGGTCTATATGACCAAAGCAAATTTCACTCTATTTAGTGATTATCCATCATAATAATATATAATAATAATGTATTTATGAACATGCTGAATATTTAATTTTGAAAAGACAATTCTAGTAACGTTGTTAGAATTATTGTAAAATTGTTCTATATAAATTATATAAAAAAACTTTCATTTTGATGGGCCGTTCAATGTGCAAAAAATGTATATAATTTTTATTTATATTTAAGAGATGGTAATATGTATAATGGGAGTATCAATGTGCTATGTTAGATGAATATATAAAGAAAATGTTATTCGTTTGTCGAATTGGTAATATTCTCCAGCAACTTGTACCTGACATAATTATCATTACAGAGTATGCTGGTAATTATATTATATTTTAACAGACATCCGTACAACAGCACAATGATTCTCTGTTAGATTTTTTATGAAGCACCAAAAAAGGAGCGTTTGTTGCCTTATCTGTAACGTAAGAAAAACTTAGTATTAGAAGTAATTGTACGATATAATTGACTTTGGAAACATAATAAAGATAACATAATATTTTATCGAACGATTGATAATACATATACAAACTGGTTGATGAAAAAATCTTATCTTATAACATAGATAAATTAATTATATATTTACATTGTTGTAAATATGAGGAACATTGAAAACTTCCAACTAATGATGAATAAGACTGGATAATTTATACATATAAAATAAATAGAAACATACATGCTCCATCATGTGTCATAGTTATGTTAATCATTTAACTTACTAAAAAATATCGTAAAGACTGTACATTGGGTAAATGAAAAAATGAGTATATTAATCTTAATATATTCGCCTTATATTTAAAACGAAAATATATAATATAACAGAGCATGAAAATAGTTTAACATTATTTGCATATTTTATAAATGAAAATCATTCTTATTATTTGAAAATGATTAAGTATATTATGAGGAATATTTATACATCTTTTTTTTTTCCTTTTTCCTTTTTTTTTTCTTTTTTTCAAAATATGTCCGACAAATTTATTCTAAGTTTCAACAGATATAAAATCCATATTGATTTAATAGTACAAAACGTGAACATTTTTATGGCATCCATTTTTTTTTTCTTTTTTTTTTTTTTTTTTTTTTTTTTTTTTGTTAAAACTGTAATTTGAATTATTGACATTGAAGGTAACAAACAATTTGATCGGAGTTATACTAAATATATTCATATATAGATTATAGTGGTGTTTTTGTTATTATTGTACATATCCAGGATTATATGGTGCCTGCCTGCCATAAGGTTCGATTGTATAAGCTGGTGGTGGTTGTGGCATTCCTATTAAATTAGACATAGAATGGAAATCACACATATACGTTTTCATTGGGAGATAAAATAATAATATGAAATATAATAAAAGATTACCTCCAACATTAGTTGGATATGGTGTATAATGATTTTGCTCTGTTTGATTGGCATAATCAGATGGAGGATTTGTTGAAGTTTGTATCACATGAACAACACTTGGTGTTTGTACTTCTATAACAAAAATTAATGTACTACTATGTTCTGAAAGAACAATTTTCAATAATTTCCATTTTCAGAGACAGCGGGCGAATATTTAAATATTGACATTAAAAACAAAAAAAAAAAAAAAGAAAAGAAAGAAGAAAAGAAAAAAGAAAAAAAGAGAAGAAAAACCGTAGAAAGCACAGTACTGAAAAATAATTTCATATCAAGGATAAAAAGAACTGTAATTTTCTTGCACAAATTTCTTTTATTATTAAAGCAGTACAAAAAAATAGCTCGCGTTGTTTTACCTATATATCATTACATGTGTATAAAAAGCAATATATATATATATATATATATATGTGTATGTGTATGTGAAATGTCTATAATAATATTGTATAATACGCGTGTTTTTAAACAAATACAATATATTAGATCTTTATAGTACATATATAGTGGTTTTAATTCATGTAATTTCTCACTGGTTTCTTATGTAACGTGTAAATAGGACTATTATTCTTTTTTGTATAAAATACATTTTCTTTTTTTTTTCTTTTTCATAAAAAATCAACTGAGAGGATTATGGATTATAGTACATGAGCGTGTATAGGAACATTGTATTTTCTCTTGCTATTATGTGTATCATAAAAAGTATTGAATATATTAACATATAAAATACTATTATACTTAGAATTATAGAAAACAGTAGAGAGACTTCCTTTCGAGAAGCATTATATAGCATAATTGTTTCATATATTTTATTTTATTAATTTGTAACTGCAAAATATATGAAGATTATGCTAAGAAAATTATACAAAAATTTATGTCTTATTTCTAAAATGGAATGTATTATATGTATGTGTGTATATATATTTATATATATATATATATATATATTTATACACACATACAGTGTTTATAAATTTTTAGTTGCATAAAAAGTTAGACATAAGCCAATCTTAATCTAATTCAAATAGATGATGCCAGAAAATTATGCCATAGTTGGTCCTAAAAACAATTATATAACTCAATTAGTTATTGAGTGTAACACAAATGATAAGAGATCATTTTAATAATATTAATAATACATAATGATAATTATATTCTTATTTAAAACAACTATTAAAATAGATTTGAATATTTATACATATTAACTATTTGTGCTTTTCTGTTTGTATCTAGAAAATATTCGTCCTAGCTGCCTCTGACAACAGTTATATGTAAAAAGAATGTAATATTGTAATGTTATATGAAGAAAAAAAAGAAAAAAAGATAAAAAAAAGAACTATAATAATTGCATTATATTAATACATTATTTATCTTTCAGGGAATAAGAAAAATGTATATTATAGTAAATGTAGATTATTATAACTTTGATCTTAAATTTAATGAAATATTTTGCAATATGCTGGATCAATTCACAGACTTTCTCAAAATAGTTACTTACTCCCATAAACGGTGCCTTGATGGCGTCGACGATACCATGGGCAGCAGCTGCAGTATAAACAAGAAATGCAGCAAACTATTAATGATACAATAATACCAGCAGCGATAACCACAGGTACGATGATACCAAGTCTGGAAGACGATGATATATTAATTAGTTTAATAACAATCGTTTTGCAGAGATATTAAAAATAATAATAATAATAATAATTCATATAAAATTTTAATAAAAATGTATAAATCTTGATATACCCCATTGTCATAGCAAATTCTTCTTGAGTGCAACAGTAATAATTTTCATTTGCTAAATCATAACAACAATATGATTTACTAGAATCCCATAACACGGGACAACTAGTCATCATTTTTTCGAACAAATTCTTTGAATCTTTATAAGTACATTCCATCCCTGTAAAAGAAAAATATAAATTATTTGATATTACCTATGTACATAAAACAACAGTCGACGTATTAATATTTGTGTATATAGTATGAGTCATTGTTTTATCCTGATATTAGATTTCTCTGATTAGGTTCATATTATTTTTTCCTTATCTACTTTTCCCCCACAAAATTCGTCGAATCAGACGTCGAAAAGAATATTTGAAATAAATAAACGTTTAGCTGTTACTTCGTATGCAAATTACATTTTTTTTTCTGTATTATAACATATATTCTGTGTCTATTAAAATACGCAATAAAGAAAAGAAAAGAGAAAAAAGGGGGTATTAGATAAAAATAATTATCGGTCAAGCATATATTTTTTAACTCACAATTCGAAAAGATAACAATCTAATCTTTAATAATCGATATCACAAAATTATAACGTTTAGTTAGATATTATTTTTAAAGATTCATTACATCTGAAATAATTTAATAATTAATATGATGTAATTGTTAGATAGGTATATACTTATTCAAAGAAACAATATAAATTAAAAACTAATTTATATATTATTCTTATCTATTGTCACAAATTATTATCGAAGAATTTTATCAGGTTCTATTTATTATCATTGAGTTTTATCATGCAGATACTATATCTATTACTTGAATATTATGTTATATCGAAATATTCATTGTGACTTCATTTAGTTTATTATTTTCTGTAAAATGTTATTGTATTAAAAAAGAAAAAAAAGGGTCAACAAATTAGTTATTTATATTTAATGTACATACATATTAATATTTAATATATATTTGAATAATAATGGAAATAACGTAAAAATCATGCTATATTCATTTAAAAAATATGTATATATACATATATATATATATATTTGCTAAACAAATGAAGATAAATAAAATCATGAATAAGTTACAATGAATCTTTGCTGCCGTTAGTTATCAAATTCGTTGGTAGCATATCACATTCTGATAACATATGCATTCTTATCTATAGACTTCAATTAACAGTATCAAAATAATATATAAAATTTGCACAAACAAATGTGTTTTACGAAGAATATTTTATATTTAATCGATATTAAAATTCACTAAAATAAGATTTGTCATATTCATTGTTCTAAATCGACTGATAACTTAAGGAAACATTAAATATGTTTGGGTTTTACATGTAACTGCACCGCGAACAAATTTTATTTAATACATTGTTAATAATTTTACTCATTTATTTTCATTGAGAAACATTTATTCGATCAAATAAAAGTGTGATAGACGTTACGTTCGTCAAAAAAAAAAAAAGATCACGTTCATATTTCGCGCGATATTTGTTTACTTTAACGAGTAAAAAAACTAATCAAATCAGTGACCATTATTGTGATCATTAATTGTAATAATAAAACAAAAACAGAAATAGATAAAAATATATATAGTGAAGCAAATTAAATGATGATTAAACATTATTATCATCATTATTATTCGTGTATACTAAATGATGAGTTTCTGATCTATTATACACATCGAGCATTTATATCGTATAATTTCCGGTAACCTTTAGAGGAAGCACAAAAGATACTCAAAAAATGCTTTAAATATGAACTCACGAATATAAATGCCAATACATAAAAGATAAGAAAGGTCGACCTAAGATCTTTTCAAATAGCGATTGGTTTTTCGTATATATTAATGGTCAAATCAGTACACAAGCAAGCAGGCAGGCAATAGTCAAGTATAATTCAGCAAAAAAAGCCGGTTGAACGGTCGAGAAGATTCATATCCACATACATATGTAAATATATGAATATATATATATATATATATACACATATGTATGTGCATACAGGTTCCTTTTTTGTTTCATTTATTTCTCTCACTCGGGAGAAAAAAATATTACCCACCCAAACGAAACGACCCACCCAAAAGAAAATGGAACAATGAAAGTTGCTTGAAATGATTCATCGAATTCGTAATTCATCGAATTCAACGTAATCGTCGAATAAAATTCAAAGACAATAGATAAAAAAACTGATTATATATCATTTTTTTTTCTTTTTTTTTAATATTGTAACGGAAGCTACTCCTGAATATTTCCCAATTGGTCCTTGGTGTATACGTAATAAAACAAAACCAGATTTGCGAATAAGAAAAAAAAAAAAGAAAAAAAAAAGCGCTACGATCGGAAATCGAAGAGTTTAATGAAGTTACAATGGCATAAGAATAGCACCGATATCGAAGGCTATTTTATCGAATATCGGACGCAGGAAAGAGAATCGTGTTACGTTACTCAAAGTAAACATATAAGAGGAGAATAATAATGGGTCACCAATAAATTCGTACAATACTTTATCGATGATTCTGAAAAGAACGATGGACTCGTCCATTCTAAGAATCGTTGCATATCATGCGCGTCATCAGCAAGATGAAAGAGAGAAAGAGAGAGAGAGAGAGAGAGAGATCAAAAATACGGAAAACGTCTTTAAATGAAATTAAATTAATTTTTTCCTCTTACCTACTGCAAAGCCGGTACAGAGACACGAAATTGTTAAAAGTACAATAGCGTACGACATTTTGTTGTTTTCTTTTTTATTTTGTTATTTTTGTTTGGGTTTTTTTTGTTTGTTTGTTTGTTTGTTTTTTTTTTTTTTTTAATTATTCGAACTGCACTCGAAACGACGTTTCGAAACAATGCCAAAAAAAACTTTGCTTCTCAATGACTATGTCCTTATGCATATACGAGTAGCCCAGGAGAAAACACAAAGAGAACAAGGGAACACGCTCGTTGCTGACACTCTAGAATAAAGCTCGACCACCGACTGCAACGAGACAAGGGACAAAACTCGCGCGCAATCCTCGATAACATGCGATATACGCAAAAGTTCAACTTCGCCTGGCAGCAAAGGCAACGTTAAATCTTCACGAACTCTATGCGTCCTATGGTATTCCCATCGTGGCTCCTCTTACGGAATGAATGTGAACTAAGATAGATGAGAATTTATATATATAGATATGTATATATACATATATATAAAATAGCACATATATGTACATATTTAAATATATATATATATATATATATATATATATATATATATATATGTACATATAATTTATGATTAAATGATTGATCATATGTATGTTCTTTTTTAATAATATATGATCTTACTTAGTCGGTAAAGATGTACATTACGTTGATGCGCTTTATCGTAGATGCGTTTTCGTTGATATTACAAGGATGCTATAAGATAGAATATTGATCACGTGTAATATTGAATACATTCTAGTTAAAATTTATTCAACATATAGTTAGCTTGTTACCAAAATCATTTTAAATATCTCGTAAAATAAAAGCGATTTCTTTAATAATTCGGCAAAATACAATCGCACACGCCATATTATTACTCCGTTGAAAAGGAAGTTTTAATGATTGGTTTGTCAGAGAGTCAAGGTGACGTGTCCAATATTTTTCAGGTTTTTCATTTATAATATCGCAAAATGAATGCTTTTAAACGCGACAAAAAGGAAGAGGAAGAAGGTAATTATGAATTAATAATAATAATATCCATATAACTATATAGATTTGCATGTAACTTTTTAATATATAATCGCATTTTGCAATATAGCCTAATTTGACAGATATTTGTAAACATCTGCTTATAAAATTATTGTTATTAATAATTTAATGTATTTTATATCCCTTTTATATCTTGACTTATTAGGCGGCGGAAATCCTTTTCAAAACTTAGAGAAAACTACTGTACTCCAGGAGGCACGAACTTTTAATGACACCCCTGTAAATCCAAAAAAATGTGCTCATATTCTTACCAAAATTTTGTACCTGTTGAATCAAGGAGAACAATTGGGTACTACCGAAGCAACGGAAGCATTTTTTGCAATGACCAAGTTATTCCAATCCCGAGATATAGTATTGAGGCGTTTAGTTTATTTGGGTATAAAAGAATTAAGTTCATTGGCAGAAGATGTGATTATAGTTACATCCAGTCTTACAAAAGATATGACTGGAAAAGAAGATTTATATAGAGCTGCTGCGATAAGAGCTTTGTGCACTATTACTGACGGTGGCATGTTAGCAGCAATTGAACGTTACATGAAACAAGCAATTGTTGATCGTTCTCCAGCAGTATCTAGTGCCGCATTGGTTTCATCTCTACATTTGACCAGTGTATCCAGTGATGTTGCCAGAAGATGGGCCTACGAAGCCCAAGAGGCTTTAAATTCTACCAATGTAATGGTACAATACCATGCATTAGGTGTTTTATATCAAGCAAGAAAAACAGATAAACTCGCTGTTATCAAATTAGTAGCAAAACTTATGAGAACCAGTCCTAAAAGTCCTTATGCAGGTTGTATGTTGATAAGAATGGCATGCAAACTTTTGGACGATATGGAAGAAGGAGAAGATCTGTTAGGATACATTGAAGCATGTTTGCGTCATAAATCAGAAATTATTGTTTATGAAGCAGCTCATGCATTGGTTAATCTTGGAAGAAGCGGCCTTAAAGAAATTGGACCTGCTATCAGTGTCTTACAATTATTCTGTGGATCTCCTAAGCCAGCTCTTAGATTTGCTGCTGTTAGAACTTTAAATAAAGTTGCAATGACACATCCAGCAGCAGTTACAGCATGTAATTTGGATTTAGAAAACTTAATCACAGATTCCAATAGATCAATTGCTACTTTAGCTATTACAACACTTTTAAAAACTGGAGCAGAAAGTTCTGTAGATCGTTTGATGAAACAGATTGCTACTTTTGTATCAGAAATTTCAGATGAATTTAAAGTTGTTGTTGTACAAGCGATAAGGTACATTTCATTCTTAAATTTTTATTGGTAATATTATAATCTCTAATCGGATAATTTTATTTTCTATTTTGTTACAGAGCTTTGTGTCAAAAGTTCCCACGCAAGCATACGGTTTTAATGAATTTCCTTTCTGCTATGTTAAGAGATGAAGGTGGCCTCGAATACAAAGCAGCTATAGCCGATACTATCATAGCTGTTATGGAAGGAAATGCTGAAGCCAAAGAGGCAGGCTTAGCACACTTGTGTGAATTTATAGAAGATTGTGAACACATTTCTCTTGCAGTACGTATATTGCATCTGTTGGGACAAGAAGGACCGACATCCAAACAACCATCGAGATACATTCGTTTTATCTATAATCGTGTCATTCTTGAAAGTGCAAGTGTACGTGCTGCGGCTGTAACAGCTTTAGCCCGTTTTGCTGCAGCATGCCCACCTCTTCTTCCAAATGTTCTTGTACTTTTATCTCGTTGTCAATTAGATTCCGACGATGAAGTTCGAGATCGCGCAGCATACTATTGTACGATTTTACAAGAACAAAATGATCCAACAGTATTGCCATTGATACAGCCTCCTCTTTTTTCAATACCTAGTTTGGAAAGAGCTTTACGAAATTATATGAAAACGTCTATGGAAGAACCGTTTGATGTTTCCCAGGTAATTTATTTTATTTTATTTTATTTTATACACGTAAATCTTATTAAATTATCGTACAGGTACCACCAGCGCAAACTATAGAGGAACCAGCACAAGTAGAAATACATACTACTATAAAGTCACAACAAACGCGCTTAACAAGGGAAGAGAGCTTCATAGAAAAATTATCACAAATACCACAAATAGCGAATATTATCAGAGGATCTTCCCTTCTGAAATCTTCTACTGTATTTGAATTAACTGAATCTGAAACAGAATATAACGTGAAATGTATCAAACACACATTCGCGGAACATCTCATTTTGCAATTCGATTGTATAAATACACTTTCTGATCAATTTTTGGAAGACGTTAGAGTGGCTATCGAAGCAACCGAAGGGTAAGATGCATATTATTTTTATTTCAGATAACTCTATTGAATATATATTAATAATATATATATATATATATATATATATATATATATATATATATATTGTTTTTTTTTTAGTTACACCGTTCTATGTGAAGTACCTTGTCCACGTTTGTCGTATAACGAACCAGGAACAACTTACACAGTATTAACTTATCCGGAAGATGTACATGTTAGTGTTGCGACCATGCCTACGACTCTTCGTTTTATGGCACGTGATTGTGATCCTACGACAGGCGTTCCAGACACTGATCAGGGTTATTGCGACGAATACATGGTATTATAATCATTAATAGTTTAATATGATCGATCCTATAAATGTTTATATTATCTTTGTAATTGTAAACGTTTTAAATTTAGCTGGAAGATTTGGAAATTACAATAGCCGATCAAATTCGAGGTGTAGGAAGTAGGGGAGTAGATTTTGGTGCACTTTGGGATGCATCTGCTGCCAAAGGATATGCTAAATTGGAAGAAACTTTTGCTCTGGGAGCTACAGTGACAAGTTTAGAAGGAGCGATACAAAGTCTTACAGGATTTTTGGGATTAGATGCGGTAGAACGTAGCGATAGAATACATCCGGGATCTGCGTCGCATAATCTATTATTAAGTGGTGTTTTTAGAGGCGGTAAGGAAGTACTTGCACGTGCAAGACTAGCATTGTCAGATAATCAAGTAACAATGCAATTAAGTGTCCTATGTCCAGATCCAGATGTTGCCGAACTAATTCTTTCTGCAGTAGGATAAGCGTAAGAGTAATTTTTCTAGAAAATAAACCTATTTATGCGTTACAAAATGATTTTTCTAATTGAAGGAAAGGAAAGTCTATACCAAAAGAAAAACCTTTCATCAAGATCGTTCCATTTTATATTACTATAGACTTATACATGATTTATAACAATTAACAAGTTGTTATTTTTCTTTCAACATATATTATATACATGTATATTAATAGAATATGGTATTCAACATCTAATAGTCCCATTGTATTAACGAAATTACAAAAAACAAACAAAAACTTTTGATAGAATATGATTTGTTATCACATAAACTCTTAGAATTTTATTCATTCTATGTTATAGATGAGAATAAATATAATGGAAGATGGCATACATTCAATTTTGCAAAAACCAATTAGTAAATAAATAAATAAAATACTATATATATATATATGTATATGTAAATATGATAGTGTACATTTTTAAACAAAAGATCCGAACTAAGTTAGATGATAAATAAACGAGTTTTTTCTAACATTCTTTCCCTTATAAATTAACAGATAGTACTTGGAAGATTGAGCATTGCAAGCTCATTAAAGGAGAGGTTATGGGCATAAAACATTTTTTCTGCAGCTATTTCGTATTTGTTTCGTTTGACGATGAACCTGTAAATTCTATGATTGCTCGTTAGATCCTAGTTGAATGGGTCACAGAAAATCTATACGTATACGTGAAATTAATTACATATAACAACTATTAAGGCTGCAAAACGAGCAAGCGAGAGAGAGAGAGAGAGAGAAATTATTTTTTAAATCATTTTTGTAATTTTTGTTGATTGTTTTTTTAAGGTTATATTTAATAGCTTAAAGTAGAAACTTATAAATAATAAAAAGAAATAACAATATAAATTGAAACTCTCGAAAGTTGAAATTGTAACCAAATTTAACTCGCACTATATTCTCGATATATCTCGCAGTATAATTTTAACAACTTGCAATACTATCGATATCTCGCACACTCGATATCTCGAGTGTCCTTCCAAAAACATCGCTCCGTCTCAAGTAGTACTATTATGTTCTCTCTTTTTATTCACGTGTGCCTTAGCACCTGTCTCTCTCTGTTTCATGCATAGCATAATAAAAAACTGATAATCTTAAAGAAGAATATCTATTTTATGTATTTACTCGAGACTATTGTTCTACAACTTTAGCTCGTAATCGGATACTTCATTTTATTATGTAGTCTCGTAGTTTCACCTACATGCATATATACATATATGTGTATATATATATATATATATATATATATATATATACATAATATATATTTTTAAATAAAAACATATCCACGTTGTTATAGATTTTTGTTGATAATTCAATAGAAGGTTCGCTCTACGTTACCGACGCATATTGTATCTTCGACGCACATTGCTTAGCTTCCTCTTCAAAATGGCGGCTGTACTAGAAGAGGTCGGCAAGTCAGCCGAAAAATTAATAGACGAGGAAAAAGATGAGATCGTAGATCAAGAGGACGAAACTGGAGCAGCAGAAGCATCGAAAAAGAAAAAAAAGAAGAAGAAGAAGAAGAAGGCCGGTATGTTGCATTAAGATTTTCTTTTTGGGTGTGTTCGCTTGAACCCACTCGTGCTTCCAACACAACGTTCTGTTCAACGTACCTTTTTTTTCTTTTTTTTTTTTTTTTAACTCTTAAAGATATTTTTCTTTTCCAAATAAACAACATTTATTTATTTATTTTTTAAAAATAAGAAACTATTATATTTGTATTAGTCGATTTCTTATGTGAGACATTTTTAGTGTTACTTTTTTTCTAATAAATTAAGTTAATACGGAAAATATGTAACATGTGGAACGATTTATACTTACAATATCAGCATTATTCATCTTTGCTTCATGTATTTAATTTACCTTTATAAAAATAGTTCATAAACGATTATTTGTTTTATATATATATATATATATATATATATATATATATATATATATATATAAAACATTAATATGAAAGTAATTTAATATTCGAAAATACACATTCAATATTTTATTTATTTAATGTTTACAAACATCATTGCATAGGTGCTGGAGAGGCAAGTGCTGATGTACCAGAAGGAGATGATAAGGCAAAGGAGGATGATCAAACAAAAAATGATGATACAGTTGTTGAAGGTAAATACCTTCCTGAATTATATTTTTAACTGTAAGAATTCAACTGTGGATATATTTAATAAAATAATATTGTTTTGCTTTTAATGAAGGGTCAACGGAAGTCAATGACAATGAAACTGAAACTGGAACAGAAAATGAAGATGCTAAGAAAAAAAAGAAGAAACGTAAATCACGTAATAAGGCTGGTGGGGTTAAACAACAAACTGAACGACCTTCAATTCCTGTCTCAGAATTATTTCCCGATGGAAACTTCCCTATCGGAGAAATAATGGATTACCCTCCTGCCGCTGGAATTGACGAAAGAAGTGCTAAGAATCGTTTTACAAGCGAAGAAGCACGTGCTTTGGACAGAATGCATAGCGACATTTATAATGAAGCTAGACAAGCTGCAGAAGCACATAGGCAAACAAGAAAGCATATTATGAAATGGGTATATAATTATATATCCTTAATATTATCGAAGATTTATAAATCTTTAAAGTATAAATCTTTTCTATATTAATTATTTTCTTTACAGGTTAAATCAGGAATGACGATGATAGAAATTTGCAATGAATTGGAAGATACGGCTAGAAAATTGATAGGAGAAGACGGATTGAAAGCAGGATTGGCATTTCCAACAGGTTGCTCAAGAAATCATTGTGCAGCTCATTATACTCCTAATGCTGGAGATCCGACTGTTTTGGAATACGATGACGTTACGAAAATAGATTTTGGCACACACATCAATGGACGTATTATCGATTGTGCATTCACCTTAGCATTTAATCCAAAATATGATAAACTTATTGAAGCAGTTCGCGATGCTACTAATACTGGAATTAAAGCTGCTGGTATTGATGTTCAACTTTGCGACGTTGGTGCTGCTATTCAAGAAGTTATGGAGTCATACGAAGTTGAAATAGATGGTAAAACTTATCAGGTATGTAAACTGAGCAAGATCTGCGCCATTATATGTATATACATTTTAAATGAATATTTTCTTTTTTTTTTTTTTTTTCTTCAGGTTAAATCAATCAGAAATTTAAATGGACATTCAATTGCACCTTATCGAATACATGCAGGAAAAACAGTACCAATAGTTAAAGGTGGCGAAGCCACAAGAATGGAAGAAAATGAATTTTATGCGATTGAAACATTTGGATCTACCGGAAGAGGTGTCGTCCATGATGATTTGGAATGTTCTCATTATATGAAAAGTTTTGATGCCGGATATGTACCGCTCAGATTACAGAGCAGCAAATTTTTACTTAATATTATTAACAAGCATTTTGGTAAAGAATGATATTAATATAACGTATGATAATTTTTATGAATATTTTACGATAAATAATTCTAACGTAATATCATTTCGTTTTTTAGGTACTTTAGCATTTTGTAAACGTTGGTTGGATCGTGTCGGTTGTACTAAGTATCAAATGGCATTGAAAGATTTGTGCGATAAAGGTGCAGTTGAAGCTTATCCGCCACTAGTCGATGTCAAAGGATGTTACACTGCCCAATTTGAGCATACTCTTGTATTACGTCCTACTTGCAAGGAAGTTATTTCTCGAGGAGATGATTATTGATTCATTCTCACTTTTACGATTCCCTCAGAGGGCACTTAGCGTAATCATCGTAAAATTATTTCGTCAATGTAAAATTAGCATTCATCGCAAGTAAACGTACATCAAGTATTTTGTTACCATCATAATATTAGTATTATCTTTTCTTTCTTTCGTCCTTGAGAAAAAAGATATTGTAAGGGGTGCTATGAGCCCCTATATTGTAAAAAAAAAAAAAAAAAAAGAAAAAGAAAAAAAAAGAACTACTTTATACTTATAATAACAGCTCTGACGTCAAAGTTAAAAATACTTGTTTCACCAATATTATCGAAAAAGTCTTTTATATTCTTATCGTCCTTTTTTTTGAATGAATACGTACCTGAAAAAATTAAGTCGGATCGATCGCTTTTTGCCGAAGTATATTGGAGATTTATTTTCATTCGTTGAGTTTTTCTCGTAATAGCTTTTGTATTCTCTTTATTGTTGATTTCTCCCATATATTATCGGAAATGACAGGAATGTTTTATAAATTACTATATGAAATAAAATATATTTGAAATTTTAATTGTACCACTGTGATAATTGTCACGTTCTTAATATATTGTAATTAACTTGGTTCAAACAATAAACAAATTTTAATGCAGAAAACGTGGCAGTGATACAAAGAACAATTTCATTATAATATACATACACACGCACACATATATATATATATATATATATGTGTTTATATGTATATATCAAGAAAATTATATACTCAACGATATTTTAGATCAATGAAATGATAAGTGCGTCAAATAGATACTATTTTCGTATTTCTTAATTCGCTACATAGTAATTTGAAACATATTAGAATATTCAAGCCTTGATCTCGTCCATGTTCCCTCAGTCTTGAAACGTATGCATCAATAACCACATGCTTCTACTTATTAATTAACTATTACTATATGAAACGGTATGTTACAATACAGATATATATTTTCTCTTCCACAAAATCTTATATCATATATCTGACTTTGCTATTTCATTTAAGGCCTTCTTCCTCATCATCCAATCTTGCTTTATGTGTATGGTCCCAAAATATTCATTCCAATATTTTCTCTATGTTTCACACACAAAAAAAAAAAAATATTATCTCGGTGTTCGTGTCTCGATCGCTTGTCTGACTATAAATTATAGTTTCCAAAAATTGAAAAATTATTACGTATTTTATTAGCCAAAAGCAACAAAGTTATAGTCCTACTTTAATAGAGTTAATAAAATTGATAGAAAAAAAAAAAAAAAAAAAATACAATCGACACTTTTTCTACAAGTCAAGAAAATTTCACAGATAGTTTTTTCTTTCTTTCTTTTTTCATGGTTCATGGTTATTATCAAGTGAAAGTATAGTGTGTCCTGACTAACAGCAACGAGCCCATATAGAGGCACGGAAGAATCTCTCACCATGGTGTAAAGACGATCATTATAAATAAATTCGTCTTTGTCTGTTGAACACGAATCTACATCATCATCATCATCATCATCATCATTACCATCATCATCATCATCGTCATCATCATCATCATCATCATCATCATCATAATACTTCCACGTTTAAGCAGAAAGAAACTTGTAGGGCAATTAACATCGACATTTAATAGTCGATCCAACGATTCGTATTTTATCATTGAACTATCTATGCATGAACGTTTACTACGAATCGTACTCCTCATAAAAATAGTCTAAAGTCATTTCTATTTTTCTTCTCTGTTCAATCTTCAGAAATGAAAAAAAGGAAAAAATATTACAAACTCGTCGTTCTCATGTGGAATACGTACATCTTTTTTCCCTTAAATACGCGCGTTTGCTTTTGTTTTTTTCTTATCTATGGCTATAAGGAGTGCGAGTTTATGGTCCTGCTTTTCTAAAAAATACATACATTTATATATATATATATGTATATACATAAATGTATGCATATATGTATATCTATATACACAAAAATTACGTCCTAAAAAAATGATCGTCCGATATTAAAATCCATGAAGAAAAACGTAATGATCGTTTGTTTGTTCTAATTCACGTATCGCTCGATCCAATTTCCACATTTGTTCTAATTCATTGCGAGTCAGTACGTGGTCTTAATTTCGCTCTCGCCGTTATCAAGAGATTATTTGGCTCAATCATCGTTGGTTGTGATTGCTCTTGCTAGAATGAAATAGAAATAGTATGATTATATTTGGAGTAGAGTAATTTTTTTTCTATGAAAAAATAAATGATTACGACTAAATTGGATGATATGATCGAACAATTTTTTACATAGATCTTTCATTCAACAGAAAAGGAATATTTATCATTTACTTCTTCATCGAAGATAACTCACCATTATTTGAATATGTTTTGCCCTTTGCTCTATCGCCCTTTGTAACGCTGTCCTTGGATCATCTTTAAAAGTTTCTTCACGAATTCTCTCAGCTTCTTTTCTAGATGCATTCTCTCTTTGCTTTTCTAACGCTCTTTGTAACTCGCTTTTTTGATTTAACACGTTTCTACCTCTAGAAAAGAAAATAATTAAAAATAATATCTTGCTTTGTATAATAATTGTTATTAAAATGATTAATTAAAACGAAGAGTTTTTTTCATTTTAAAATACACACACACACACACACATGTATATATATATATATATAAATAAATGGTATTATTCAACTTACATTTTCTGATTAAAAAGTAACTCTCTACGTAGATCTTTATGATTGGTAGATGTGAGGCAGGGGTTGTAAGGTTTCCTAGGTAAAATTAGGCCATCAGGTCCCATATGAGGTGCAGGCGGTGGTGGAGGTGGGACACCCAAAACTGGTGCCATTTTTCTTCCTGAACAATCAATCATACACTTGGAGTTAGTCAAACGAAAGGAATCATCGTTTATTATTCGATTATTCGCGATACGATGAACTCGATCAATAAGCATTAATCATTTATTTAATCAAGTATATTTTGTATCGGACAAAATGAAATTTAAACAATTTTTCTTTTCTTTCCTCTTCCTCACTTCCAGCTTTTCCCCTCATTTCTTTTTCCCTTTCATAAGGAGCTCAGACAATAATTTTAATATTCACCCTCCAACGATGCAATTCTTTCCCTAACTGAACCCTCCTCGGACATCGTGGTATATCGCACTGAAGCATTTCCGGACGAACCGTATCAAAGAGTGTGCTTTTCTATATAGTTTTGCTTAGGGCTTCGCGTAGTCACTAATCGGTTTAGAGTTTGAACTAGTCTACTGAGCTCTACGTATGTTCATACGTACGTATATGTATATATATATATATATATATATATATATATATATATATATATATATATATATTTATTTATGCGTGTGTGTACGTGTGTGTATATATATATTTCAAGGTGAAGCTAATAATATTATGTATATAAAATTTGAATTTCATTCGATATAATAAACTTCGATTTTTCTTCTTTAAAACGTTTTTCTCATGTTGGCTTATCTATGACATACACTCAGATAATTTATAAACGTTTAATTAGTTAAATATTGATGATTGAATTTACTCGCTTATCGTCCGTTCTTCAACTCAAGATAACCGTAATACTTTAGCCTGAATAATAGTTACGAGTATTATTTTTAAATGGACCCTTCTCGTGTTCTAACGTTTTAATTTTTCCATTTCTTCATTTAATACGTGTAGAGAATTTTTTCAAAATAATAAAAAATATTAATATCGTTAAATATGTAAAATAGTAAAATTGGTAAAAAATTTTCAAACCAGTTAATACTATTGGAATCCGTTAGATATCTTCTGAAATAAATGATTTATTTAAACATCGATTGAATTTTTTATTTTACCCCATCGGCTTATCGCGTTAAAACTAATGGATCGACCCTTTTAAAACTTGTCGTTGCGATCAAAGAGAAAAAATAGAAGGAAGAGGAGGGGAAGAAGGAAAAGGAAGAAGGGAGAAAGAGTAGGAGTAAAAGCGGAATGGAGGTTTGTAGAAGTGTGTCACGATGTCGTTACATACGTCAAATATTTGCATAGGTAATGTTGAATAAATAATATGACATTGATAAGGTGTCTAACGACTATAAACAAAATCAAGGTTGTCTTGAAGTTTTACGAGGTCATACCAAACATCTTTTCTTTTTCTCCCCCCTCCCCATAAAAAAGAGTAAAAGAATAAAAATAAAAAAATATATTCAAGATTTGTATAGATATTTTGCGAGACAAGAAATATGATGGATATAGAAAAGATAAATAAAAAATAGTGACAAGAATAGAAGGATGAAAGATGAAGGAAGAGAAAGAAAGTAAGAAAAAAAGAAAGAAAGAGACAGACAGACAAGCAGACAGATACTTTCGTAATAAGAAAGACAAGGAACAAGAGAGACTCGAACTTCTTTTCCGGGATTAGTGCAGCAGGTCTCTCTTGGTAAAAGCAAGCAGTGCGACATTGCACCGAGGATGCATTTCGACGTTGCATGCATTCTACGGTAGCTTGTTAGACGTACGGCTCTCTTGTTTCGATGGTTGTTCTTCTGTTTCAACTGAGACGGCTCGTTATACTGATAGGTAGTATATCTCTGACCGAGTGTTCCCCATGCAAAAAAAATCTTTTTCTTGGTGAGAATAAAACCGGAGGGCGCATTCAAAAAAAATATCCACTACTCTACACACCTCAGCTATGCACATTTACGTATTGTTTACGTGTGTGTACCTGGAGTTTTGAGAGATTACTTGTTTGTCGTCTTTTTTCTCTTTTCTTTCTTTCTTTTTTTCTTCTTTTTTTTTTTTTTTTTTATGGATCATACTCGACGGATAAGAAGGAATTTATTAATATGCAATTTATTGATATGCTTTAAGAGTTTAAAGGTTTTCATATAAGATTTTTTTTGTAATAACATTTATAAGATTAAATGTTACTAATTGATTGACTAATTAGAAATCTTAATGTTGATAACTATTATCCTTGTGATTTTTTTTTTTTTAATCGATATCTTCCTAATAATTGAGTAACATAAGAATGATCGATAGAAGTGTCAGGTCATCGGTGATCGATAGAAAATAAAAGGAAATCGAATCACAAGGAGGCTTCTCACTTTCTTCTCTCTTTCCCTTTCTTTCTCTTTCCGAACGGGGAAGCGAATCCGATTCGGATTATTTGACTTTACGAGCGGAAAGTGAATTTCACGAATGAAAAGTCGACCATGCGTGACGATATTAGTCGTCTGAAAGAATCCCTCCTCTCTCTCAACCACCTTCTCTTTCTTTGACTAGTTACAACGATTACTCTCCTTTGTTTTCCAAAGTCGTGGGAGAAAGAAGATGAAAAGTGTCTTGATATTTTCTAAGACGAGAAAAAATACATTCATTCATTCATTCATTCTTTCTTTCTTTCCTTCCTTCTTTCCTATGACTTTTCTTTTTCGTAGAAACGATGATTTTCAAAAGTTCCTAATTGAAAATTGGAAAATTAGAAAAACGAAAATGTCGATTAAGAAATTTGCTTATATTTTTTTTTCTTTTTTCTTAAGCCAAATTTGCATATTAATTAGAATATTAATGTTGAGCAAATTGCGAAATAAAATTACTGTTGATTGTTTGATAACTTGTTAACTTTGTTATGTACGCCGAACGAAAATTATTTGATAAGGTAATAAACGATGAGGCAGAGAGAGAGAGAGAGAGAGAGAGAGAGAGAGAGAGAGAGAGAGAGAGAGAGAGAGAGAGAGAGAGAGAGAGAGAGAGAGAGAGAGAGAGAGAAATTAGAGTAATGTAACTAACCACCACGATGACATTTTATTACCAAAGAGAAACGAATCCAGACAGATCTCTCGAATTACTATCTAATTATTGCTGTATCCTTATTACAAAATATTCATTCTCTCTTCTCTTTCGATTTTTTTTTAGTTCTTTCAAATAAAAAAAAGCGACGATAAAAATAAAAATAAAATAAAAAAAAAAGGGGAACGAGCATTGCATAATTTTTTTGATCGAAAGTGAAACCACCGATGCAAAGGTAATAATCAATCTAATTCGTTCGACGACTTTCTCGCCTGTCTCTCGTTTTGTAAACACGTTATCGACAGTAAATCTTCGAACTTTCTAATTACAATTTGTTCCGTGTGAAATCGAAATATTTTTTGGATTATATACTTAATAGGATGGGCCAAAAGTTTCTAGATTTGTAGTTTTACAATTTAAAAAAAAAAATCAACTTAGAAAAAGTCTCGAATAAGAATGATTTAGTTTTGAAAATCACCTAGAAACTTTTGATCCTGTAGACTGTGGATAATTTTCATAAATTATTACACCTAATCTCGATAATGATATACTTTTACAATATTAAGTATAAATCTAATTGTTAAATACTTTAAATACACGTTATTAAAATAAAGAATGTCTCATTTAAAATAAGAAGTTACATTAAAAAAAAAAAAAAAAAAAAAATTGATAGCATTCAAAACCACAGACGAGTTTCGACGAAATGATAGTCACTATACTATCAAGGCTTATGTTCATTAATTTAAAAAGAGAGAGAGAGAGAGAAATAGAGAGAAGAAGGGAGAGAGAAGAAAGGTCCGGCAACGAACGAGCCGAACGAATTGTCGTGGCGAGAGGGAAAGGGCTGGAGATAAAAGTAATTTTCAGGCAGATGTGTACGGGTACGAAAGGGAGGAGAGAGATAGAGAGAGATCATTGCACCGTAAGGAGCAGCTGAAGTAGCGTGAGAAAATGCATGCCAGGCAGATCGTGATGAACGCCTGCTTTAAATGATATCGAGTTAAGGACACATTCAGTGTAGGATTTTGTACTAATTTCGCGAAAAAATGTATCTAATTAAATATCATTTTATAAAGGAAAAAGATTAATTTTAATAATATAATATGTAATAATTTTTTAATTTTTAATATATATATATATATTTATATATAATATATTAATTTAGAATATTTGATATAATTGAATTTGTTTGGTATATACACATCTTTCTTTTTTAAATGTATCCTACATTACCGACTGTGTTATGTTATACTTAATTCATTGATATATATAAATCAGCTGATTTTACGCATTCAATTATCAATGAGTCATATGAATGAATATTAAACACGGTCGGTAATGTAGGATAATATGAAAATATAAAATAAAATGAAATAAAAAAGAATTGAGAACTTTAATGAAAGGACAGCCCCTATAAAGATATTCTTTTAAATCCATATTGTAATATTAAAAAGGAGAAGGGGAAGTGTTACTGAGGATTATAGATCATTCCTATCTCAGGCCGATGACACAGGATTTACTCGTCTAACCCGTCTAATGGATCACCCTTTGTCGCTGCTTATAACTCTTTACGATGACACGCGATGGAAAAAAAAAAAAAGGAAGAAATAAAGAGAAGATAGAATGAAGATCATAGAGGAAATCTAAAGGAGTGACTCACCGTTCGTCAAAACGTCGCAGCTGTCCGAGGGATCGTTCTTTAGACCGTTAGCAATCACCTGAAAAACAAGTGGTTAACTTGATTAACGGTGTTATTACCAGTTGGTAATGCAGTTATTATTATATAAATATTTTATGGTATTCCTGCAATTTCTTTTATTATTATTATTATTATTATTAGGAAGATTTCATTCGTGAAATGCATCGAATGCATTTTATAATTGCAGGTGTAACATTATAAAATCTATACGAGCACAACCGGTTTAATCAACCTGGAATAAAGAAAATTCTTCTGACATATATGTACATCGAAATATTTTTATTCATTACTTTTTTTAATGATCACGCACGAATGAACACTACACAGTATATTTATCATCCTTTCAACGGCTCATGCAAAATATCGAAAATTATTACATAGACTTTCGATTTTTGGTTTTAGTTTTCTTCTTACTTTTTCTTTTTTCTCTTTTTTTCTCTCCTTTTTCTAGAAAAGTTTCTTCTTTAATAATTATTAATAACAAGAACACGGAAGTCTTTTCTTCGATCTTTCGATCGTGACTTCCTTATTAGATTATGTCGATCTTCATTGACGTACTTGTTGTTCGTTAATTCTATCTTTCTTTTATTTAGTTCTGTTTGAAAGATTGATTTATCGACCAATGTATATTATGAAAAATTTATTTAATAAATTATTTTATTTTATTTTAAATAATATGAAAAATAATTTCATCGTTGTAATTATAAAATTCTATACTATGAAGTAATCTCAATTTATCATTAATCTCAGTAAAAAATAATTTCTATTCTTGTTCTATGTGTGTTTTACGATCTTACGGTCTTTTGAAATCAATGACAAAAAATTTCTCTTATTTTACAATGTGAGAACAAACAATCTGCTAACGATCTTTAACATGACAAACGAATGCTCCACGATGATTTCTCTCATTTTACTCTCCTAACGAATCACTGTTGAAAACGAAAGGACATGCTCCGATGTATGTATGACTGAATGTAATTTAAGAGAATTAACGAACGAGATAATTAGATTACGACTAAATTTCTGTAGTATCTATATCTACCATCTTTCATTATCAATTTAATTCAATGGAGTTTCTAATAACACAATCCATTGTTACTAAATTTATAATACTCCCTTGTGTTCTCTCAACACACTTGACAGGAGAATAAAAAATAATAAATAAAATGGGGGGAAGAACTTCCGGACAAAAAAGTACGAAATATTTTTCACTTCCTTCCTGAGTTCTGGCTCTCTCCCCTTTATCTAACCGAATTCATTAGAACTTGTTTGTTTGACGCGTACGTAAACACGAAAGAGGGACACGACAGAGAGAGAGAGAGAGAGAGAGAGAGAGAGAGAGAGAGATAGAGAAAGAAAGAAAGAGTTAGGGGATCTCTCCTAATACACTACACCATATATACATAATCACACACACATACACACCATATATATGTATATAGTTAGCGTAATGTCGCCTTCTTTCAGGCGTTTCGCGCTTGGTGTATTCGAAGAGCGAGTTAACGTGCATCTCGAAAGGAAGAAACTTATCGTTTGTTGGTCACGGTGAAAAAACTTTTGAGTACCGTAGCGTGCTCAGAGAGACTCGTTTCGATGCTCATCATCATCTTTTGCACGCTTTGGAACTTAATATTTTCTATAGTTACTCGTATACAAAGTTTCTTGTATATGATCACGATAAAAGAGAAAGAAAGAGAGTGATCAATGTAAAAAGAAAAAAAAAGAAAAAAAAAAAAAAAAAAAAAAAGAAAGAAAAAAATCTATTTTATTTTATTCCGCTCTGTTTTGTTACATATATTCACGATATTTTGTTCGAAAAAAATTTTTTATAGATCCTTTTCTTTCATTAATATATAAAAATAAATTGATTAAAAATTACAATCGTTTAGGCTTTCTGAAGGACATTTGCTTTTTTTCTCTCTCTCTCTCTCTCTCTCTCTCTCTCTGTTTGTCCGTCTTTATCTCACTCACAGTCAGTTTCGTGCGTCAACAAAAGATCGTACAAAAGGTGTCCTATAGAGAAACGTACTGCTTGCATAATGACACCAGACGTAATACTTTTTTCTCTTTTCTTCCTTTTTTATTTTTCTTTTTTTTCTTTTTATTTATTTTTTATACATCATGCACACGTGTCCTGATTTTTTGGAGCGCATCTTTTATGTGCATACGATATTTTTATCTTTTATATTTTGTTTTTTCTCAAAAGATTAAAAAATATCATCTTGAAACGATATCTTCATGTTTTCAATAGATACAAACAAATCAAACGATTATCTAAAACATCGAAATTTATCGTCGAAAAAAGGGGAAAAGAGAAAAAAATAACGAAAAATAAATAATTAATTTTAACCAATTTCGTAGATCTTTTATTAATGAACGAATAAAGATCAATGAACGAATCACATTTCATTTCCAAAGTTTTCTCGTGCTAAGAGAGAAAAGGCGGAGAAAAGAGATACATCGAAACACGAATGCAGAAAAGCGCACGTACGGAAAAAAAAAACAAAATTATGCACTCTGGTTATATTGCTCGACTAAAAGAGACTTTTTCCGATAGCCAAGACTATGAATGGAACACGAATCGCATCTAAATAATTGTAAGCTAACTTGTATGGGGAAATACGTACATATATACCTGTGCGCAGAGTACAGATTTGAAAGAAGAAAAGCAAATTTTCTCTTTCTATCCCATCAAACTCACCTCCCTTTTAACCCCGGCCCACTCTTTCTCTTTTTCTTTTCTTAAGCCGATCGATCCGAACACGTTTATGCTTCGTTGCACCCTCTTGACACGAATATGAATATCTTTGAGACGATCGAGCAATCGAACGTTGAGCACGTACTACCCTTACGTACTACCCTTTTTTGGAAATTTCATGATATATAGTACAAAGTTTTTTTTTTTTAATTTTTTACTTGTCAAATAATTAAATTTCACTATTTCTCAGCTCGATTATTTCGCATTATTTCGATCACATTTAGAAAATCCGAGACAAAATTGTTAGTTTAAACTTTAAACTCAATGGAGATATCGAATTTACTCGTCTGAATAATTTCGTGATTTTTAAAAGGCGTCGGCATAGAGAAAACAAGACAAACTACGTCTAGAGCCCCGGAAGACGATCGCATTACTAGAGGGTACTCTCCAAGTTTAAAGGGCATAGCTTACGAACGAAAAGGAATCTCTTTTATAACTTATGCGTCGCGAATTAAGTAAAGAGATCTATTCGAAAGACTAGAAAAAACTATGTATATATATATATATATATAAAAGGACAACTTTGACCATGGAATTCCTTACGTGATCGTTGAAATGACTCGTCTTCATGACTCACGATGATATTAACTAAGACAGAAAAGCGTAAGTGTTCTTTTAGAATGTCATCTGTGATCTTAATGGGACAAGATAATAGTCTAAATAATGGATCCTCAAGACAAACGGATAGATAATTGTCCTGTTGATGCATCTACTAGAGATTGAACAAAAAAGAAAAAAAAAAAAAAAGAAGAAAGAAAAAAATAAAGAAGAGAACAAAAAAAAGAGGGAGAGAGAGAGAGAGATATCGACATTCATCAACAATAACATAAAGATCTACCATATACATATGTACCTATTAAAAAATTGTTTAGAAATAATTACCTCGTCGATGATGCGAAGGATGATGAAAGAAGAAAAAAAAAAAAGAAAAACAAAAACAAAAACAAAAAAGAAAAGAAAAACAAATCCAATAATTCAGGATCGTTTTGGGAATTGAGGGAGAGGAATGGAAATAAATCCAAACACCGAGAAATTGTATATGTCACGCCTCACGATATAATAATGATATAGATAGATAAATAGTTGGATAGAAGAGAAAGAGAGAAAGAAAGAAAAACAGAGAGAGAGAGAGAGAGAGAGAGAGAGAGAGAGGGAATGCACTTCCCGCTCGTTCGAGTGCACGATGCAAACTGACAGACGCACGAGGCAAGAGAGGAGACAAGTTTGCGCTCGTTGCCCATGTGACCTCTCTCTGTGTAACGGATACCGACACACCCATAATCTTCCATACGCACGAACAATCCTACACATGCACAGATAATGCCCACACAAGGACGGCGGACGTATAGATAACTAATACTTGGAAAACGATAATATATATTACGTACATACACATAGATAATTCAGATAGAGAGACCCGTACTTACTTACAATGTACTTCGTATACAGATATATATATTCGTATAAATAGAATTTTCTTTCTATCTGTCTATTTCTATCTTTTTCTCTTCACGATAGAATATTTTTGTCCTAACTCAAACTATTCGAATACTTGAGTACTCTTTTTTTTTTCTTCTTTTTTACGTTCGTGGGAACAAGGTGAAAGGGCACAAACAGCTATCCTTCCATTTTTACCCTAAACGGAAGTTCGCCGACATTTAATTATGAGTTTATATTATGTGGTCGAAATTTTACAAGTCGATGATTCGAGAATGAAGGAGAGGCAAAGTTCGTTAAAATTCCTTCTCTCTCTCTCTCTCTCTATATATATATATATATATATATATATATATATATATATATATATATATATATATATATATATATGTGTGTGTGTGTGTTTTATTTTATAAAACAAAAAAGAAATGATTTATCATTCCGTAGAAATAATTTAATTCAAAGTTCGATATATATAGAGAAAAAAGAAAATTAATATTGTCTTCGACATCGTGAAAAAGGGTTGATGATGCATCGAATAATTGCAAGAAAATCATACACACTTTCTACTAGCCGAGATAACATGCTCTAAAGAACGTTTTAACTTCAGTGTCGATCATAAATACTTTTGCTCTTACTTTTTGAGATCACACGAGTAATGAATATCAACGAAAGGTAGAAAGGAGAATATAAAAGGAAAAAGAAAATAAGAAAAAAAAGAAAAAAAAAAAAAAAACTAAATAAAAGAAACTTTCTCTCGATCGCACATATTATGTATCAATACGAATTTTGATAGGATAACGCGAGTAATTATATAAAAACTATATAAATTTGACATAGAGTACTTTTTTTTTCAAATAATTGCAATCGAGTTCGCAATTATTTATCTACGAGAAAAATAAAAGAATAAATATATACATACACGCACATTCCTTAATTAAAAAAAGAAAAAAAATAAATTTGGTCGATAGATCGATCTCGTACTCGATCTTTCTTAAAAATCATGGAGAGGTGGATTCGAAAGGCGGCAGAATGAAACGGCTGATCGCTATCTCTCTTGTCGAGCCCTTTGTTATTATCGAAAGCTTTCTTCGCCGTTGCAACGGCTGCAGCCACCTGCATCAGACCACGGCGACCCTTTAATAAGAGCAATACGACCTCTGGCTATTACCTGCTTCTTCTCCTTCTCGCATCTCGAATCCTCCCTTGAATCGTCGATAGCAAAGAACTCGCGGACGATGCACTCGCACATGTGCAGAATATTTTCAGTACTTTAGAAATTATTTGTCCTTTATATATAATTTTCTTTCTTTCTGTATTTCTCATACGCGAGTGTTATGAATTTTCATTTGTAAAATATTTGAACGCGCATCCGTGAAATAATTTTCTTCTTCGTAATATTTCAACCAACGAAAATATAAAAGTCTTGTAAATTATTCGATAAATTTTTTTTTTACAACACGTCGAGCCATAAGTTTCATTTCTAATCTTTTTATTAAAAAAGACAAAAAGAAAGAAAAAAAAAAAAAGAAAGAGAAAGAAAAAGAAAAGAAAAAACAAAACTTCTTGATATATCTCCTAAAACTTCCATATGTCTATACGAGGAAAGATAAACGCGTCGATCTCGTTCGAGATCATTCATGAGACTGAAATCTCCGCTAGAAAACGCTTCCCATCTTAGCCACCTGTTCGCCAAGTACTTTCACTCTCTCGTAATCTGACCATCGAGATCGTCTTCGCGACTCGCTTAATCGAATTCCTTGTTTATCTTAATCATTAAATCCGCTCGATGATGGAAAAACGAATGAAAACATATTTCAAAGTTCAATCAACGTTAAAAATAATTTTTCTCCGATCGATAAGCTACTCATTAAATAAAAATCAATTGTAGATAACGCCAATCAATAATGCTTTCGATCATATAAATTAAAATTTTACAATTATATGCAACAAGTTAATATCAAAAGTTAATTGTTTGAAAAATTATCAGACAAAATTCAACAAGAAATGAAGAAAAGAAAAATACGATAGAAGGAGCAGAATGGCAAAGTGTTTTAAAGTAAAAGTTGCAGATGCATCGATGCATCTTCTGCTGGTGCGCATCTTCGAGCGATAAATTTTATACTCTGGTCTATTAGGCGAGACGACATCGTTGGGTACGACGATCGATTCTCGACGGCGAGCCGGAAATTGTGGCTGATTGAGAAGTTCGGAAAAGCAATCGAGAGCCGATAACGAGCACGTTGCACTTCCGACATCATCGAATATCTAATTCTCCTCGTCGCGTCAGCCATTCCTTTTTTATCTCCGTTATTGTCATCGTTTCACGTCCTTTAATCCGGATTATATATTTTTTTTTAACCTTACAGATAATCACATGATTCAATAATATTATCAAATTGACGAATAATTTTTTAAGAATGACACAAACAATATTAATTAATTATTATAATGTCTTTTCTTATTTCCTTTTCTTTTCTATCGATTCCTGTCTGATTTCTAATTTTTATATTTTGTTATCTTCCTTTTTTTGTTTTTGTTCGATTTCAAGCGAAATAATTCTAAATAATTTTCTTCATAAGACATAGAACAGATTTTAACTTGGATCGATTTTTATCAAACGATAAAATGAACTTCAAACAGAGGATCGCGTTCTAGTCGATCGCATCGAACTGGCTCTGTAATAGTAACCAGTAACAGTAAGAGCAAGCATTGAACGATTCTCATCACGAGAAGAGGAAATTCGTTCGACCGTTTAGAAAGCGAATGCGACGCCTGCAAGTTAGGCTTTGTTTTCTCGCATCCCTGAGAATTGGAAAAAGCGAAACCGAATGTTGTTTCCCTAACCAACTCTTTTCTAAGAGGGGAAGGATACGACAGGATGGAAGGTTTCGAGCTTCGTCGAAATGAACTTCTCTTAAAAAACATAATAAGAAGCTCATTTTTTATATTACGATAAATACTCGAGGTAAGAAAAACAAAATAATTTAGAAAAAAATTATTCCATGCCAATCATCGACGATGTTACAACGATCGCATTCATTTTCTTTTTTTTTTTTTTTTTTTTTTATCACAGACATCAAAAGAAAAAGAAAATGATAGCATACAACAAAAATACACGGTCATTCGTTAAATAATAAAGCATACACTCACTGTGTATACTTATACACCGATTCTTCGTTTTCTCTTTCATACTTTATGATATTTTAACACGCGGGAAGAAACGATTCTATATTTTGACTAATGCAATTGTCCTATGCAATTTTTTTTTGCATGCGAGCTCGTACAAACAATGACGAAAACATGATTTGTCATTTACTATTTTCAAAGTCATCACAATCCTCTCTCTCTCTCTCTCTCTCTCTTTCTTGTAATTACGGTGATAACACTTTGAAAATATCTGAATAAAGATAGTGCTTCTTATAAAATTCAAAATGAAGGATAATTATTATGACTGATGATATCATATATATTTTCGTTATCAAATCAAAATCTTTTCGAATAAAAAGTCTTTAAATTGATTATTAAATTCACGATAACTTTTAAATGAAATTTATTTATATACATATATCTATAATATGTATATACTTAATTATACATACGATACATTCGCGAATTATAAAATATTTGATGAATTAATATCTGATTAAAAACCAATTGGTCATGGTATTTGAACAAAATGAACATTAAATTTTATTATCCCGAAATCATCACAGCGAAAAAGAAGTCACATAGTCATTTTCTCGCAAACTCGTAAGAAAATCTTAAGGCTTTTCTCTTTCTATCTCCCGTAGTAATGACTTTTAAATGCTCACGGTGACGTTAATATGCCGTGAAGTCGTCAGACAAAACCATTTTACACGATCTGTCCCTCTTATTCTTAGAAAGTAACATTAAAACCGAGAGAATTCTGCGTCTTTTGTTATTTTGATTTTTTCTTTTTTTATTTATTTATTTTTTTGTTTTTGTTGACACCTGCAACGACCGACTACTGAACAATAGCCGAGTGCACTTTTATCTTTGCATTCGAAAATAATTGCTTCACGCGATCTCTCTCTCTCTCTCTCTCTCTCTCTCTATTTTCTTATTATATAAAAATCTTTCATATACGTATATATATCCAAGTATATATGATATATATAATATTATGGTCCAAGGTTGTTTGTAATAAGAATAAAAATAGAATGTTATCGGAAATTTCCTAACCATGAGCCAATTCTTCTCGCTTGTTAAAATTAATTTTAGAAACAATTTTTTTTTCCTTTTTTTCTTTTTTTTTTGTTTTTATACGAGATTTATTCTTATATGAGATTTTCAATCGAACAATTATATTTATTTACTATTAATTGCGTCGATTAAAAAGGAAGACTATTATGCTTAGAACGTTCACGATGTGCTCTCTTCTAACGGCGTTAAAGATCGTCGATGTTATACTACATATGTACATACGTATGTAAGTTTAAAAATATAACTCGTTCTCCATCATGTACATACGTACTTCCGCGTACATAAGACGCACGTGCATTTATGCTCGAGTTCACGATTACGTCTGTCATTTTGTAAATTTAACACGCGTTTTTGCCATTCATTTTTGATTTTTTCATCTTTTATTTTATTCTTTTCTTCTTTTTTTTCTTTTTCTTTTTAGTTCCTTTTTTAACCATGACATCGTAGTCGATTTATCTCGATATACGTCGACGGGCGCGAAATTCGATTCATAAATCATTCACTATTCAAGAGGAATCCAAAGTAAAATTTTTTACTTGGAGAAAATAGAATGGATGAAAGAAAAGATTAGATATTTAAAAACAAAAAAAAAAAAAAAGGAACGAAGAAAAAACAGAGAATTGACACGTTAAAAATAACTACGATTGAAAACGATTATTATCTATACAATTTATACACGTATGTATTATAAATCGTTTTTAATTATCTTTTATCTTTCTTTCTCGCTCGAAACTAAATCGATCGAAAGTCGTTCGAAATTGTTGACCGGTCGATCGCAGAAAATGATTTCACACCCTGTATATAAGAATCTCAGTCTCACAAGGAGAATCTAGTTCTGAACGCGGTGCAACCAGTTTGCAGTTGAATTAATCTTTTAAGACCGACAACTTGGTCACTTTGAAAGTATACCGATCGTTTAAATCGTTCAAAACCGTGACTTTCAATACGACCAATTATTAATAACATTTTCTCTCTATAAAAATACCTTGCTACTGGCGAATTCTTTTTCATTATAAAAAGAATGCGAGAAAAATGAATAAGTGAATACATATATATATATTATATATATGAAAATTATTACGATCGAAATTCATCCTTTTCCAAATATTTTCCCCCTTGAATAAAATACTCGTTAAAAATTTCTTTATTAAATTCCATATCGCATTTTTATGAGTTTATGTCTCCAGACATATGTAAATACAAATATTTTCGAGAATAATAATTTAAAGGACAATGGAGAGAAGAATGATCGTAGATAAAGAGTTTCAAAGTGTATATAATAAAACAATTAGAAAGTTAAAATTACCACTTGAAATAGTCGTTGTAAAAGTAAAATAGAAAAGTAAAAAAACAAAATTTGTCTACGTTATAAACTAGTTCCTTAATTAAAAATCATTCGAATGCGTAGTAGTTACCACGGCGATTAATTACAAAGATAACATGTTTAATATCTTTTATCCTTACATACATATATATATATATATATATATATATATATATATATATACAAAAGAAAAAAAACAAAAAAAGAAGAGAGCCATAGTTTTGTTAATGTTAGATAGACATTAATCGAGCTATCGAAAAGGTTTATGTAGTTGATATCTAGTCTAACGATTGGCGGTTTCAAAGCAAATCTTTGTCTTAAATTTACGAGCAAAGTACGCCAGACGTGAACCACGATAAGCGTTATCTTATAATTATTCAACGGATGTAACCATAGTATGCACGCTACGGGGTCGCCTTTTATAAAAGGCATGAGCTTCGTGCTACGTTCAAATCGAATATAAAATAAATCGATATCGTTATCATTAATACCGTACATAATATAGTAAAAGAGACTATATTATTTAAATATTTTTTATTATATCATTTTTTTATAGTTTTCAATATTATCATTAATTATGTCGTATCACATTAAGGTAATATAACAAAGTATTAGGAATTATATTGAAAAGAAAAATAAATGAATAAAAAGATAAAAGTATTTTCACGAAGTAATTTAAATAATTCATGAAAAACAGACGAGCACGCGCTCACACACACACACACACACACACACACTCATTTATAATTTCAATGAATACGACTGTGAATTTTTTTTAATTAATACGTCATCGAATGTAATAATGTCTGTTATGTTCCATAACTCGAGAGACTCAGTCTTCTTATTTTTTGCTGTTCAAGCAAACAAATATTAATTGTATAGATAGGTGTACGATAAGTGTGCGTGCGTGAACTTAAGTAGGCGAAATACGTCAAATAGGCGTGCAAATACAAAACGTCTTCGTGTTACGCAATTTTACATCGTTACAAACAAGCATATATATATATATATATATATATATATATATATATATATTCACACACGTAAATTTTTAAATACATTTCGAATGAATGTTATCACATACTGAAGAGGATTATGCAGATATGAAAAAACTCATGTACGTCGTGTACGTTTTAATTAAAAAAATTAAAATTAGAACAAAATAAAAATTAAATGGGACAGTCGACTTGAACTTTGCATTCTTTTTTACTGGTACGATGACGTACTAGAAATGATCTCGTTCATTAATATTAATAACAAAGTTATCCCGTAATATTCTCATCCTGCTATTGCTTCCATCGTACACGATAAAAGTTTCGATTTTAATCTAGATTATATGATTTTGATTGTTAATTAAAAATTTAAATAGATAGAAATACATACTAGAAGTCGAACGTAGATAACTCGCAGGAAATTTCGATTGTTTCTTGCAAAAATCTAGGTTTACTAAACTGTTTAAAAAAGAAAACTTCGTCGTTCAATTTTATCTAAATTCGATGAATAGAGATTTCACTAAAGAAAATTGTCACCACTGTTTCTTGGTTGATAATATGATAAAATCGATAAATGTGTAAAAAAAAAAAAAGAAAGGAAAGAAAGAGAAAAAGAACTGCAACACCTGGTGCGATATGTACGTACGGAGCTAAGGGAGTTAAGAAAAATGTTTAAAGTACGAGCGTAAACACCGAACTGAAGCTCCGCCACGGCAAGCTGCACCTCGAGACCACGCTGGCTCCAGCCTTAATTAGGCTGCTTTCACACCGAAGACTTGCCTAGTAAATGTTTTCACGCCTCTCTCGTCCGATCTTTTAACTAGAAAAAGAATTGAAAAAGACTCACGGGACCCTTTCGAATAATAAAAAAAGAAAAATACGACGATAAAATTGATCAATATGAGATAAAAAGGGGAAAAGTATTTTTTTAGATATTATTCGAGTACTACGATAAAATTCATCAATGGGAAAGAAGATAAAAATTATAATTATTTTTTCTCTCTCTTTTCTTTTTTTTTGATTACCGGCAAAATTAATCAACGTAAAATAAGATAATACAATTAATTAATAAAGATATTTTGTTATTCAACGTTAATACGACAATTTTGATGTAACCTTTTTAATAAGTTTGAATCTTTTAATGTGATTCTACATTAATCAATCTAAGATAGTGTGGTGCAATTGATAAAATATTCATCGAAACGTCTCTCTTTCTTGAGAATACAGTTACGGGACTGAGAAATTGTTTCTACCAAAAATAGCGCGATTCCGATCGAATGTTAACATAGGCGGTCAATGCCCTCGTGTTGTTACATATATGTATATATATATATATATATATATATATATATACATATATATATATATATATATACATAATCTATGTATATATCTATATATGTATCTATGTATAAACGTATGTACGTAGTATTAGCAAGCAAATTTCCGCTTAAAGCTATTCGCGTTCGTATGTGGCTTGAACGTAAAATAAAACGGTACAACATGGAAATCTTCAGGAAGTCATTGGAGTTGTTGAACCTTTTGGATTGACTCGATCTACATTAGACTTATAACGTTTTGCAACAATCTATAAGAGATAAAAGAAAAAGAAAGTTAAGGACAAGAAAAAAAAAAAAAAGAAAAAAAAAATTAAAAAACAAAGTCTAACATCATTCTAACAATTAGATAATTATTGATCACGGTCGATAAAAGAGATATCTACTTGTTCTATTATGTATAACGATAGAAAATGACGATCACGTTTTCGATGATGTGATAAATTTTGGATATATGATAACGTGAAAAATGACGTGATTATGAAAGCCCCTTAATCCAAATTCCGCACAAAGGAAGGCATCCGTGGAAAGGAACCTGCAACAGGCCCGCATCTTCCAGGTCCGAACCTAATTCATCTCGGGGCCCTCTGCATGTCGTAGTACGATCACCTTGCATGCTACGATGCATCTCTCCCTTCCAAGAATTTTAAGAACGAAACATCTGTCGTATCTTAACAACACATCATTCACCTTTCCTGCAATATGACGATCAACGAAGACGACGACGACGACGAGGACGAGGACGACGACGACGACGACGAGGACGACGAGGAGGAGGACGAGGACGACGATACCATTATCAAATTAATAATAATCATAACGATGGAAAAAGCTGTTAAGAATATCGGATATAATTTTCCAATATATTATTTCCTATTCCTTATCATTTTACTAATGACACACTAAGTAAGTACCTATAATATAATACCTGAGTATGTGTGAACTCTTTAAACCTGACACCAGTGGAAACTTCATTAACGATGAAACTGGTTCTTGCGGTCAAAAGTAAATATATTTCTTCGTTTTCCCGAGGTTAACTTACGCGATTGAATCGTTTTAACGATTCAAGATTGCGTTATGTATCCGTTTACATATATCTACATATTATGTTCATAAAATATAATATAATTCTGAAAAGTACGAACGCGAGAATACGTAGCAATGTGAACTGAATGAAGTATCATACAATTCTACATGATAATTAAATAGTACGCGTCATTATGTTCTTCGCGAACACGATAAAAAAAGGAAAAGAAAAAAAAAATTGTATGGTATCGTCGAAATTAAATGTAAAATAATTGATGTATATTATATGTAAGAAAATAAAAACCTGTTAAAGCTTCTCTCGATGTCGATGAACGAACGATATCTATTCAAGGTTTATTCCGCGCGAGTGACTTTACTGTTTCTTCACCAGAACACAACGTGACATTTTTAACTTTTCACGGATGCGTAATCTTTGCATTTGTACGTATACGATATATATCGTACGTACGTTATACTATATTCTGGACACGTTCTTAACACTTCGCAATAAATAAATTCCACTTATTTAAAATTTCAATACGTTGGAAAGTATAAACTCGCCTTTCTCCATTTCGACATACTCAACTATGCATATTTTATTAATTCGTTGTCGACGATCATTAACAATAAACGTGGTAACAGTATTTAAGATTACTTTCGATTCGGTTCATTGAATAATGACATACAAAATATAAATTATATGTAATAATGTACGTAACGTGCGTCTCTACAAACGTACATGCATGCATAACATTATTTACGCGTTGCTCGTGAAAAATATTATTTAAGATTTTGAGAAAAATGTAAAAGAACAGCCTCGAGGAAACGTCGTAATAATATTTGCTAATAATTAATCAAGAGGAAGACGATCAAAATTAGAGTATTATTATCATTATTATCTATGTCAAATATTATTACGTCGTTATTAATTCGAATCACGCGCGGTGCTCACGTGATCACGCGTCATACTTGCTACGACGCAGGTATGTATTATTTCGTGACGCAGCGGGCATATAATTAGCAAATTATTAATATTATGATTATAAGAAGATGAAAGTTTTACCTCTTACCTTTTTATCGCCAAAAGAAGATGAAGAAGAAGATGAAGAAGAAGAGGACGAAGGCACTTTCGTAGAGAGTTCGACGATGAAATCCTGAACGTTCGTCGATGCAAAAAAAGAGGATTCCTTTCGTTTCTCATTGACGTTAACTTTCAAAGATAACGATGTGGTTGACGAAAAAGATGCTGATCCTTTTGTATTTATTCTCGAACAATCCTCGTTCTTTAAATCTTTTTCTAAGAATTCTGGCTCGCTCAAACATTTTTCCAAACTGGACGTTGATGCTCTTTGTTGCAATGCCGTTGGTGAATTAGGCGTGGATTTGGAAAATTCCGATTCGTTTTTTAAGAAACGATTATCCTTTACTTTATCACGTATTCGCGGTGGATCTTGATCGCGAAAGATCCTTCGTTGGACCTTAGAAATCTCGCACATCATCGAGGATTATCGAAATATGTGCGCTTATTATTTCGAAGACATCGTCCTTCTTTTGTTTCGAAACAATGCTACCAAATTAACAATTACTGACATGCGTGTACATACATATATATATATATATATATATATATATGTATACACATAATCATAATAACGATTATAATCGCAAGAAAAGAAAAACAAAAAATGAGAAAAATAATCGACGAAACTCGTTCGGATACTTGGATAATTAATATCGAACATGATCATCGATTTTTCTATTAATTATGCATTATAATTAATCGAAAATACATACTTGTAATTTGGAGCGAAGTCCTTTTGCAAATAAATCTTGTTTCGGCACGCTTGATAAAAGAGAGAGCAAAAGAGAGATAAAGAGAGAAAGTAAAGAGAGAGAGAGGAGATAGATAGAGGAAGAGAAAGAGAGAGATTAACCTCTTTTTTTTCGTAACCACTATACTTCCGCAACGTACAGAAACAAGGCAACGACTATCCTCGCGAAGGCTAAATATCCCCGTGCGTCATACAGTAGGACATCTGTTGTCCTTCTCCCTCCGAGCCCTTTCCCCTTAACGTCTCTCCCTCTTCTTCCTTTATCACGTGGCTCTACTTATTCTATCTTTTTCCCTTTCTCTCTCTCTGGTTGTCTCTTTTTCTCTCCCTTTTCGTTGTACGTACGTTCTCTTTTGTCGCCACCCTTTGCACATAAAAAAATTGTACGGACCCTAAGGGCCGTCGCTTAGGCTCCTAGACGCGACACACGACGTTTCTCTACTCTGACAATTTTCTCTCTACATATATCTATATATGTATATAAATATGTATATTATGTATATACATATGGTGTGCAGTTAAAACTCAACGTGTAAATCGATTCGAGACTTTTCGTCGCGCAAGACTTTCTTGAATCAATCCCGCAAGATGTCAGCCCCGAAATTTCCTTTCCCGCTCATGTTCGAATTTTACATACGAAAGGCGTAGAAAAAGAAAGACAGAGAATACGAGCTTTCCTATTGGCTCGATTTGTTTTGACAAAATGGCGCTAAAGTTTGAAATTAATCAATTGATAATAGATCGTCGTTCGTTCATCGATAATTAATTTCATCGATTATTTGTTCTTTTAGCTTTTAATAAAATAAAAGTTTATTTATAAATAATATATCGAACAAAGTACTGTTCATTAATTATTACTTATGAATTTATATTTAAATTACGATCTACATTTTGAGTATCGTATTCGATCGATTTGTATTATTTTCTAAGGGATTTCTAAACTTTCCAAACTTTTTCAAACTTTTAATTATTTTATAAAATTCCATTGATCCAAACTGCATTGTCGACTGATACCTCTTAAAGAGTTAAGACTGGTGCCATCTAACCAAGAAATTTTAAGATCCTATTGCATGAATATATCGACTTATCGCATAATATATTGTGATAACCGGCAGCCTTCAGTTTGCACTATTGAGGACTCCGCTGATCATTTTTGATCTCTGTATTCTAGTTTAAGGTATATTATAAAAAATATCATGCAAGCCAGCTTTTGGAGTTTAGTGACCACTTCCATCAAGGTAAGCCAAAAGTGAGACTTTCATTCACGATGAATTTTTCTTCATTTCAACTCATCGTCGTAAGACGTACATTATAGAAAACTATTTCGTAATATCCTGAAGGGCAACTAGACCATAGAAACTTTCTGTGTCATTAATAAGAAAGTTTATGCGATTTCATTCACTTTCTATTATTAATGATATAAGAATTGTAATTCTTACGACGATCCTAAGCTACAAGCTCTAATGAAAGTCATTATAATTTATGAGCGTTTTATTGTATCGATTATGTCATTGATCAATCTTACAACATCTTGAATTTTCAAATATATATCATACATTAACATTTTATGTTTGATTTTAGCCAACATGCGCTAAGCGCATTATACCTGGCTTGACAGCTGCCCAACAGAGAAGATACGCAAGTGCGATAGACGTTGATGTAGTCGTTATAGGTTCAGGTCCTGGAGGATATGTGGCAGCAATTAAATCCGCTCAATTGGGTATGAAAACTGCCTGTATTGAGAAAAATCCTACATTGGGTGGTACTTGTTTAAATATCGGATGTATTCCATCAAAATCACTTTTAAATAATTCCTATTATTATCATATGGCACATAGTGGAGATTTAGAAAAACGAGGTGTAATGGGTAAATATTGTAAATCTATCCCTCGATATACTCCTAATAATAATTCGCCTAGTATAAATCTGTTTATATTTCTTTTTTCATTAAAGTGCAAAATGTTCAGCTTAACTTGGAAAAGTTAATGGAACAAAAACGAAACGTAGTAGCATCATTGACCGGCGGTATAGCTGGGTTATTTAAAAAGAATAAAGTTGAATGGGTTAAGGGTCATGGAAAAATTACTGGAAAAAATCAAGTAACTGTTCTTCAGCCGGATGGATCTGCGGGAAGCACCGTTAATGCCAAACATATTATAATAGCTACCGGTAGCGAAGTAACACCATTCCCAGGTATTGAGATTGATGAAAAACAAATTATTTCTTCTACCGGTGCTTTATCATTGAACCAAATTCCAAAAAGATTAATAGTTATCGGCGCTGGAGTTATTGGTTTGGAATTAGGCTCAGTTTGGCAAAGGTTTGCTTCTATTTATTTCTAACAACAGACTATATCTATATATCTAGAAAAATATTGAACTCCCTGTTATTATTAAAAATCTATGCTCCTAGGTTAGGCTCTGAAGTAACCGCAGTTGAATTTACACCTACCATTGGAGGTTTAGGAATAGACGGCGAAGTTAGTCAAACTTTGCAAAAGATTTTGGCAAAGCAGGGTATAAAATTTAAATTAGGAACTAAAGTAACCGCTGCCAAAAAGCAAGGGAACGAAGTAATAGTTTCCGTTGAAAATGTAAAGGATCCTAGCAAAAAGGAAGAGTTAGGATGTGAGGTTTTATTAGTTTGCGTTGGTAGAAGGCCATATACAACGAATTTAGGTTTAGAAGACTTGGGTATTGAAAGGGACGAAAAGGGAAGGATTCCTGTTAATAATAGATTCCAAACAGTAATACCTTCGTAAGTATGAACTCTCGATCCTAATTATGGATTATTTATCGAAGATAATAATAATAATAATAATAATAATAATAATAATAACCTAATACGTATAAAGGATCTACGCTATCGGAGATTGTATTCATGGTCCAATGTTAGCGCATAAAGCCGAAGACGAAGGAGTAATTACTGCCGAAGGCATAGCAGGAGGTATAATTATAATCATTGAACCTTATCAATATAATCTAACACGTTATAATCTAATAACGTTTACCTTTTAAACAGGACCCGTACATATAGATTACAATTGTGTACCTAGCGTTATATATACCCATCCTGAAGTAGGATGGGTTGGAAAAACCGAAGAAGATTTAAAAAAGGAAGGGATCGATTACAAGATCGGCAAGTTTCCGTTCCTTGCGAATTCCCGAGCGAAAACGAATCTCGAGGCTGAAGGTTTCGTTAAATGTTTGGCTGATACCAAAACGGATAGAATTCTTGGAGTCCATATAATAGGTCCTGTTGGGGGAGAACTTATTAACGAAGCTGTCCTTGCAATGGAATATGGAGCAAGTGCTGAGGACTTGGCTAGATGTTGTCATGCACATCCCGTTAGTATAATAAATTTTATTAAATACAGTCTGTTGAATGATTATGAATATGTAAGAATTAATTAATTGCTTTTTTCTTTTTTCCAGACATGTTCGGAAGCACTTAGAGAAGCCCACACAGCTGCTGCATTTGGTAAACCAATTAATTTCTAAAAGACATTTAAAAACCCGCAAAAGGAATGAATTTGATCACGTCGTAGCTTCGATCTAGTCTACGTACTAATTTTATGTACCACTGTACACAATGAGTATTACTTGTCATCGCTTATTTACGTAAGGGTTATAATTGTAAATAAAAATTTTAAGAATTTATTTTAAGATAACTTTGATATTAGGTTTTTTCTGCCTTACTCATTGTACACTGATGGATAATCATTTTTGAAAGTATATGAGATCTAAACAGTGGATTATCGTAGATTGTTACATGTCCTTGTATTTCGGTAAAAAGGAAAAACAAAAAAAAAAAAAATGTACATTTCAAATAAATATGAAAACACAAACACGAGTAGATATTAATTTGCTACACGATATCTGAGACATTATGTAATAAATAAAAAAAAAAAAAAAAAGAAAGAAAGAACATTTTTTATTTTAATTATCATATGAATATATTGTCTAAACAATGCCCTAATTCGTTTGAAAATTTTTATAACTGCGATATAATTCAACGGCAAACTATTCCTGGTTGATTTAGTAATGTAGAACTATCTATGACATAACAATGAGTTCACCTGTTGAATGAGTAGCATACATACACCTATAGACGTATACATTTATACATACACTCTACTTTTCCAATTCCCTTGAAAGTTCGACAAAGTTTTTCCTTGATTATGAAGGATTTTTCTTTAAGTTAAATAGTTCTTTTTTTTTTTGATTTTGGATTAACATTACGTCATGCAAAAAGAAAATAAGAACTAAAGAACTATTATCAATTAATGACATGAATATTATGCTCGATAATCAACATTCATCTTCAATCATTTTCCATTGTTATTAATTATTAAATCGTTGAATTCTTTTGTTCTTAAATTTAACATAAGATTAACCTACTTTAAGCAGCCATTCGCTCGATATTATTTCAAATGTAAACAAGAGAAAATACATGTATGAAATAAAGTGTATAGAATCCTTTAATTGTGATTAGAATTTGTAAAGAAGAAAATATATTTTGTTAATTTTTACAAATCATGATATGTATTATATCAAAAATAATATCGATTGCCCAGGTCTCACCACAAGGAGGTTGCTGCTTCTGGAGACCCTCAATTATATCAATATATTGAAATATATGAAATTTTACTTACTCGTTACAGCCTAAGATATCTATTACACGAAATAGAAGATAAGGTCGATTAAATGTGACTAAAGTCTCTCGAGTATTTGTTATTTATATCATTCGACGAGAACGATTTCGAACTCGACATTTGTCCTTAACGAGATATATTTGGATTGAGATTATATACATTCAAGTTGCTTTTACCACTTTTAAACACTTTTAACTATTAATAATTCGTAAAAAGTATTTTTTTAGGAGAGGGAACTTCAACTACCCGCCATTTATAGTTGCAGATGTACACCAAGATTTCGTTTGACCAGGTCCGTAGTTATAATTCCTAAATGATGGTATTAACGGTACCACGATGCGAGGATCCAAATTAAAGTAATCATTGTTATCTTAAAAATAATAAGATTCCTATCGATTATATTCTAAAATACATTTTACAATGTTCTAATAGCTTAACGAGAATAATAACATAAATAAATTCAAAGGAAAGTCAATGGAAAATGTTTATCATAAATATTGAACTTTAATAAATTTTATAAATTATTAGAATCGCAACGAGTGTTATAAATTAATTATCGGGGAATAAAAATGAACAATATTTCATTGGGGAAAAAATGAAGAAAATAAAAATGATAAATGAACGTCGGGCGATTATGTTAGATATGTACGTGGGTGAGTACCACGTGACGTCGAGATCGAACGACGTTGCCGATGGAAGTTAGTGTCGGTAGTGTGCTCGCGCTTCGTATCACGGCAACGTCGCTTCGGGCGCCAGAGAATACCCGTGAGTGTAGCACTCGTGCGGCAACACACCCAATGTTTGTGTTTTCGAATTTTTCGTGATACTAGGAGTGCTTGGAAGGACCGCTTGGCAGGGCATGTAGCCGAGTTCGTGAAAATACTTACGAGATGTGGACGACGACGAAAACGACCAAGTATGGCGTCGGTGAGTTTACGTTCAAACATGACAGAAAGGGATAACGAAAGGATATCCTTCTCTAAGAACAGAGATAGAGAGAGACTATACATCATCCGGCATCGACCTCGAACGGATCTGTCAAAATCTCTTTATCCTTTCTTTTTTGTTTCTTATATGCATACATACATACATATATATATATATATATATTCTCGATTACACTTCTTTAAAATCTAACTAAACTTTTTGAAAGAGAAACGATACACGTGCCTAAAAAAAAAAAAAAAGAAAAGGAAAAGAAAATACTACGTTTCTACGTACCTTTCGTTGAAAAAAAAGAAAAAGAAAGAAATAAATAAACATATAAATAAGAAGAAAAAATAGAAATAAAAAAGTTATCAAAAAATAGTGTATTTTTTCGTCACTGGGTATACTTCATAAACGACGACAGAGAATCGAGCGAAAGATCGTTCCGTATGATCCTGTTGCCTGCTACTAATCCATGTGTGCGTGCTTACCTACCTATATATGTGTGTATGTTTCTTTGCGTATTTGTGAGGTAGTGCGGGTACGCGCGCCTCCTACGTGTGGGTCCATTCATGCATTGATCGTCCACACGAGTAGCGTAAGGAGCGCGTTTGATAAGGCAAATGGGAGAGAGAGAGAGAGAGAGAGAGAGAGAGAGAGAGAAAAGAAAAAAATAAATAGAGAGAGAGAGAGAGAAGGATATGCTAACTTGCAATTAGCTTTGCGATTTCGCGCCGTCTGAGAGACGTGTCAGTGAACACGATAGCCATGAACTATATTCTTTTTTGTTTATTTACTTATTTAACTATTTTATTCTTCCTCTATTTTAATTTCTTTTTTGTTTAAATTTATTTTTCTATTATTTTCGTGATAACAATTGTTACGTATATTTGACAAAAAATTAGAAGCGTCTGACGCGCTTCTTCCTTTTCCTTTCTTTTCCCAAGATAAATCGAAAGCATCATCCATTAGAAATAAACATAACATATATCGTACGCATATAAAAGAAACTTAATTGTACGTAAGATATATGCAAGTGTCTATAAAAGTTAGAAATATGTATGTATAATATCTACTTACGTATGTACGTATGTGGGGGCTCGTAATGCAGATCGTCATTCCCGACGACGGAAGTCGCCAAAAGAAGAAGTCTCTTCGTTTTGCTTTTATTTTTTGTCGCTTAATACTCACCCGAATAAAAGAAAAATGTTAAACAATATATATATATATATATATATATATATATATATATATTATTTTAAAAGAAAATGTTCTATCTGTTTCTCTCTCTCTCTGTCTCTCTCTCTTTCTCTTTTCGATGATCCTACTGCTCTCGACATTATCTAAAGATAGAAAGAGACAGGAATGAGAATCGAAGGACTTTGATCTTTCAACCCCTAAAAAAAGAAAAGATTGCATTCGACCAAACTATTCGTTTAAATCGTGACGCGCAATTCTTCGTTCGCTGTTTCGCGTACTGTCGCGATGTATATATATATAGACGATGCTTTAATTAACGATCGGAGTTCCAGACCGAGTGCGATGTAACGTAGCTCTTTTCACGAGCATCCGTTGCTTTCGACCGAGTGTTGATTTTATATGTAAATACATATATCATTAGTTTCCTTAAAATTATATAGAATTATTTTAACGACACCAACGGCAAGTATAATAATAATTATAATAAAAATAACAATAACAATTTTACTAAAATTTCTCCAATCAAAATTTTGCCAATCGTTTGTTATTAATTAATGAATCACCTCCTCGTTGATCCACAAATGTCTGTTTGCCAAAACGAAAAAGGAAAAAATAATTAAACATGTATGTATAAATACATATATATATAAAAATTGTATGTAATTTAATATGCGATGCACGTCGAATCGGCGAGTATAGAATCACCCGAATGTTAAAGACGTTGCTACACCATAAAATACGTCGCCGTAGCCATAGAGCTATGCCCGCAACATGATTAAAGGACAATCTTTCAATCTTTCAATCTATCAATCTACGACATTATCCGAGCGGTCATGCCCTCGCAACTTCTTTCTTTTCCACTTCCATTGTGCTATCACTATTGCAGATACGTGTTATAGAACTCTAAATGCTAGTATTTTACGTAGTTACGATATAACCATTAATGATGTTAAAGATGTTAAAAAAACGATTCGATATTTATGCAGTACATAGAACACACTATACTGAATACAAAAGTCTTAGTGAACATAGGTCGAAAGGTCAATCATTTTTGAGATATAAAAATTTATCTATTTTAGTATCATAATTGACTTTAGACTGTACTTTATTTTTCCATAGAAAGATTTCCTAATCGAAGAATTGTTTCCCTTTCATGCATTTTTTCAAAATCTTCGAACGTACATATATGCATTAATTAGAAGATAAATTATGTAAAACTCGATCAGTTTTCAGAAATTTAGACATTCATGAATTTTTTATAAATTTATTATGTATATATATATATATATATATATATATATATATATATCTTTTTTTTTTATAGACCTCACAAAATTTCTAACGAATTCTTTTGACTTGTTAAACTTGTGAATTCATTCTCAATGAACTCCAACTATCACGTGCATCTCTCATTTTTCGCTGTCGTGCATTGTATACTTTAGTTCCTCGTTCGTTCCCATTGTTTTCGAGTTTTCTTTCATTTCATACTTCTTCTACCTCCGCGTTTCTTTCTTTATCCATTGTGCAAGAGATTTAACGTATCCTACGGGCTCTAGAGTGTTTGGCAAAAACGTATTATCTTCGGATCATTATCGTAGACAGTACTATTGATGCGATGTAATGCAATCTGTTGCGTCAACCAAAGTACGTAAAGAATTTTTGCATCGTAAACTTGTACGTTCTATCAACGTACAACATGATGATAATCATCGTTTTGTTTTTCTTTCTTTTTTTTTTTTTCTTTTTCTTTTTTTTTCATCAGCTCGAAAGAAAAAAAAAGGAACGAATTAACGATTACGTAAAGGATTTTCTTCTTTTTTTTTAATAATTCTGAACGTTCTCTTATTAAAAATTGAATGTACAAATTGCATGAGACAATTATAATCTATATTTCTCACGATTATTATCTCTATCAATTTAAAAAGTTATTTCAGAAGGTGTTAAGAGATTAGCATCAATTTTTAATTAACGCGAATTGTCTTTTAATAGGAACAAATTTTTTCGACCCTGTACTTGTTTTATTTCACTCGTGCGAATGAATAAAAAGAAACGAAACATGTATTCGTATAACATTAAAAAGGAAAGAGAGAGAGAGAGAGAAAGAGAAAGATACTTTGTACACTAAAATGATTTAAACTAAGATAATATCATAGAAAAGAAGTTTTCAAGAGATCACGAATCTCGTGTTCGCTAGGTCGAGGATAATCTCCGAAATCTCGTATCTGTATCCAACGTGAGGTTATCGTTGAAGAAAATCTTGAAAAGAATGGATTTCCTTCGTAGAGGAAGATCCATTCCACTCTCTCTCTCTCTCTCTCACTATCTCCACCTATCCCCTCACTTTCCTCGTTGTTATACTCAAGTAGATTAGGTCTTTTAAAACTTGCGAGTGTTTGCTCTCGATTCTTCTTTCGAATAGAAATTCACGATGTGAGAAGAAAGATTTATTTGAAGGAAAAAAGAGAGAGAGAGAGAGAGAGAGAGAGAGAAAAAAAAGAAAAAAAGAGAAAACGAAAGGGAAAAATCGGAGAGAAAAAAAGCTTGAAGTGAGTATTTAAATTTTCATGATTTATGAAATATTTCCTCTTTCTTTTTTTTTTTAATCCTTAAATGAATTATATTAAAATATATTAATACAAAGCACACGATAAGTCTCTTGAAATTTAACCATTTTACTTATGGACCGAAGCCAAAGAGGAAAAATATAGTAAGTACGTGGGTGAATTGGCACGTAGTTTTTTCCTTGCTTCCTCGTCGTTTCATTCTGTCTTCATCGTTCGATTATGAAACTTTTTATTTTTTCGCCCTTTTTCCTTCTCTCCCCCCCCCCCCCTTCAAAGAGAACACTCATCCTAGGGATATAAATTTCGATTGGTATTCGACGTGCTCGAAATAAAACACGATGAATGAAATATTGATTTATATGCGGGCATTTATATAAATCGAAAAAGGAACGATCACAAAAAGTAACAAACAATAATGATAAATAATAGTGTTGAAATAGAAAAAGAGGAAACCATTCGTTTCGAATATATTCTTGCCTAATGCGATTGAAAAACGATAAATCGAATAGTCGATTCGAAATCTAATTAAAAAACTATCCCATCGTTTTTCAATCTCTATCTCTTTCTCTCTATCTATCTATTTCGTACTCTGATAAAACGATAATTTAGATACGCATTGTGAGTGAGATAAATGCTGACTAGATAAGATTAAAGTATTGCATTGTTGGTCAAAAAAAGAAAAATGAACATGATTAAAGCACTTTCATATGTCTTCCCAAACGAATAACATAAATAATGAAAATGAAGGAGAGGGAAAAAAAATAAAAATAAACAAATACAAATAAAAGGGAAGAAATGCTTTAATTGCTAATACACAAAAATTAATTCATTTTTAAAAAATATGTCATTAGAATGATTCAGTAGTATTTTATTCGTTTCAAGTTTCAAGTAGTCGAGTGTTACAAAATTGTAATGGCTTGAAAAATAATTAAAAGAGAGAGAGAGAGAGAGAAAGTGAGAGAAAAAGGAAGAGAGAGAAAAAGAGGAGGCAAGAGGAAGCCAGGCAGAAGTCTCTTCATCCACGGATGGACGTTAATGATTTCAGATGTCATTGTTTACGTCCGCTCGTTTCATCCGAGACTTTTCCGTCATGCCTGGATCCCTACGTGCCAGAAGGCATTAGAACCCCTCCTTGTCGTCGTTAAGCTCAGCGTGGCTCGTACACCAACCAAGTATCTCGACACGTGTGAATCCACGTGAGTTAGAGAAAGAGAGAGAAATACAAAGAGATGCTGTGTACGTATACAAGGTGTCCTACACTATTACGATCAGCGAAACGTTCATTAGAAAAATCATTCAATCCTATTTGAAATATCATTCTATATTTAATTCTTTTGATAATATTCCAATAACGGTAATATATTAACTATTTATATTTAATATAAATTATAATTAATTTATCTATTCAAACTTATCATTTTTCTTTAATTTGTAATAAACAGAATGATCATCGATGCTTAAGTATAAAAATAGAATTAATTAATTGAACGATTAAAATGAGATTATTTAAAAATGTAATGAAAGGAGAATAATATTTTTTAATGGACAGATTTGTTTATTCTTTTTTTTTTATTTCTTCATATTTCGTAGCACACCCTGTATACCATATTTATCTATACGTATATACATATACGTATGTATGTATGTATGTATATAGGGGTAACGAGAGATAGAGAAAGACGGAAGGAGAATACCTTCTGCGCCTGCCACGAGGAGACTATGGGTCCCCCGTTGCGAATGTTTTATATAGGAGAAAGGGAGTTATCGATTTAATTCCCCGGGAAAACTCAGGACGGAGAGAAAACGAGGGAAAAGCTACGGGGTAGCTTTCGTGCTCATGACGAACGAAAGCGTTTCGTCGGTCCTCCTTTAGTTTGGACATGTTCCCCAAAGTATATGGGGTGTTCCATTAGAGGAAAAAAAAAAAAAGAACTAAGCATCTCGAGAAATAATCGATATTAAAAGATTTCGAAGGAATAAATTTTCTTTTTCAATTTTGCAATCCTGTTATTCTTTAATAATTATGTAAGTAAATAAATTCAATTTATCACAGTTGTCTTTAGGTTTCTTAAATTGAGAAGTAGTGAAATTTTCGTCCTTCCAATAATACACGAATTTCTCTTGTTTCTCTAAAGCGTATTCGTACGAGTATATCTAACGAATTGATAAAAGAGCGACATTATTGATTCTTTTTCTTGAAAAGGAAGACAAGCAGATGGAACCTCGCACGATCGTAGATAGACCTATTCTGCCAAATCTTTCTCCCTTTCTTTTTTCATGTCAGGAAAAATTTATCCTCGGGACAATTCTTCTATTCTTCCGTTTTATTCTCAAGAGGATCGATACTTACTCTATACGACTTCAAATTCTAAAAAGATATTTATCTAATTTTTGTTAGAATTGTATTCTAACGATTAAATGTACCATAGAAAAACGAAATAATTTATTACGACTATCGCTTTGATTATTTTTAAGAAAAAAGAAATTATATATATTTTTTTTTTTCTTTTTTTTTTTAAATTAATTCCAATGTGTTTTCTCTTCGATATACTCGACGAATTAAATATATCACGTTCAATTTCGACGTATTCTTTCATAACTGTTGTCTTTTATTTATCATTTTTATTTCATCAACGTTTAGCTCGATCGATTTTTCATCTCGTTCGAATTTACCACTCAATCTCGAATTTATTGCAACAAACGATACGATAGAAGGATCCTTGTCAATTTTATTATTTTTCTCGTTAATGGAATTTCTATTACTATGAGGAAGAAATAGAGAGAGAAAGAGAGAGAGAGAGAGAGAGAGAAAGCGTATTTCATAATACTGTTATTGGTAATAGACAATTACCTTCGGTGATCGTCAAAGATAATTAAAACTATTAAATCTTGTCTTTACGTACGTACACACACGATCGTTTATACACACATCAGTTTTGTTAATGATCGACGAAAAAAAAAGATAAAAAAATGTCTGTATATAAAAATATTTAAACGAAATGGGACAAATTTTATTGCAAATTATGAAGTAACATTAAAAATGTATTAATTAAGCATTATTTGAACGATCGATTTGCGAAATTGTTGTCACACGTTTCTGCAATCCATCTTGCAAAAATATTCGAACGTCATTCGAAGACAAAGTCAGAATTTTTATTTAAAGAATTAATAACAATCGTGATTATTTCTAAGATAAGGAAAAGAGAAAAGCATTTAATTATTTTTATTTCTTACGAATATTTTCGCGATACTCTGTATATTCTTTTAGAACGATAAAAAAATTGTTTCGAAGAATAAGAAAAAACAAAAAAAAAATAATAATAATAATAGAGCTGTTGTAAAAAGATGTCGAAAATCGTTCTGTGGGATGTCCAACACAATTGCTCGTTCATTGGCACATGTTAGTGGGCGAGTAAATGAAACTTAGTTACATTCGAACATCACAAACACAGAAAAACATACACGTGACGCCTTTCAACTTATACTACTTATGCTTATGAATGTATATGTACTTATTTTCGCTTTTACGTGCGTGTACGTATCATTCTCTTTCTCTCTCTCTCTCTCTCTCGTAGGAGTAGAAAGAAGAGCGAGAGAGATGGACAGACTCATCGAGATTCATCTCGCGTACGTTTCTCCAGCGAAGGACCGGAAGTTGGCTCGTCATACGTGCATCGTCACGCGTATCCGGTGCCCCAAGACTCGCTTATCGATTCCAGGAATGGACGTGTACTAATTTGTACGAAACGCACTATGATCCATAGGTCATTCCTCTCCTCTATCTTAATATATCGATCACATTCTTTATCGAGTTTTTATAAAAATTGCATTTAAAATAATCGACAGATCATTCCTCGTGAATTTTCTATTGAATTTTTTCTTTTCTTTATTCCAAATATATGTATATATATATATATATATATATATATATATATATATATCTTTTTTTGTTAAATATATTCGATCAATAAAAAAATGTTTTTAGAATCTCTATATAATATTAAACATCCAAGTGTTAAGAAGATCTTACGATAGCAATTGAATCGATCCTTTGTGTCGTAGTTGCAATTTTCTTTGTAGATGAACGGCCACAAAGAGCAGCACAGCAAAGTCCGTCGATCTCACAATTTCTAATTAATAAATAAGCGAACTCTAACGTTTGCGAGTTTCTCTCTCTTTCTCTCTCACTGTTTTTTTTTTCGCTCGAGGCTGCCTTTTACGGAGCCCTTGATCTCGATTAAGGGAGACTCGACTCGTGAATGGTTCAGATTCAAGGACAAATCAACGATAAAAGAACATTGAGATTTACATAATCGTCCATTTCTACGTTCCTATATATACTATATATTTATGTATGTATATTTGTATGCATATATATATTTATATTCTTCTGCAATTAATGATGGATTATTATCTTTTTTCTTTTGTTCTATTTTTAGCTGTCTACAATTGGCGAGGAGAAACACGTTATGGACTTCCACTTGAAATTGGAGAAACAGTACAGATTTTGGAAGAATGTGCAGGTAACATAAAGCTGTAATCATAATAATAATAATAGTAATCCAAAACTCAATATCTTATCAACTTAGTCTATACAAATGTGTATCCCATATTAAAGTATTCCAAAAAAAAAAAAACCTATTAGCAGCATCGAAAAATTTACAAACAATGCAAGACACTTTATATGTATATTATCGAGATTTGTCTGACTTTCTTAGGTTGGTACAGAGGATTTTCCACAAAGAATCGTGCAGTGAAAGGAATATTTCCTAGTTCCTACGTACACCTGAAACCTTGTAAAATCGACAATGAGGGCCTCTTTGAGTCTGTTATCCCTTTGGAAGATCCGGTCGTTCGGGAAGTTACCCTCGTCCTTAGAGAATGGGGTGGCATTTGGAAAAGGCTTTACGTGGTAAGTACATATATACATATATATATATATATATATATATATATATACGCATACATATGTATACGTATTACCTGGATCGATCTTCTTTTAGTTTTTCTTTCGTCGGCGATTCTTCTTTCGAATGAATACAAATTTGATTACACGATAATGCACAATAGATAAGCACAATAGATTCTCCTATTAATACCGAATATTTCGTATAATTACGCGTCATCGATCAATTGAGAAGATTAGGGCTTCAATTATTGTTCATTAATCCATCAATCAATATCAAAATTTACCACACACACACACATATATATATATATACCTCTTATGTGTTTCAACTTCTTATGGCTTTCAACTTTACGTACGAAACATTGTATTTCTTTCATTTTTAGGAACGAGAAATATACAAATTTAACGTGCTGCGGAAAGTGATGCGAGAGCTACTGGAATGGCGACGACAACTTTTAGCCGGCACTCTCACCACCGACCAAACTCGAGAACTAAAACTCCGGATTATCAACAAGGTCGACTGGGGAAATCGGTAAGTCGGATTAAAAACATAAACAAACAAAGTCACATATTCATGAATGGAATTGCGTACTTCGCTGACTTTCACGAAATTTACGATTTGAAAAAAACGATTTGTAAATATTTTCTTTCATATAGGGAATTAATATATCTATTTGTACATATATGTACCTGGAAATCATTTAAATATATATATATATACGTTCATTTTATACATACTTACAGGATGGATCGGTATAATCATTATCGTTTCATACAAATTTATTTATTTATTAATTAGTCTTAAAAAAGATATTAATAAAAGTTAATTTCGAAACAAATGAATAATAACTGGCTCACCCTGTGTAAGAGTATGTCAAACGAACATACAAAAATAATTATATAGTATACATATTACGAAAATATATATATGTACATTATGTCAATCGTTTCGTGTAGGTATTTTCCTTTTATTATTTTCTATCACTTTTATATATATATATATATATATATATATATATAAAAAAAAAGAACTGGACGAATACATACAGAATTCTTTTTGAAGAATTCCAATTTAATTCGGACATGAATTTTGCTTATTATCTCGTATGAATCAACAGTTACCAGAGCAATTATAATAATCTAACTTAATTTTATCATACTTAACGTATTAAACATTATCTTTAATTCTATAAAAGGCACATCGTTTAAACAGTTGTTGCAATTATCTCCTCACTCGTTTCTCTTATATACTAAGGTGAGAATAATAATTCTATACGTACATGTATATACTATATATATATACTGTATATAATAAATGTATAACATTACTATTGGCAGCTTCAGTAATATATATATATATTTTTTTTCTCATCATTGACTTTTCAATGAATAATTGGAGACTTGAAAAATTAAAACAAGACTTCGCAAAAAACAAATATATATACCTATATATATGTATATTTATTCTAATAGAAAAAGTTAATATTATTATACTCGTTTATATGAAACTCGAGGATTACGATTAGCGTTCCACCCTGTTTTAATCCTAAAAGACACAGCAAAATATAATTTCAACTCGTTGACGAGCGAGTTAAGATCCTCTTCGACAAACTCACATAACAAACTCTATACTAAACTTTTACTTTTTATTTATATATTTATTTGTTTGTTTGTTTTTTTACCTTGCTACCAGTCATTGCACCAATTACGAATAAATCGACATTTCTAGTACATACACGTATATATATATATATATATATATAAAAGAGGGGAATGAAAGAAACCGAGAAAACGCGATGAAAGAGAACAAATGGATCATAAAATCTATCAACGTTGTTTGCTTCGTTGCTTAAGCATAAAAAAAAAAAAATCTTTAGGATTCGTCTCTTTCTTTTTTTTTCATCTTGCGAAACGTTAAACAACAAAATTCTTATCACCTGCTACAATATGTGTACGTGTATGTACATACACACACATATACATAGATTCCAATGGCTAATTAAATTCTTACAGAAATGTATCCTGCCGGATGAAAGAACAGAAATAACGAATGTTAGCTTCTTCGATTAATTACCATTAATTAGTAATTTTACATTTCTTCTTTTGTTCTCGCTGTTTATTGTCGTCTACTCGATAAGAAAATATATCTGAAAATATATCATATCTTTCGATTTGATTATTAAAAGGAATGAATTGATAGAACGAATATATTTAATTTCCTAATTAGAATCTAAATAATTCGAACTTGGGATTAAAATATAAATCTTAATAATATAAATCTACTCTTAGCTCCTCGTGCTTCGATGATTGAGAAAATTAAAGAATTTTTTTTTCTTTTCTTCCCCCCCCCCAAAAAAAAAATTATACATATAAGCAAAATTAAAATACAAATCATATCGTAGCACGAAAACTTTGAACGTGGTGTCATTTAAGGCACCGACGGTATTATCACAATAAGGAAATTGAAATAGAGGAGGGAAGGAAGAAAGGAAGGAAGGAAGGAAGGTGAGGAAATTCGTATGGGGTATAGCAAACGTAAACGTTAGAAGCTAGAGCTTAGATCTCCGTGTCCTTGGCATATTTCTCGATCTCCGGATAAATTGGTGACATCTCGAGTGTGCTCGGTGCTGATGGAACGGACGTAGGTGATGCACTACTTCCTGAACCAATGTGGAACCGACGACAGAGTTCCTTCAGAACATCGGTAAACAACATCGTATTTATGTTCTGACCTAGCAGATGTATCAAGAGGAAGTCACCGACCTAAAATATTGAAAATAAAATACTAGATCATTCAAAGAGAATGATATTTTCATATAATATGTATATATATATGTGGAAATACGAATTCAACTAACTTGAGTCTTTCTGATGAGTGTACTGACATCTGAAGCCGAACCGAATTTGAATCGTTTCCTCAGAATGGTTTCGCGTGTGCTAGGTAAAAGAACGATAGCCATACTATAGAGAACGGCTAGGCCTGACATCACAGCCAGTATAATGAACCAGAACCACAGGAAGATGTAGATCTTCTCGTTGAGAATATTCAAAGCGAGCACGCATAAAGCGTCGAGCTTCTGTATCGTGCCGGAAGCACCAAATTTATGGAAGGTACATTTGGTCACTCTTGGAAATCTCTCGACCATTGGATCGCTACGTTGTTCTTGGTTCATGTTGCTAAAGGTTATGACTTCCGTACCGTATGTCAAAAATGCTCCGCCTAGGAAGGTGTCGATGAAGAACATATTACCAACCTGGAAAAATGATAGTCAATGTTAACAACAAAATCGTCGTCTTTTCTTTCTTTCTTTTTTTTTCTTTTTACTCATGTGGAATTAAATGATCGGAACGAGATCAAATCGTTTAATTTTGTTTTTGTTATTATCGATATTGGACATTCTCGTTTTGATCGTATACTCACAACGTTGACAAAATTAAGTGCCTCGCAGAAGAAATAACCGGCGGCGTAACTGTTGTGCAAATTCAAAGTATCTAGGATGTATTCGACCAATTTGTTTGTTCTGGCCTCGCGTTCCTGCTTGCTATCGACTATGGCACCCCTCATACCGTCGGATATCATTCTGACCTTGCCTTCCTCCCACTGCTTCCACATCCAATGCGGCACATAAAAGAGAATACCTTGGAAGAAGAGCATGAAGGGTACCCATTGATAATACGAGTGATATCGTTTTTCTTCGTTGTAATCTCCACCTAGACCAGGATGAGCTACTTGCGTGCCAACTTGTTTCATGTTATTCGTCGGCAACGTGAAAGTATACGTTATCCAGCAATAAGTATTTATCACATGAGTTGGCACCGCATTGTCCGCTATGCAATTTATAGGATCTCCTAAAACGATCAACAAAGAGACGGAATTTTAATCGTATCTAACTGTACGTTTATGAACGATTACGTTCGAGAGACGAATATAGTGCAATCATGCTCGGTAAATAAGCTCACGTCCTCGGACATATGATAGTTTTAACGTCAAGAAGAGAAGAGGACATCTTTGATACTAATCATCACGAGATATATAATGAACGTAGCAGACCGAGTAAGCAGACGTTTGACCTTTTAAAACTCGCCTAGTTAAGTTTCTATTTTTGTACTTCCAGTAGATATAGGATAAACTTCAAAGATGTTAGATAGATCTCGACTGATCGTACAACTTGTTTGTTTGTTAAGTATTAATATAAAATCGCATCTCTATCCTATAATCTTAATTTTTATTATCAATTCACGTAGAAACAAAATCATCAATTGTATTATTTTATATATCATTATGACATACCTATCAAGTTATTGGCAGTAACGATGATGCAACAGGCAAAAAGAATCGCAGAAGTGATTCTATAATGAGCTCTGAATATTATATTGTCGATGATGGCTCTGTCGATGAGATATCGCACCTTAACAAACCCGGCTACTGCCGAGACCAAACCGAACACCGCCATTCTTTTTCTTTCCCTTTATTGGCAGTCTAAAAAAAAAAAAAATAATAATAATAATTAAAGAAACATTATTAGAACGTTGCAGTTTTAATACACAATTATAAACTTTCGAATGATATATGAAAGAATTATTATTCATAGTTTGAAATAATTCCATTTGTCTATGATAAAATTTTGTCAATGATCGAAATTCGTCATCATTGACTCAACTATTATCTCATAGACTTCCTGCATTGACTCGACTACTCGATAAGACTTCCTTGCATTGACCAATAACCACGTTAGACTCTTTGACAATAAATTATCGACAAATATTTCGATAAAAAAAAATTTGTCGAGTTGTCAAGGTCCATAATGATTTCGTCGAAAGCACTGCTAACGTTAACCTTCCATGGCCGGAAATGGCAGATGCAACGGGGGATCGATATAGAAGACTGTCGTGGACGAGTACATCCATATATATATATATATTATATATATACATACACGTACACACACATAGAGGGGGCCTCTTCAGCTCGCAAATTGTTCTCATCGGCGAAACAAAAGGAGACGAGAGAACACGATAGAGAATGGCTCGGTTCCATTCTACAAATTTCCGTGGTAGGTAGGACGAACTCGAATAAAAGAAAAGAAAGAAAGAAAGAAAAATGGCCGCTTATGTCGCAGAACATGTGTATGTGTATACGTGCGCGCGTGTAAAGAGAGAGAGAGAGAGAGAGAGAGAGAGAGAGAGAGAGAGAGAGAGGAAAAAGCTTTTTGCGATCGTAATAAAGAAAGATTTTAACGACGAGTCACATAGAAATCCTTTTATCTTGCTATTAGAGTGTTACAAATTTTGAATGAAGTTTTAGCTTAGTTAGATTCAACAATAAGAATCACGTGGTAATTCAAGAGTCCTGCGATCATGATCCTGACACTGAGTCATACATATGTATGTATATGTCTTCTGAGAATCTTACGTTAATCAGTTCCCGGACAATGAATCGAAAGAATGCTGGAACAAAAGAGAATTAACAAAATTCCTACACGAGTTTACATCGCCATTGAGTTACCAATAATAATTACGTGTTTTTCAACGAACGAACGTTTTTCCTCCCACTATACAACTGAAATTTGTTCTAAATACAATTGATCTTATCAACAAAAAATTTCTTCTTTTAACACGATAAATATCGTAGTACATTTTTGTTATATAATAATCTATAAAAATAAATCAATAAACGTTTTCGAGGATTTTCATTCGAGATGTAATTGAACCAATTATTCACATATGGTCTTGAAACATTAGAGAGGGATAGAGAAAGATAGATAGATAGATAGAGAGATAGAGAGAGAGAGAGAGAGAGAGAGAGAGAGAAGTGAGCGACCGAGTTATACGTCGTTAGAATTTTATTACTTAATCAATTGAAAACAGGCGGGACGCGTGCCATTGCGACGGGGTCAATCTCCAAGTTCTTCTCTCGACAAGAGATGCTGCATCTCTCTCTCTCTCTTATTTTTTTTTATATTTCTTACAAAGATAAAGCGTTTAATTAGAAGCTCAAAAATTCCAACGAATAACCGGATTTTAGTTTCGTATGAATATCATCTATGTATCTCTATTAAAAATTTCTAATAATATTCTAATATTATCGGTATATATATAATAATATTTTAATATCCTATTATTACCGTTATATACTACTGCGATAATCATACTAATTATTCTATCACTTTTATTTGTATATATATATATATATTTTTTTTTTTATTACGGGAAATAAATTATGTTTCTCTTTTTTCTTTCCTCCCTTCCTATCTCTCTCTATTTTCTTTTTTTTTTTTTTTCTAGTCGACGACACACTTCTTCCACACGACATCCTCTCTCTGTCAGGCAATACACCAAGTGTTAACAACACGGCTACCAATTTGTTCCGCGTGATGTACGAGCGTTTCCTCACGGCAATGCTATCGTTCACTGTAATTTATTTTTCCTGGATTTAGTTTTACTTTTTCGCGACAAATATATATATATATATATATATTTATATATTTATACTGATTTTTAAAAGTGTACAGGGTGTCCAACTTCAATCATTTTATTTATAAATATTATATCGAACAAGATCTAAGTAATTTGATCATCTGATGCGAGCGATGCCGCAGGTGAATCTCTTTCTATTTTTTCTTTTCTTGGAATCACTTGGAAAAAAAAAATAACTTGCTGAAATCATTCGTTTCATTCTCTCTGCATATAATACACACATGTCTCTAAGTTTTCTATATGCAAGACCAGCAATGCGACGAACGAACGAACATATGAAATTTCAAACCATTCTCGGATCCACTGTCGCAGTTGCACGCTTATGGCGGATAATTTCAACTGATCTACGGCTTCTACTAGCAACAGTTGTGTCATCACGTCGTTTGATATCTCTTCTCTCGGAACATTTTATAATATCACCCTACCCGAGTATTATTTCTACTTCTTTTGACTATATGCATCGAATTTCGATAAGTTCAACAGCGGGATCAAAACTGTCTGCTATTTCCTGTCTAGCAAAAGATAAATCCCTTGCTTATATATATTCGTTTTTTCTTTCTTTTCTTTTTTCTCTCTCTCTCTTTTTTTTTTTCTTTTAAATATCAATCGATCAGCTCGAAAATATAACATATTTCATATCTCTTGCTCCAAAGTTCTATCGTAACATACAATAATTTAAACAACGATGAGAAAAGTTCAATAGAAAAAACAATAATAATAATAATAATAATAATAATAATAATAATAATAATAATAATAATAATAATTAAAAAAGAAAAAAGGAGGAATTAACAAATAATATCCACCCGTTAGATGATTCTTTCTCTCTCTCTCTCTCCTCTTCAATGTCCTTCGAATTGGTTGTCGCTCGTTTTACGACTCCTCCTATACGATTCCCCGAAAGGCTGCCGGTTAACGAACAGACGAGTTAAACCAGTTGGTCTTGTCTCTAGAGAGTCCAAGAGGAAAGAGAGAGAGAGAAGGATGGGAAAGGAGAGAGGGGGATAAACCAAGAGGACACAGACTATATATGACAATGACGAGGAGATGAGAGAGGCTGATACACTCTCCCCACTCTTTATCCTCCTTCCATTTCTCTCGTACATTGTCTGTCTTTCTTACACATTGTCTCCCACTCTTAGACACTCTCTCTCTCTCTCTCTCTCTCTCTCACTTTGAAATTCTCTGTTCTTATTTATCTTCTTCAACAATGACCGATTGAACATTTTTATAACAACAAATGTCAAAAGTAATACATACATGTTCGAATCAAGAATAAACTTTCTTAATGTATATACAATTGATAATATATATGTATATGCGTACGTATATATCTAGAAATAATTTATGAATGTGTTATATCTATAGAAAAAGGAGTACTTCCTCTTCTATGCATTTAAGAGAGAGAGAGAGAGAGAGAGAGAGAGAGAAAACATTGTTAAAATCGAAAAGGTAGAATTTTCTAAGCCGATTTTCAATAATAGGACTTTCCAATAATAATCATCCGAATGTACGTTCTATATAAAACGTGAGATTTCGTCTGGGATATTAAATTCGAAGTTCTAATATAGAGATAGATCGATAGATAGAAAGAGGCAAAGAGAGACACGGGAGAAAGAGATTAAATGTTAACTCCTGCGAAACCATCATGACTCGATGGTGGTTTTCGATGTCGAGGCTTTTCTCTTCGCTATCGCTGGAGAGAGAGTCGATCGTACGAATTAATCGAATCGAATTACGGATGCTGAAAACGGGTTTCGTGATTTCTGTTCTTAAAGTACATTTATTTCGTTTTACCTTTTATCCCTATTACTTCCTTTAAAGATCAAAATAATGTAATCCTTTCGAAAGGAAACATTAAATTAATCGTGAATTATTGAAAAAATATTTCCTACATTATTCCATTGATTAATTATTCCGTAAGTCTCTAAAATCATTGACGAATTATCTTGTAAATAGAAACTTTCCGAGAATACGTATTTTTTTTTAATTTTAATTACTATCGATCGACGTTTGCTTACTACATAAGATAATTATTTACTATTTATAAAAATAAATAAAGATATTTACATTTGTACACACACGTTCGATTTACATTTGCTAGCTAGAAACGTGAGAGAAGAGACATTCATTTGCATTAAATTAAGGTATAATGAGCACTAACGAATTAGTTTCGCGGTCGAGTAAACACACTGATTTATACCAGCTTTTACTTAACAAAGCGAGAGACGGTATTATAGTTTCTAATGCGTACAAAGGGAAAGAGAGAATATCCACGTTCCCACATTCTATGTTGTTCACCAACTGGTCATAATCGCCAGGTGCAAGTTATATATCATTGAACATCGCTAAACGAGAATGGTTTTATGAATGGGATCTTCTATTTGCATCATTTTTACAGGCCTATTATTTTTACATCTTTCATTTGATTCAACGAGTATATGGATGTAACAAAATTCATTAATTAATAATCTTAACAAACGTTTCTCGAAATGATTGCTATGAGAAAAAGAGAAAAGAAAAATTTTACGTCGTTGATAATAAATTAAAAGGGGATGATGATGATAGAGAATAATAGATAATATTTCTTCCTTTTAACGTAAAAACTTTCTTCTATATTATGACTTCGAGTCACGTTATTACACAGCAATGAAACAAGAAAACTTTGACACACGTAGGTAGTTTCGTCGACGTGCGCAGGATTTGCCACGTTGGAAGTAAAAGGGCGAGTCCATCGACCAACGCTAATGAGATGGCACGTGGATTTACAGTTAGCTTTAATATACATCATACATACATATATATATATATATATATATATATATATATATACGTATGTATGTGAAACGTTGAACGTAGACCAAGCCTCTTACACGACACGATTATCGAATTTCTATTAGTTCGTTCCCGTCGAAAAGAAACTTCTTCGATTGTAAATACGTAATTTGCATGTTCGAAATTTTTTAATAAAGAAAAGAAAAAAAAGACGCAGGGATAATTTTACAAATTCCGAAAATATACACAATTTACCTTACTTGTTAACGAATGATATCATATCGTTTCTTCGTCGATGAACCTCTTGGAAATTATGCACATATCTCGAAATTCAATCCAAAGTTTGTTTACAATACATATATATATATATATATATATACACTTCCGTTTTCAAAGAATAAGAGAGATAAAATCGTTTAAACTTTACCTCTCGTGAGGTCCTTCCTAATGGAAATATCAATAAACGCGACGAAGTTCGGAGCAAGAAGCAAAGGAGACTGAAAGAAAAAGTAACGATCGAGGTTATTTCAATAATAATATGATAATATTATTATAGAAAATGTTAATAACATTTGAATGAATCAATGAATATGATTATTAATTAAAATATATTATAATATTTCAATGTACAATTAAGAAAGAGAGTAACACACGAATTTACTAATTGATTTATTTGTTTGTAATTTATTATGATATTTGTAAATGAGATCTCGACCACAAAGTATATTTCAACTACGGCACGTGTTAATGAAGTAACGTTATTAGCGTTGCGACAGGTTGTTATTGATTGATAATGATTATACTACACGTGCTCATATTCGTTACACTTAGTATGCATCGGAACCTGTTTGTTTTTTTCAGCGTACATTTTAATTAATCGCGACTATATGATTGTTCGCGGAGAATACGTATTAAACCATTCGTTGTCGAGCTCAGACTAAGAGCGACGTTTACAGCGTCTCGAAAATTATATACATAAGAAGTTTATGTCCTTACTCGAAGGACTAATTTGTAAACATTACTAGTGTCCGATGACGTGATCTTTCGTTGTATGTACATTTACTTATATCTATGTGTGTAAGTAAGATATTTAACGTGATTATTTTTTTTTTTTTGAAAAAGAAATACATTTTGACATATTTTTTTTGTTTTTTTTTTTTTCTGATAACGTTAAGAAAAAAGATCAGTCATTTTTATGAGAATCTTCAATTTTGTATTATTATTTTTAATACAAAGGAATGATGTACAAAGGAATCCAATGAAAAATAATTACAGAAGAATTTTCTATCAAAGGAGAAAATAATTTCCAATAATAATATTATAATCTTTATGCACTTGAACACTTCTTACATCACACGAGGTATTTTTTTCTTTAGAATTCTCGAGACTTCGTTGACTACATCTTTCGAAATATCCTGAATACTTTTTCTCTTTTTATCTTCTCGCATGAATAATTTGTCTTTGGAGGCCGGATAAAACGTCGACACAGATAACTTTCAATCCTGCTATAATTTTTTTTATCAATATCTTTAAAATATAAAAAGATTGCTAATATCGTAAAAAAAAAGAAAAAAATGGAAAGTAATAATCGATCGAATCTATCGGAATCGAGTTCATAGAAGAGAGTATAGAACTTTAAAAGTAATCAAGAGAAATGATTAATGAACTTCAATAATATTTAATATCATGCGAGAGTACAGTTCAAAGTTCATGGATAAAAGAGATGAGATATAATGAATCGTTTAAAGTCTTCTCAGTTTTCTTCCGCCTGATAATATATTATGCAATAGATATTATAAACTTATTTCTAACTGCAATTAAACATTGTGTTTACTTTTTTCGAATTATTTTCTAGCTGAAAGAGAGAAACGAAGTTGGGAAAAAGGGGTCGATGGAAAGAATGAAATTTTAAAAATGGAACGAAATGAAATTAATGAAACACCGACAATTCTTGAATGTAATAAAGATTCCGGAAACGGAATATACATACATATCCTCTTTACGTTTGGCGAATCACGTTGGCTGTCTTCTTGTCCGCCTACGAATGACCCTCGTCTTGCTTCGAAACGAGCGTATTCGAAGAGAAAAGAGAAAAAGTACTAAGGGGATAATGGAAAGAGAAGGAAAGGTACGAGCGAGTCGTGACGAGCGTACCGTGTTTTACAATACGTTGTAAAATACGTGACCGTGAATGCCTCTTTCCTTGCGTGAGAAGAATATTTCTCTATTGAAAAGTCGATACGTTCATTGTTATCGTTGTAAACCGATAGACGAGATCGAATTTTCTTTTATTTTTCTTTTTTTTTTCCTTTTCTCGCTAAGTATTTTCTATCGTTTAGTAATAAATTTGTCGATATGTATAAAATAAAGAAAGTATATATCTATTAAATATGTCATTGTTGTAAAGATCTTTCGATCGTTCGAATGAGATTAAGCTCGATCGGTCCGCCATTTTGTCGGGAATATTTCGACGATCTCCTAAGTGATCCAGTATATTAGGAATGATTTAATATTCATATCCTTACTATTACTTCGGTATATGTACATATATATATATATATATATATATATATATATATATATATATAAAACACGAATGATTCAGAAAACCCGTGTCGAAGACTTGCTTCAATATTATTTTTTATCTACTTCCGGAATCCCTGCGCATAATTTTAATCGTGTAAAAAAATCACTTCCCCGGGCGATAACCATGATTATGTACGATGCATATTCATTCGTCTATCTATATGTACGTATCTATTAAGGTCAAATGCTCCTCCTTTTACTTCAACGACGAAGAAAAGTGGAAATGCGTTTCTTAGTCTTTCTGTCGAGAAAAAAATATTATTTATATAATTATACATGTAAATATATACGATATTAATATATCATTAATATAAATGGATAATTAAGAAAAAGAATGAAATACACAATTTTATGGAAAATCAATTTCTTTTCTTTTTTCTTTGTTCGCTATGAGGAGTACTCCGCAAATAAAATTGCAAAGATGAATAGACGGATCTATTATTAGTATACTTTTAATTTCTTTCGACTTTCTCACGTTCCTCTAACGCTTCAGTTGTTTTTGATATTCCCCCTTTCATTTGCTAGCTATTGATTTATCACAAAGAGGTAATTCATGAAACTCGGAGAGACAAAAGGACATTCAACGCCTACTTTTAGTAATCCAACGTGGTACTATCGCGGGCTCGATATCGAGTATCGCGCCAATAAAAGTCGCCTCTCGAGATGCTAAGAGCGAAGGAGCTTTCCCATAGCCTCTTTGTTCTCCTGTAATTCGCATTCTCCGAGTAAACTCTCCAAGCTCATAGTGGTAGTAGGTTTTCATGGTTTTCAATCGTTCAAATAATACAGATAATCGGAATCAATTCAGAAACGCCATGATATGTGTGTTACACATATCATGGAGTAGAATAACAAATAATAATTCATTGAATAAGATGATAAAAAAGAAAAAAGAAAAGAAAAGAAAAGAAAAGAAAAGAATAGAAATTGGATCACAATGTAATAGTAAACAAAAAGGAAATAATATGAAACAGATTGTAAAACTCACGTAATACTATCGCCATTGAGATTCGTTGATAGAAACGAACGTAATCTGTTCCCTATGCCAGCCGTAACATAAGCAGTTCGTTTATGATTGCGCTTATGCTACTAGCGAATGTATGTTATATGAGATAGAAATTACAACATAGAAAACGATGATATATTTCTCTCGTTGGAGGCTCCTCGTAAAATGATGACTTCTTGAACGAGGTTAAGAGCTCTCTCTTTCTCTTTCTCTGTGCGTTGCTTGCAGGCAAGCAAGCGAGGTCAAAGAACTTCAATGACGAGAGTTTCAAAGCTCCGAACTTGTGTCGCATGAAACTACCGTTAATACTAACGTCCATCGTTACTATGAGAGAAAGAGAAATAGAATTCTAGCTGAATACTAAGATCATCCCGATGATATCTTTGAATCTCGATTCAATCTGCTCCGAGTTATACAAGACATAATATCATTTCTTCGTCATGTCGTTTTCGAAGAATTTCTTACAACGAATAGTCCTTGATTTTATCTAATTTTAAATCACGTAATTGTCTACGTTCTAAGATAAATATTAATTCAATTTTCTTCTTCGCTTTTTAGACTACATTACAATTATAAATATTTCCTTTTTTCGATGCAAAGTTGATGAAATTTTATCTACGAAAAAGAAACGAAATAAATGTTATTCGTAAGGAACACGTAAAAAATTTCACACTCCACAAATTCTACAATTTATCAGGAAAGGACGTAGTATAACTACGGAGAAAAAAGATGAATAAAGGGAGGAAAAGACGACTCCCTGGTATCAGGGATCAAATCCTCATCCTTTTATCAAACTTTTATCTACGTTTTTCAGAGTTCCAGTATCTCTGGAAAATGCTGATCCTTGCAACGTAGGTTCTACGTACTTTTCTTTTTTTTTTCCCCCCCTATTAATTATCACGTATAAAATTGTATGCTAAACGAATTCGAATGATGGAGATTCGTCTTTCGATTGACCATTTGAATATTTTTAGATTAATAATCGTATGCATATTAAATATTTTATGATCGTATCTTTCTTTAATTATTACAGTTAAAAATTAATTAAAACATTTAAATGGTAACTATAGTTCGTCATTGCGAAAGTACGATTTAACTAGCATTGAAATTTAGTGTTCCTTAACTGCTCTAGCTTTCTCGATGTTTGATTCGATTTAATTAGCCTGCGGCATGGATGGAATCCAAGAAACTATCGTTAGAACTTAATCAACGGATAAGATCGTTTTAGCTTTATGATCGAAGTCGAATCGATTATGCGACTATTATATAAACATTCTCTCTGAATTGAGATTAAATTAGATTCATTCAATGATGATATATATAGAAAAGAGAAATTTATATTAATAATCTGAATAATTTCTACGATGTTGCGATCGATTAAAATGATACAATCGTGTATACAATTAAAATCGAACTTATTAACAATATATAATAAACTATTATATACAAGTTTCAATTTTCAATCACCACAGTCAGTGTTGTAATACAATAAAAATATGCAATTAAATGCACAGTACGTATATATGTACATTCTTAAGATATAAACGATGTGACGAATCTCTTTAAAATTTACATATGTGATAAGTGAATAATAAATAATCATCGACGATATGAGAAGAAAGAAATATTATAGGAACACTGGTCGATGCGATCTATGTCTCTTTGAAGGTCATTGTGTTTTTTTTCTACGATCACGTACTGTGTATTTTGTAAAAAAACAAAACAGAACAGAACAAAAAAAAAAAGAAAATAAAACAAAATACTAATCGAACAAAGAGCGATAAAGTTTAAACGTTTAACATGCTACTATCGTAGTAAATTAATTTCGTTCTCCATTGTTTAATATCTTTATATGAATGTAAAGATTGCGGTTAAGATTAATAGTTTCGTATACGCATATGCATACATATGTATATATTTCCTCTTTTAAAAACGAAAGAATTTTATTCTCTTTATATAATATCGTATAAGTGAAAGTTTGTTACAGTCGAATTATTTCGAGGAATCATAAAAGCTTACAAATGTAAATTAAACTAACGAGAAAAAACGTGACTAAAACGATTTTACCTAGATTAAAATAGTTAATTCAGAGCGCGCGCACACAAGAGAGAGAGAGAGAGAGAGAGAGAGAGAGAGAGAGAGAGAAAGATTGTAAATTTCACAATTAAAAACTCTTTTCAATTGACAAAGACTTCCAATTTCTTTCAGTCACATAAATAATCGTGAAAAGAAACTAATTTGTCTTCTTTCTCGTAAAATGAAAATTTGATGAAATGACGAACGTTAGATGGAAAAATACCTTTATTTTGAATCAGTCGAGACACACAATCTGGATTATCCGTAAGATCCCGAGGAAAAGGTTCGTCCTTTTCTCGTTCTCTCTTCCTTTTTCTTTTCTTTCTTCTTACGACCTTTTGAAAGTAGAACCGAGAACGTTCTCTTATTGGCCTTATCCTGGTCTTTTCCCTCTCTCTTTCTCTCTTTTTTCTCCCTCTCCTCTCCTCTGTCTCTCTCTCTCTCTCTCTCTCTCTCTACGTCACTGGTCTCTTTTCAAACTCACCGGACGAATAGCAGCTACTCTCTTCTTTCTTCCTTTCGTTCGTTCGTGAAAAAGTATTTCTTTTTTTTTTCTTTTTTTTCTTTTCTTTTTTTTTTTTTTTTTTTTTTTTGTTATGATGAGCACCCACCGAATACGATGTCACACCTCTTTTACAAGTTTCACCTCCGATATTAAACGCTTATCTCTCGTTAAGCTTCATCATGTACTCGTGTACATACACGAATAGACAAAGAGAGAAATAGTTATGTACATGCAAAAAGAGTTAATGGGAGAGAGAAAGAGAGGAAGAGAGCAATCAAACGAGATGAAAATGTGACGAGTTTTTTTCTACCGCGTTTCTTTTGTTATATACATATATATATATATATATATATGTATATATATGTATATATATATATATCTTCTCTTTCTCTCTGTTAACGAAGTTAATACCGGGATGCTTTGTGGTCTTCTTCGAGAATGATACAAGATATTTCTTTGAGAAATTGCCGTACGTATGGAAGAATGAAAGCAATAACACGTCTGCCGCGAACGGGGCCCGAAGTGCGACTGACCGCGTCGAAGGGTTTCCTCGGGCCCCACCACCCGCCATCTTGTTGACGCGCCCCCACGCGTCGAAGGACGAGCGCTAATCCCAACCTAGGTGCGTACGTTAGCCCCTCCTCCTCCTCTCTCTCTCTCTCTCTCTCTCTCTCTTTCTCTAAATCTACATGTGTACTTTTAATTACTATTAAACAATTTTTATTTACTATATTTATTTATCTTATTATATTATTATTACTATTATTATTATTATTATTATTATTATTATCATCATTATTATTATTATATACAGATGTATATATATATATATATAAGCATACACTATACACTTTCGAACTTTGTATGATATAGTTTAGTACGGTTAAAAAGTAAGTACTTAATTTCTTCGTTTTTCTAAGAAAAATAATAATAAACGTTTACGATTAAACAAATTAAAGATCTTGTTTTAATCGTTAACATTTATTATCAATGCAAATAAAATAAAAGTATTTACAGAGTGACCACATTATTCTAAGAAATTGTTAACTATAGAAGAAGTATAACGATTAGTTAGCAAAGGTTCTCGTGTTACCCACGAATTTTCGATTTGAAGCTGCATTATATACGAGTTTGCTTTTGGAGTCTCGTCTTGTTGTATCGTATGACCATGCGGAAAGACCGCAGTCACGACAGACATCGTACGAGTATATATACGAAGGGAAAAGAGATGCACGACTCCTTCTCTTTCTTCGGTCCGTTTACTCGTTGGCCAAGGTTTTCAGCTCGGTGAATACACGGTATCCATGCCGAGAACCTGTTCCCCCGTAAGAGGGCTCGCTTTACCTCTTTAAAGGCTGCGTTCCGATATTCTTTCTCTTTCTCTATTTCTTTTATTTTTACAACGTCTGACTTCTCAACGTGAGAGTAGAAAATTACGAGATTTCTAATGTCTTAACGAATCTAACAACTCTGGACGAATCATGGGACGAGCATTTTATACATTTTATACGTCTATGGGAGTTAATAATCAAAGCGATAAGAACTAAGAAGTCTGGACGAATTATGGGACAAACATTTTATACATTTTATATGTCTATGGGAGTTAATAATCAAAGTGATAGGAACTCATATTGATTCGTACGGACGAAAAAGACTTTTGTTCCTGTCCCCAAACGGAATAGTTCAATTATCGTTCTTTCTTTGCATTTATCTTTCTTCCTTGTTATAATACGACCTCGGATGAACGGCCAACATTTATTATCTACGTCGGAGTAATTATTATTATTTCTAATTAGCGTGACCTGCGGCTCTGTCTCGCGTGCACTGCCCTGTTCTCTCCCTACCTACACCTCTCTCTCTCTCTCTCTCTTTCTCCCTTTTCCTTTCTTCGTTGAAGTAACACTGTAGTACGCAGGATACTCTCCTCGTCTGCGTAACAGCGTTGAGATCCACCGTTCACCCACAACTTTTTCCTTTCTTTTTGCGTCAGCGTGTAGCACAGTGTAGGAACGGAGAACCCCCAGGGCCGTAGCAAGCCAAAGCTCATCATAAAAGTCAGCAAGAAAGACTACAAGAAATTTAAACGTACACGCTTTACGAGTACATCCTCCGATCTGAAATGAACGGTTATCATTTATTTTTTTCTCAACATTTTAGAAGCTTCTAATAAAATTATATTTTTTGATGTGTACCCTTTACATGATGTATTTGAAGAAATTGTAGGATCATTATATGGTATTTCTATTAGCTTCAGAAACGTGACTACCTAAAAGGAATGATTCGGATCGACTTGTGGTATATTTCTCGAAGATTCCCAATGGATTTCGAAACGTCCTCTTGAAAGCAATGCTTCCAAGAATGTAACGATGTATAATATCTCGCATGCGTAATACAGGATGATTGTATTTTCATATATAATAAAGATTCGCTAAGTTTAAAATATTCAATATTATTATATGATTAATAGAAATATACGTACACTGTGCGACGTACGACGAAGTATCATTTCCAATTTAAAAACAAACTTAGCCAAATCATTCGTACGTATATATGAAAAATCATCCCGGTATATCTCGTGCAAGGGAATAAAATGTTAATAATAGCAACGGTGCTACGTTTACAGACTGCAAATGGTAAAAATTGAAAGCTTCGCGAGAGTAATCGCGCTTAATCGTTCGCGATTTGGTCTAATTGAGATCGTGGGGGGCTTTGAGATTTGGCCCTGACATCTATTATCACTACCTTTTACTCTAGCATGAGCATGTGATTGCAACGGTTATAGATGCAGTCGCACGAGTACTCGTAATACGACGTAAATCCATGCAGATATTATATTATATATATATATAGGTAGGTAGGATTATTTTCTTTAGTTGTTCCGAGATCATGGTATTAACATGCGCATATTTTCTTTTTAGAATGTATACTGCAGATATTTCCGGTGGCGACGTATTAGATGCATATGACTACATCTGTATTGTCGATCAAAATGTTTTTAACCAAACTGTCATTGCAAATCGATTCGGAAATAGAAAAGGAAATTGAATCACGACGGGACAATTTCCTACGTTATCGACCAGGCATAGGACTCCTGGATTCCAGGATGTTCCATTAAATCTAATATTAACGAGTCATAATCTAAAATTCCTCTTTTGTTTATCTATTATCTAATTATTAAATAAATTTTTATATAATATTTGAAAAATTAAAATTATCCGGAATACTTGCGAAACGATATAATAGAAAGAAAGATGTGGCAGTAAGCGTTGAAAGTAATTTTGCAAGCAGGTTCATGGGTCCTCTCCTTTCTTGAATATATCCAATATCTTTGGAACGGGCCATAGGTCCCAACGACGTTGTACACGTTCCCTGAACCTGTCTCCATGCATCGAAGTCTGCTTGCTCACCTGCATTCCATCAAGCTTGCCCTGGAGGGGAATCTTTCGGGACCCTCAGGGTCGTATTACTTACTACGTAGATAACTTTAATCCAATCTTTTCACATTATTACGTTAACACTCCCATTGAAGGGAATATAATGTAGATGTATATATACACTATATATACATTGTACGTGCATAAACATCTCCTCTGGATAAAATTATCGTCTTTCGTCTTTTCAATTTATTTTTTCTATCTTTTTTTTTTTTTTTTTTTTCTAATCTTCCCTTTCTTTTTTCTTTTTTTTTTCCCCACGAGATCGCATCGATCATCAAAAACGTTAGAAACGTTTGCGATTAATCCCGCAGACGATTAAATTATGTGAATCGAATGCCAATCGTTTAAGTTACATTCCTGCATTGCAAAAAGCCCACGTGAGAACCCTACTAATACGGTCCTGATGGAACCCATCGTGTTCGAGAACACGTAGGTACCTATGGCATGCGGTCGACCTGGGTCAGAGGAAGTACCTTTGGATTCTTCCAAAAGCATAAGCCCAAAATATGACGCAACTTGTGACGTACTTACATCTCGTGCGTCTCTTTTATAATTTGATGAAATGCTTTTGCGATTTGAATTCAGCTGAATAAATATTTCACTTCAACTTATCTTATTAAAATTATTTGATCGCGATAATAATATTTATGAGAGTTTTTAATTGGATGGACATGTCCCGTACGTTTCAGAAAACTTGGCTTGGACCTGGTACCACGTCAAGGTGCACATATGGTGGATCCAGATACTATGTCCGTCGTCGAACTCTACCATGTGGTAATTATTTATCATATGATGCATATTCGTTATAATTCTTTGATAATAATTCTAAGAGGTTATTTGCCTCTCATTACATTGTATAAGTCGAATCTTTGAATTCAATGAAAACTCGAATATTTTCGCAGCACGTTCAGAGTGCCGAAAACTCGCAAGGCGCATCGGCAAGAGGCACTTTGAAGCGCAAAGAACATAAGAAAGTTTTAACGCATCATCTTTATTTCTGCATGCGAGACTTTGGTCACTCGGTCGGCGAGGACACTGAGATTTATTTTTCTCTTTACGATGCAAAAAGGGGACAATATTTGAGCGAGCGTTTCTTGGTACGAATATCGAAGGAAGGCTTCTCGAATTACATTGAAAAATTACACAGCAATTGTACGATCTTCACGGATCTTGGTAATGCCGATTTGAGCCGTGATCTTTACATGGTTGCGCACGTTATGCGCTGTGGTAGAATGCTATATTCTGATTCTGGCAAAAACAAGGCAGGAAGTGCCGTTTACAGAAGACCTCATGGGGTCGCGGTACTTTCTTTAGCCGATGCTACTCAAGATCACGCGGAGGAGCTTGAATTGCCCTTTAAGGTAAACTGGCTTGGCTCGTTAATCCTTTCATGAACGATTAATTGATCGACAATACGATGTAATCAACTACCTAATGGAAAGTTGATTTTTCATTACGAGTTTTCTATACTTGTACTATTCGCCCAGGTATACCAAGGTGAAGAGAAAGAGTTTCATCAATTGCACGACCAAATTATTCGTAATAACAAGTGTACTCCACTTCCTGGTCAACCAAATTACGGTATAATAGTATCCTTTAGAGTGCTTCATGGTGAATTATCTCAGGTGCGACAAGAAAATCCATTACTCTTCAAGAACATTTGCCTTACGAAGAAGCTTGGTTTCTCCGACGTCATAATGCCTGGTGATGTTAGAAACGATTTGTATTTGAAGCTCGAACGTGGTGAGTTCGAACGTGGTGGAAAATCGACCGGGAAAAATATTGAGGTTAGTTCTTGATGATGCTTCATATTATAATGCCTAATCTTCTTAATCTGAAATTCTCCAATTTCTTCTCCAATAGGTTACTATCCTAGTTTTGGATGCCGAAGGACAACCATTAGAAGGATGTCTGTTTGGCGCAGCAGGAACGGATGGCAGTTCTGAATATCAAAGTTTAGTTATATATCATCACAATAGTCCATCGTGGGCAGAAACTGTAAGATTAGCTATACCCATTGACAAGTTCTACGGCAGTCACGTACGCTTTGAATTTCGTCATTGTTCAAGTGAGTTTTTCTTTAAGATTATTAAGAAACGAGATAGTTTCGATAGTTTATACGATACTTTTGAGTATTATCCTTAATCTTATCCAAGTACTAGTTCGATCTACTTAACTTCCAGCTCGAGAGAAAAACGATAAGAAACTATTTGCTTTCGCTTTTGTACGCTTAATGGAACCTGGCGGTGCTACGCTTCAAGATGGCTCTCACGAATTGTACATCTACAAGTGCGAAGAACGAGCGAAATTAGATTCACTTAGCTACCTATCTTTGCCAAGCTGTGCTCGAGAACCGAGCGTTACAGGTGAATATAAGATTTATTTAGAAGCCCCTTAAGAAAAGACGAAGATTTTGTGCCTATGAAGTTGAAAAAAGTCGATTTATCATCGAAATATTTTCATAATATTATTTAGAAAAAATATATGTGCTTTTCTAATCAATGAATTTTTTCAGGTACATCACCTTTCAGCAGATCAACCAAAGAAGCTGTATTTGTGCACACTCTTCTCTGTAGTACGAAGCTCACTCAAAACGTTGATCTGTTGAGTCTCCTTCAATGGAAAGCTCATCCTGAACATATATCTGAAGCATTAGGACGAGTTCTCAGGCTGGATGGCGAGGAATTAGTAAAGTTCCTTCAGGATATATTGGATGCTTTGTTTTCAATGTTTCATACCGAGGATGGTAATTCTACGGCACATTCAGGATTGGTATTTCAAGTACTCGTCTCAATATTCAGTTTACTCGAGGATTCCAAGTTCGAACACTTCAAGCCAGTTATGGATGCTTATATCTCTGGACACTTTGCCGCAGCTTTGGTCTACAAAGGTCTTTTGAGTAGTGTACAACACTGTGCCGATTGGGTGACAGCGGCTGAGAAACAGGAACCAATAATGAAATGTTTCAGATCTTTAGAATATATCTTTAAATTTATTATACAAAGCCGATTGCTTTTCGCTCGTGCCACGGCCGGCCAATACGAGGACAGTTTCAAAAGAGATCTCTATTGTGTTTTTTCTGCATTGAACAAGATGTTGGGTATACCGTACGACATGGTTCTACTTTCACAAATAGCTTTGCTACTTTCAATCGCAGCTGTATTCGAGCAATTGGTAGCCGTATTACCTGTTCTCGAAGTTGCCAAGTTAACGTGTACGATGTTGGACTCTGTACCCCGAGAACCACCGTTACAACTGACACAAGCTAAATTAATTGCCATCAAGAACTTAACAACGTCCAGTTTGTTTCGCGAAGACGACGAAAGTAGAAATCTCTTATTGGTAACGATCTGTAGACATCTGAGGATTCATTTGGCCAGACGAGAGGAACTTCGTACTTGCACTGATATTCTCGGTGAGATACTGAGTTTTCTTCACAAGAGGGGCAGAGATACGAATAAGGTTAACAACTGTATTCATCATGACGTCGAAACACTCTGTCTATCCATTCTCGACGTATTGGTACAAACTATACTCATAGTAATCAATGCAAATGGTCCAGTACTTGGGTGTTTAGTCGCCTGTTTGATAGGACTACTTCAACTTTTGGACGAGTATCATTATTCACGTTTATGGGAGGAACTGTCTCATGGTTCTGAACGAAAAGCCCTTAAAGATTTTCTTGTCAGAGTCTTCTTAGTCCTACGCGATCTCGTTAAGCAAGAAGTTTTTCCACCTGATTGGTTGGTCATCAGGATGCAAGCTAACAACGTCATATTGAAATCTTTGCAAGAGCTTGCTCAACCCTTGGCCTTTCGTTTTCTTCATAGCAGTTTCGATTCGCAACTTTGGTCGACGTATTTTAATTTGGCCGTAGCCTATCTGACGCAACCTTCTCTTCAATTGGAACAATTCTCCGAAGTTAAACGCGAGAAGATCGTTGAGAAATACGGCGATATGAGAGTGCTGATGGGCTTTCAGATATTGTCGATGTGGTCGAATTTGGGTGATCGGAAGCTCGAATTTATTCCTGGTATGGTTGGACCCTTCCTCGAGGTCACCCTTGTTCCAGAAAGTGAATTGAGAAAGGCAACTTTACATATCTTTTTTGACATGATGGAGTGTGAACAACGTGCACGCGGTAGCTTCAAATCCGTCGAGTCGGAACTTATAGACAAATTGGACATACTCATCAGTGAGAATAAGGGTGACGACGAATACAGACAATTGTTCAATACGATGTAAGTATCGAGTATATTTCTCTTCTTTAATAATTCCTAAATGAACATGTTCGTCGTTTAATGCGTACTTCATAATCACATGTTGTAATTATACTTTCATGCTGCGTTAGGGAACATCTTAGTGCTGTGTAAGTTCGTGCCCAATGCAAACGAATCTCTTCTAATTCATTTAATATCAATCTTCATTCTCTCTTCTATTCTTACAGATTGTTGGATAGAGTTCAGTCAGAGGATCCAGCTTGGAAAGAGAGTGGAACTGCGTTCATCACGTCGATTACACGCTTATTGGAAAGACTTTTGGATTATCGTAGCGTTATACAGGGCGATGAAAATCGTGACAAACGTATGTCATGTACGGTGAATTTATTGGTGAGTTTATCTCGACGATATATAACAGCACGTGCAACATTGCCAATTATTCAGTTGTTTAATCTCTTACGGTGATATTTTACGTGTTAATCATATTAGACACCGTTAGCAGATATATGTAGAAGGTTCCATCTGCTAGTAGTTAACGAAGCTTGCACATGGCTTGCACATCGTTGTACAATTTTAGATTGATACTTAGCACTTATCTCTCGCATTTGAACGGGAAATACATCGTTCCGTATGAACCGACAGTAGTATTTCGACGACTTTCGATCATCGTTATTACGTTTCAATAAAACATGGGTATATTGTTGTACTTTTTGCAGAACTTTTATAAGAATGAGTTCAATCGTAAGGAGATGTATCTACGTTACATCTACAAGTTGCACGATCTTCATCTTGCCGCTGAGAATTACACGGAAGCTGGATTCACAATGAAACTGTATGCCGATCAATTAGGATGGGGCTCAAACGTTTTACCATCCGATCATGCACATCCTCAACAACCGGAATGGCAAAGAAAGGAAGTCCTTTATCACAAGATCATTCATTACTTGGACCGTGGTAAATGTTGGGAAAAGGGTATACCTCTTTGCAAGGAATTGGCTATTTTGTACGAGACCAGACTTTACGATTACGCCAAGCTCAGTCACGTCTTGAAACTACAAGCTAAATTCTTGGACAATATCTTGACTCAACTTAGGCCAGAACCGGAATACTTCAGAGTTGGCTTTTACGGTTTAAGTTTTCCACTTTTCGTTAGAGTAAGTCTTTAAACAAATTAAAACGTTAATAATATGTAACGTGTAAAAATTAAAATCTAATATTTGGATTCGCTTATCAGAATAAATTATTCATTTATCGTGGCCTGGAATACGAGAGAATAGGGGCGTTCACTCAAAGATTGCAAACTGAATTCCCAAGCGCACAAATATTGATGAAAAATTCACCACCGGATGAGAGTATTCTAACGTCCGAGGGTCAATGTACGATTTCGATATTTCTTCTTACATTCTAACTGCGATAATTTCATAAAAATTCAAGACAATCGATATCATCTAATCCATTTTTTCACTTCTTCAGATATACAGATATGCAATGTAAAACCAATACCGGAAGAAGGTAGTTTGGCATGTAGCGGAGCAGAAATACCAGAACGTGTGGTAGCATTTTATTTGGTAAATGACGTGCGAAGATTTACGTTCGACCGGCCACTTCATCGAGGCCCTGTTGATCGTGAAAATGAATTTAAATCACTCTGGATCGAGAGAACAACTCTAACTACCGAGGCGAAGCTGCCAGGTATATTGAGGTGGTTCGAAGTGATTGAGAAAAGATCGGAGCTTTTGGCACCAGTCCAGTATGCCTGTGAAACGATGCAATCCGTCGAAAGAGAACTGAGAAGACTCGTTGCTCAGTACACAGCTGAGCCCCATAGAAACATCAATCCGTTCAGTATGAGGTTACAAGGTATAATCGATGCCAACGTTATGGGTGGAATAACGAAGTATCAGGAAGCATTTTTGACTACTGAGTTCGCCAGGCAAAATCCGGACATGGTACCGCACGTGAATCGGCTGAAAAATTTAATACTTGATCAAATGAGTGTCCTAGAGTCTGGATTGGTTTTGCATGGTCAAATAGCACCTACCGGTGTTCAACCATTACACAAAAGACTGATCGAACGATTCACTCAATTGAAGCAAGGTCTTGGCCCACTTGCCAGACAGCGAACGATTCATCAGGATAGCATAGTCAAGTAATCGATCGTTACATATCTCTCATCCATTTTTTGTAAATAAAATATATGAAGTTTCATATCATAAAGATGACATTTTTTTTACTGATAAATCCTACTTTAAATTCATCGAATTATCTTTTTTACTTTCCTATTACATTAGACTCAATATTTTTTCAGTTCACCATTGCCACCCTTACCTATCAACGAGAAACAAAGGCCAGCGACTTTGGAAAACGTAGGTTCAAGAATGTCTCATGCTGAGAGCGATGGCTTACCAGAAGATGAAAGATTTTATTCTAGAGTCGATGGTGCACCACCGCCTATTCCACAACGAGAAGTAAGGCCAAGATCCGTCGGTTATGGATCAACACCACCTAGACCTACTCATCAAAGAACTCTAAGTAAACCATTGAGTCCAAAATTACCACTAAGGCATTCTTTGCCAACTCCGACAGACGGGGTGGATCAAAATGGCTTGAGAAGTTCTTGGAGTGAGCCTGGTCCAGAACCAGCACCGCCATTACCACCTAGAGGCTGCAGTAAGTGCATTTTCTTTAAGAAGAGAACAGCAAATACATATTCGTATCTGAATTATTAGAGAAAAAAAAAAAAAAAAAGAAAACTAATGCACCGGAATTCGTATTTCAGCTCCCGACAAAAGAGATAACAATACAAATACTGTTGTACCTCCAGCACCACCAAAAAGATTGGCATACAAACGTAATACAGAGTGGAGTACGGACGACGATTCAGAAACTCAAAACGAACCGAATGATCTTCGAGATAGTGGCATCTCAACGACCAGTTTGTTAGATTTCCAGTCTCACTTAACTAATTTAAATAATCTCAGTTACGAGGACTGTGAACCACGCACAAGGTGTAACGACATAATGAACATCTCACCACCGTCTATGATAAATTCTCTCAATGTTTCTACGGGTAGTTTCCCTAGTGGTACATTCCAGGGATCGAATTCCCTTTCCACTCAAGAGGTAATGGAATAATTAGTTTTAAATTTAAATTTGAATACAAATTGAAATCATTTGCGATTTTGGCCTGCATTTCATTGAATTTCTTATATCTAAATTATAGGTAAGCCCTCCACCAATTCCTCCCAAAGCTCATCAAGATACCCCATCTGCACCATCAACTTTGGAAAGGAGTCGATCAGGTGGTTATCATGGACATACGGAGAACTATTCTGTACCAAAAATGCAAACATTGTCCGTAGCATCGGACACAGAGAGTACTGTGTAGCAATGACGTATCTCCTAGTCCTTAGCGATTAGTCATAATAATAATAATAATAATAATAATAATAATAATAATATTAATAATAATAACAATAATAATAATAATAATAATGATAATAATTATAATAATAATAATAATAATAATGTGTAAGTGCCATAGTCCGGCAAATCCGATATCTTGGATAGTTCATTGTTAAGATTAAGTACGATTACAACATCCCTTCTAATGATTCTATAATTGGTGATGATCTAATGATAAGAAGAACAATAATAAAGTAAAAAAAAAAAAAAATAATAAAATAAAATAAAAGACAAAAAAAAAGAAAGGACGAAAGGAAAATTGGAAAAAAGATCGAAAGAAAAGATTGGAGGATTTGTTTGGCAAATCATTTGCACAACACTCAAAATATACATATGCAAATAGCGTTAAGATGAATCTATTGTCTAATGTAATCTAAATGAAATCTTCTATGGCGTAACTCGAAATGGATTATACCCACCTGCGTATAACGTACCTTAGCAAATGCACCGTGTCAAAGTGCCCTATATCGATCGGCTCTTATTTATATATGATTATTTTTAATCAACGATAATCTGTGCCATGCAAAGAAGAAAGGGAAATGCAAAAAAGTTAATACAAAAATAAATATCTAATAGTAACTACGCCAAGAACGATAATAATCGAGCACAGGAAAACACGGTGCATTGACTTTATGTTAAAGACAACGTTCTTCCGAGTATTAACCTAGCTATATTTTGTAATTTATTTATATTTTCAATAAGGAATAAAAAGTCATTTTTATCAATAACGATCATCAACTGGTGCTGGATATTCGAGCATATCGCGAATGTACTTTTTCTTTTCTTTTTTCTTTTCTTTTTTTTTTTTTTTTTAAGATTTAATCGCCATAACGTAAAAGGCAAAAGGATTCGTCATAAACGAGGGTATATAAATTATATATTCTTTTCCACATACTGTTTCTTTTTCTTTCCATATAAATATATACAAAAGTACGAAAACGCGGCGCAGTTAACGATGCGATCGATCGATTTACGTTATCTCTCATGGCATGTAGAAAAGAGGACTGTAAATACTTAAAACGTATATAATAGAACCTAATTGTAGAGACTGAGAGAGAATGAGAAAAAGAGAGAGAGAGAGAGAGAGAGAAGAAGTAAAATGTATACATTGCACGAATATTCAATGGAGAAATTAAATTACGACGGGGGGATGATACTAAGTACATTAATGATAAGATGAGCTAGAGATCAGTTTATCATCGAGCGTCCGATTTATCGATTATCCTTTTATTTTTCTCTCCTTTATTTATTTATTATTATTATTTTTTTTTCTTATATTACTTTTTATGATTTTTCATTTACGGACGCTGGATGCAAGTGCTCGCAAAGTTGGAGCTCTAAATTACTCGAATTGAAATAACAAGCGTATACTATATATATATATATATATGTGTATGTACTAAATATATATATATAGTTTATATCAACAGGCACTCACACATACGTGCTAATTAAAATATGGCTAAGTTTATAAGTACAGTCATGGCCTCTTCTTTAAAACTTATCGATATACATCGTGGCTTACGATTTGGATTTCAATCGTTCGAATTTTCCTTTCATTCTCCTTCCAACGATTTGCAAAGTTATTCGAGCGATAGAAATTATCGATTGAAACCACCTCGATCCTAATCGCTAACTCTTTTAATTTGTACGATATCTTTTTGTATGCGACACGTCGCGACGATCATACGGACGTTTCCGCGTTAGTATCCTTCCTGTAACACAACAAAGTTGTTAATCGATTATACGATTTTTTCTTTTTTTTTTTTTTTTTTTTTTCTAAAAGAGAATATTACTCGACTAAGATTTTTCGTAATGAAAGTCATTAGGAATTTTGTGGGAGAGACATGCTTACCTCCTCGCTGATCGTTTCATTTGCCAGGGCAAGCATGGATTATAAAAAAGATAGACAATTAGATTAATATATTCCAGCACCATTTTTTGCGATAAAAATGTTAGTGGAAAAACGAGAGGACAATGAAGATTAGTCATTCATAAGTAAAGCCAGATAATATATTGGGAGTGTCAGAAGTATGTGTTTCAACTTCTGACTCTTCCCTTTTTAGCTTAGAAAAAGCATCACCTCGAAAAATGTCATTTGTCTATCATCTAATCGAATAGATTTGTACTCACTCAGTCTCAGTGATCGTCTGCTCGTATTGCTGTTGTTGCTGCTGCTGTCTCAGAGCCGCTAATTCGTTACTATGTTGAAGATCATGCGTCAACGAGCTCGACAATATCCTACCACTCATCGGTAGAATGAATTCTGGTGCATCCTCCAATACGGTTGGAGTGATCTTGCCTCTCTTTAAACTTCCATACCTTTCCGAGCCACTCATATTGTCATGTTGAGATCCATGCAAACTTTGACCTCTCTTTAGGCTACCATACCTCTCAGAACCACTCATGTTCTCGTGATTTGAATTTTGGGAATGATGGCTCATGCTCGAAGCAAGAATTCGTGTAGACATTGATAGCATGTACGGTGTAGGTGATATCGTATGATCCTCTTCAGCAGTGTAAGGGAAGAGATATTTTTCACCAACGTGATGTATCTTCTCTTCCCCCTCAGAATAATTCTCATCTAACTGACTCTTTTGTGGTGAATTCATTTCAGGATAAGGTAATGGATTTGGACTCGACGTTTTGTTGGAGGCCATTTCGTTGTCTGACATGGTACCGCCTGACCATTGACTTCCTCGAACGTCCATCACTGAGGAACGAGTTAAATTGTTAACTTTTTCAATAACATTACAATTTCATCCAATGTTATTGATTACCGATAGGATTAATCTTTAGAAACTCTTTACCATTAGATGAGAGATAAGCTTCTGGGAGTTGCGAACTCCATCTCGGTGCATAAATTGGTTTTATATTTGGAAATAGTTCAGCGTTCGAACAAAGTATGTTTAGGTGTTCAGCAGGATTACTGTGTATGTTTGGAAGGTAGCTATGGGCTACTGGTTGTTGAGCCGATACACCCATGTTCCTGTGAGACCTTGAAGTAACGTCATCTTCGTCAGAACTATGGGAACTCGCAAGATCTAGGCTTCTACCACCACCTTCGGCTTGAGAACCATCGGAATCAGATTCCGAATCTCTTCGTGGATTTCTCGACTCATTCGACTCTACATCATTGATTTATGTGTCGTATAATGATCGTGTAACAAACGAATAGAAGAAAGTTTATATACCTTGTCGAGGATGTACAACCGATCGTTGACTCCTGGACGACATGTAGGGATCTCGATCGCTATTGTAATTGCTGGTTGAGGTTGACGTGTGCCTCAAATGTGTATCACTGCGGTAGGGGCTAGAACCAGTTTTATTTGTACTTCGTGATGTCGTACTACTCGTCGATACTCCTACATGAACTCTTCTGCATACTGATTCGGCTCCACTGTACGTCGACGAGTAAGCTAATGCTGATCTCTGTGAAATATCAAAGAATTCTCGTTGATTTAGTTATCTGCTAATAGATCAAATTAGCATTGACGTGATTAAGATGTTAATTAACGTAAGATACTCACTGAATGACCATTAACATTTTGACTACTGCTTCCATTAGCCATGCTACCTTCCAATAAGGGTGCCTTTTTCCCAACGCATCTCAAAAGACTCAGGTACAAATTCCTTCTAACTCTACCATTGATGAAGCAATATCCAATCAGACTGAACGCAGCATGAACGACAATAGCAACACTGAGCAAATACGATAAAGTCGGTGACGTTTCTGAAGCATTCAAGACTGCCAAAGTCCATGTGGAACCAAGCAAGGGCAATGACGCAACGGATAACCAAAGTAACGTTCTCAGATTACCAAAACCCATTATGTGTTCCTTCAATGTAAACGCTGCTCTTATAGACATGACAAGAATACAAAAATTGACGAAAATTGCCACGCAAACTGGTCCTATCAAAGACCAGATTACAGTTTCGTAGATCGACAGCCAACAACTGTAAATTAATACGATAAACAATATGTTTTATTAAAAAAAAAAAAGAATATACGAATTATTCAAGTATGGGTTCAACTTACAAATAAAAATTTCCATATTGATCTGCTCTGACGCCTATCGTCAAACCAACGATAACTGCAGGCATGCCATAACCCATCGTGTAATAAAATCTCATCTGCCCATGATTGACGTCCCTCATTTCAGTGAGCATTCGATAAAGATGAATAGAATCGACTAAAGTCCAAGCGAAGGTACTTAACCAAGCATAATGCAAACCAATTGCAGTCAATTTGCATGGAAATTCGTTGGTAACCAGTGGGCTTCTTGCTTTGAGAGCTATCAGGTACAATGTTTCGCCGAGGAAAACACAGAGAACAAGATTTTTGTGAATGCTGTTTGAATTCGTTCCTGTGCCACGTATCAAAGCTAAAATGAGCAGGGCTGAAAGTAGAAGTGGTAGGGCGAGCATGAAAGCACTGTAACTGGTAACATCCTCTAACAGGGATGGTTCAGGCACGTATTCGAGGTCCAATACATCCGTTAACACAGCGAAAGTCGACAATTGTAGACAGGAACAATTGACGATTGAACCATAGGACAAGCTATTGTCCTCTATTTCCGTTGTACATCCCATTCGACTCCATTCTCCGGTTCTGTATAAAAAGAATCAAGAAATCAGATAGCTTTTGATGACGTTGAAATTGATCGAACAACATTAATTTTCCTTACCCTTTCGCTGTATTCCAATGAACACATTGTGGATTGGTTCGCGTCTTAAAATCGTCGTTCTCACTTAGCCACAATCTTACTTGAACCGGTGATTGCAATGGAATTCCAGTCATCGATTCGTAACCATTTTTGGACGGTACCAAAACTGACACAGTCATCACAGGTGACCCTACTGATACCTCAACACCCCATCTAACAGCCACCGAATCATCGAAACGTTGAGGTAAAAGTGAACCTAATTCTTTATATTGGACATAACTCAGTACAGCCTTACGATTGCTCAAACTATTTCTCACGTTCAGTTCTCCTTGTGCCAATGGTTTAATACCCAATATACTCAGAGGTACTTGTATCTTGGAATGTGTATCGAATCTCTTTGGATCTGCCATGTAATTGTTGTACTTTGGAAAACTTATCGATGGTCCGAAATGTGTAGTCGTACTTAGAAACGCCGAAGTATCAGGCAAAACGACTTTTCGATCTGCTTCCGAGGGCCTTGCGGTAGACATCGAAGGATCCTCTTTGTATTCCGCTGCTTCGAAACCGAAAAGACTTTCTGAAGTTACTATATCCAATCCGAGTACTATATTACGATCAACGACTTCAAAGGGGCTGGTAAAAGTATCGTGCTGAGACGCAGTCAATGTGTTCAAGTATCTGGCCAATGCGTTTAAAATCTTGTCAGGACTGTCACCGTTAAGGGACTCAATCCTTCTCCAATTTTCGAGATATTTCGTCTGTAAAATAGCACTAGCTATGCCAGCGAGATTAGCTACGTAGTCTTTGTCCTGACTATGAGTCAAGTTAAGGCCAATGAGACTCTCCTCGTAACGAAGCAATGCAATTAATAGAGATTCAGCGACGAGTAAATCGGCGCCATACATGTTTTTCGTAACGTTGGCGGCATCGTGTACATCCTTGGCCAGTTTTACAGCTACATACGTATTCAACATAAGATCTTGAGCCTCCAAAGCGGCCAACTGATGTCTCTGTTCGACAAAAGCCTCCGATGTACAATTGAAGAGATCGGGTGGTTGCCATCCACCTAATTTGTCGTCGCAAGATCTCGAAGTTTTCCCTTCCGCTGTGTCAGGACAATCCTCGACAGCTGTCATTCCAAATTTAGTCCTAGGCCACCATAAACCTTCTGAGTAGGACCTAGGGCAACCATCATAGATCACCTCGCAACCTTGCAATGTCACTTCTGCATAAGGATTTGGACAAGCTGTACAAGAACGACCGATAACACCAACACGACAACGACACTGGCCAGTTTCTGTATCGCAACGCGGTCCAAAACTTCCAATTGCATAACATCCACAGGGAATACATTCCTTTTGTCCCGGTGGCTGATAATGATTCTCTTTGCAATAGCATTCGCCAGTTGTTTTATTACAAGCCGGATCGTAACCTTTAGATTCATCACAATGACAAGGACCACAGACTGGCGTTCCCCACCATGTCGCTGGGCAAGGTTGATCTGCTTTTATTTCGCAATAATCTCCAGAGTATTCCGGTGAGTTACAATCGCATCTAAAATTTGACATAGAATTTGACATAGAATTTGACATCGTACAGTATTCATTGGAATGTCATTAATAATATACGTTTAGTTTATGGAAATGTAATGAAAATTGACGTACCTATATCCTTTATGGAATTCCTTTTCCTCGACGCATGTACCAGTATTGTTACAAGGATTTAAATCACAAACGAGCTCGCAGCTGCGTCCAACTCGACCAGCCGCGCAAACGCATTCACTTGCTTGCCATTTCGTTACGCAAATCGATGCTTCAGGACAGTCTATGCTGCATACAGATTCGGATATGCAGCCAGTTTCGACGTTCTCTTGAACGGTCGGTCGTTGCAATACGCTTTGATTCGTACCGATTCGAAGATCTTGCAGACAGCCATCGTAGAATGGTAACTCAGTGTTTATAGATTGATCTGGACCACCAACTAAAATCCTGCCTACGTAAAGTCCTTGCAATTTCGCGGCTAACGGCGAATTCAAAGGTTTATCACGATAATCCATGTCGAGAGAAACGTGACCACTTTGCCAAAGAACTTCGAGCCTGTGCCATTCGCCATCAGCAATGTTATACCATGTTCGTATGATGTCTGTACCATCCAACGAAGCTACCATTTTTCCATCACGAATCTCCAACAGGACCGAACTATTTTGTCCAATTTGTACTGCCATGACGAACGCATGTTTCGCCCTTGTCCTTAAACTGAGCGCCGTCAGCCACGGTAGTTGAATCGGTCTAAGAAGTGGATTGAAGTTCAACAAGCCATCACCATGAAATTTCCATGGTTTCCCAACCTCATCTTCGCACGTTGGTCCAGCGAAATTTTCAGTACACTCGCAAATAAAACCATCCCAGACTTCGCGACACTCACCGTTGTTTTTACATGGTATGGAAGAGCAAAATGCATTCTTTTCTGGGCAACCAGCGTTAGTGCCATTATCCGCGACGAACGAGTTTAAATCGACGAATATATGATCGATGTAAAGATCGCTGATACAACCAACAAAGTCCTTCGTTCTAACGGGAAAGTTCGAGGGAATGGCAGGTAAGCCACCTAATTGTAAAGGCCCTGTTAAATCTAAAAATCGATGACAGGTCTCCGTGATGAGACCGCAACGATCTTCGAGTATTTGCTCGCTTCTTCCAGCACAAGCCCATTTTGGGCCTAATCTTTCACCATGTTCTAATGCCAAAGCAACGTCACAATTGTCTAAAGAAATCGTCACTGTCTTATTAATGTAAGACACTTCAACCTCGTGCCATTGTCCGTCAGATACACCTCCAGGAATTTCAGCTGATGCTCTGGTGACCTCATCCCCAAGCGAAAAACTAAATTGTACGTGAGATTCGATGATCTCTAAGGCCACAAAATCGTGTTTTTCGTTGTAACGACCATTGTAGAGAAGTAGACCATCGGACGATTCTGTAGCAAACCTCAGTCTCAAATGGAGCCTGTGCCGTTGTTTTAACGAGGCGAATGTAAGGAATGTAGCTGGTCCAAAGCTACGTGCTTTCAGTTCACACAAAGGAGTGACATTTTCTAGAACTCTTACTGGACATCCCTCGCAAGTAAACCCTCCTGTATTCTTAATGGTACACTGAGAACCACCTTTACAGATGTCTGGTGCGCAAGTGTTCTTGTCTAATGAGATTTGACAATTTTCTCCAGTATAATCGGGCGAGCAGGAACAAGCATATCCACCTTCCCTTCGATGACAAGTCCCACCGTTCTGACAGGGATTCGAATAACACAAATTCACTTCTGTATCACACAAGTATGCTTCTCTGCTACCGGTAAAACCTTTTGCACATTTGCACGCGAAAGTGGTGACTGGATAAATTGGCCGAAAGAGTACTGTGTCGCTACTGGCAAACCCAGAAGCATTTCCAAACTTCAATACGGTCAAACACTCCTCGAAATTGAGACAAGGTTCCCTTACACAAAGATTATCATCGAAGGGTAATACTGTGACAGTGGCAAGCCTCGCCAGGATTCCACGATTCAAATAAACTCGTTCTTGAAGAAATTGTGGACTGTAAAACTCGTCGGCTGTACCTGGTTCGACCTTACGAGCCGAGAAACTAACGTTCAATATCTTCCCTTGGACATTTGCATCCTCTTGAATGCTAAATAAAAAAATGTTCTCCCTCGGACATGGTATAATGGCAGCGAGACCGTCCAAGAAATATCCTAATAGTGGGCTTAGGAAAGCTTCGACCGTCATATCGTCGAGCCTAACTGTTATCGAATTCAAGAGCATCTCGTCCGTGATCAATCGTACTGACAGAGTCATGGTAGCCTTTGCTTCGTTGACACCATCAGTTACGGATACCTCCATCGTTGCTACTCGTGGTACATTTGTATTTAATTGTGGCGAGAGACGTATTTCACCCGTCGTCTTATTCAGATCTATCAGATTAGCATTGTTACCAGCGAGAATGCTGTAGACCAGCTTATCGGTAACGTCGGCATCTACAGCCGGTATCTTGCCTATTGCAGTGGTCGGAAAGAAATCTTTGAAGTTATTGAAGATTATTTGAAAATCTTTCAGTACTGGCGCGTTGTCGTTGACATCTGTTACCATAATTTGCACTAGAGCATCTGATCGCAATGGTGGAGAGGCTGCACGAACAACCAATTCAAATTTCTTCTTTGGTGACTCGTAATCAAGTTCTTCGAGAGTGACCAGTTCTGCACGATCACCACCTGGTCTTACATTCAAGGCAAAACTATTTGAATCTTCACCGCCGATAACAGAATACTGAACAACAGCATTTGGACCTTCGTCAGGATCGTGGGCGTAAATCTCGCCCACAGTCGAGCCCACTGGAGAATTCTCAGCAATGTAAAGTACGATCTTATCGTTTTCAAAAGCTGGAGGAGAATCATTAACGTCCTCGATCTTTACGATAACTGGTACCACTGAAGATAACGAAGGTGAACCTCTGTCAGCAGCTACAGCTTTTAGAATGTACCTCGCAACGGATTCTCGATCTAACGATTTGGAAGTTCTCACTATTCCTGTAGTTGGATCTATAGCGAAGGCACCATCTCCGTCATCTTCCAACGCGTACCTTACCTTAAAGTATATTAGGAATTAATATAATTTTTCAATAGAACATATATTTATTCCGAATACCGTAATATATCGAAGAAAAATCTTACCCTTCCATTGAGATCTATGTCCTCATCGGTAGCAGAGACTCTGAGGACGCTCGTGCCAACTAAAACATCTTCGGGTATAGAACCTTGATATTGAGGTGCTTCGAACATCGGTGCATTGTCGTTAACGTCCGTAACCGAGATCTCAATGTCCGTGGTATCAGAAAGAGGTGGTACGCCACCATCTCTAGCTGTTACAGTTAACACGTAGCCCGGAACTTTTTCACGATCGAGTGCTCGAGTGGTAGTGATGGCACCGGTCTGCGAATTGATCGTAAATTCTGCTGCTTCTTGTTCATCCCCGTCCGTTCCAAGACTATAAGTAACTTGAGCATTTTTACCGACGTCAGAATCAGTGGCACTGACCACTAAAACAGTCGTACCAACTGGCGCATCCTCGAAAACCGAAACCGAGTAAGGAGCATTCTCAAAAACCGGTGAAAAATTGTTCGCGTCGGAAACGTTCACGTATACCAGAGCAGTGTCAGTTCTTCCACCACTATCAGAAGCTGTCACAGTCAATACGAATCTTTTTTCTTGTTTATAATCTAAAGGTTGAGCCACCGTGATCAAGCCACGTCCATTCTGAGAGGCTATCGAGAATCGACCTCTCGTATTCCCAGCAGTAATCTCATAATGTATCTTCGCGTCTTCGTCAGGATCTGTAGCGGTGACAGACGTTACAGGAGTACCCGGTGGATCATCTTCCGACACTACAGCGTCGTAATTTTTTGGATCGAAGTAAGGATCGTTGTCGTTTACATCGGAAACTGTTAGGATTACGGTGACGCTCGCCGATTTTGATTCCTCGCCTGAATCTGAGGCGATCACTGTGAATTGATACCTATGAAAATCAAAGAGTCAACTTTAATCTAACTTTTCGACGTCTAAGAGTAATACCAAATCGAATCCAAGCTCTAAGCTAAGGTGCTACGAGAATCAAAATAATTACCTGGAACATTCTTCACGATCGAGTTGTTTCGTTGTGTAGATCCAACCGGTATCAGGATTTACGGTGATGGGAAAATTATCTGTGGACGCACCGGAGAAGTCGCGAGAAGCTATGGTATACTTAATTTGTGCATTTACACCTTCGTCGGCATCGTAAGCCTGAACTTTAAGTACCGAATAACCGATTGGTACGTTTTCAGCTACGGCATCTTGAAAATGACTGGTATAAAACCTTGGTGCATTGTCATTGACGTCTTTTACGTGGACCAAGAGCTGAGTGGTGTTCGATCTCGGTGGTGTTCCACCGTCCTGAGCCCTTATTACGATCTTGTAACTCCTCATTGATTCGTAGTCTAGAGGCTTCACGAGAGCAACGTCACCACTCATGTTGTCGATGGAGAATGTATTCTGGGTGTTACCACCGATTATCGCGTATCTCACGGCAGCGTTATTGCCTGCATCTGCATCAGTCGCTCTTATTCTAGCCACGATCGGATTCGATGTATAATCTAGATCCTCTGGTATCGCTACGGAAAATGTGCGCTCGGTGAACTGAGGATAATTATCATTGTCATCAAGAACACGAACGATCAACGTGGCGTTCGCGGTTTTACGCGTCGACGGTGGGGTTGCCAGGTCGGAAACACAAAGTATCACGGTATAGATCTCGGTCTTCTCTCTGTCAAGTGGCATCCTCGTGGTAACTACACCAGAACGTGGATCGATTCTGAAGGTAGAGGTATCTTCAGCATGAACAGTCATACCGCCGCCGCTTGTCGAAACGATTGAGTATTCAACGTCGGCGTTCCTCCCGGTATCCTGATCGGTCGCTTTTACCGTGACGACCGTCGAACCGACCGGTACGCCTTCCCTAACCGATGCATCGTATTCCGGCCACTCGAAGCAGGGGGCATGATCGTTTGCATCCAATACGTTCACTTGAAGAGTGGTAGTGCCTGTTCTTGGTGGAAATGAGTCGTCCACGGCCAATACTCGGAAGTAATGTACATCGACGCTTTCTCTATCCAATCTGGCACGTGTGCTCACTCTACCAGTAACTGGGTCCAGAATCAAGAGCGTCTGTGAGCGAGCGTCTAAGATAGAACTCATGGAATATCGTACTGTTCCGCCTTCGGGATCCCTAGCACGAACGGACGTCACATAAACACCTGGTTCTTTTTCCTCTTCAATCGCTGCGACGTAGAGAGGTTGCTCGAAATATGGTGATTGATTTTTTAACTCTCTCCTAACTCTCCTACCAAGATCGGTATCGTCGAGCTGCCGATGATGAAATACGATTTTCAAACGATGTTCCGCATCCGCCAAACGAGACTCTGCATCACATCTCAGATTCATAGACACGGAGATCTTCCATAGGGGATCTACCAGGCATTGTTCCGACGCCGAGACCAAATCCCCGGCTGCTCCTTCGATCAAAAAACGAGGATCGGCAACGCCACCCCACCTGGTCTCGCATTCCTTCAGTGCAGTCTGTGGTAGGAAGTCTCTAAGAGCTGCAACGAGTTGCGACGTTCTCAAGCAGACTTCGATGAACCTGTAGGTAATCGTGCAGAAGACAATTCCTTGTCGTCATTGAGACTTCACTAACGAATCATCAGATCGAATTCAATTAAAAAACGAGAAATTAAAAAACGATTACCTTTCCGTAGTTGGCATAGCATAAGAAGCCAAGGTCTCTGCCATCCATCCTCTGGTAGCAGCAAGATCCCGATTTTCCTCACCACAACCGGTTATCAATATCCTTAACGGCAAACTATAATAATCGATGGTTGGCCTGCCTAATCTCGAACTCGTCGAGTCCACGTAGAAGGTGAAAATTCGAGGATATTGAAGACCTTCGCAACTTAATGGCTTAGCCAATGTCACACGTCCAGTATGGGGATGAACCTTGAGGAGTTTTCGTGCGAACCATGCTGTCCGTTCGTTCGAGACCTCGTACTTTCGGCGACCACCCAGCTGTGGTACTCCCGCCTCGAAAACAATGGTACCAACTGGCGTACTCGAGGACAGTACAGCGAGATAACCTTCCGCCAGTGTCCATAGTGCCGCCAGACACATAGGCAGTATCCATTTCCAGCTTGCCATTACACCCTCTTAATACCTCTACCAAGCTAGCCTTCACCTTGTATCTTCATCCAGGTGTCTGTCGTCCCATTCTCGCCTACGTTTTTCTTGCTTCTTCCGGGTTCAACGCACTACCATCCTGTGCTCTCTGTAATACCAACCGATATTTATTTTTCTCGAGTTTCTTTAACAAAAGTCCTGGATCTTACATCAAACTTCATGAATAGAATTTTTACAAATGAAAATCTTTAAAATTGATTAATTAAAAAGTTCACAAATGTATACTGTGGGAATACATAAGTTTACACGCATGGATATCGTAACCCTCCATCGTTTCAATAGTTTTCAACCGTCCCTACATGCTTGCAATTTGCTAATTAATACTCCTAATAGGGAACTACGAGCAACAGCTTTTGTGGAACAATCGACGCATCTTGAGATTCGCACGAGATCGAGATAGGCAAATAGGCGAGTTTTCTTTTCATTTTGAAAATTATCAAGGGAATAAATTCGAGGAGAACAAAATAAAAGTGTCATTGGAGTCATTGACCGTGTCTCTTTATTCTTTTATAATGTTCTTCCATTTCAAGATATTACAGTATCGCGTTACGAGTCTCTATGTAATAAGAGAGATCCAGAAAAGCCGTTCACCTAATTCCAAAGCCACGTACTTTTATCTTAAACGAAGAGTCACGTGAAATTAATTTATCGAAAGAATTATCGAAAGAAATTTCTCGCCGTGCCCGTAATATTTTCCTTGCTCGAGGAGTATTTAACTCGCCCCAGAACGTGATTCTACCGAGGGAAAAACGTGGGAATACGTGTTTCCGTTTTACAGTTCTTTGCACCTTTCATCGAAGTACCTAACAGGGCCACGAGAAACGCCACTCTTATTTTATCAACCTTATACAAAGACAATTAGTTTTATATTAATTATAAAATCGATCAAACGAATCAAACAATTTTCTCTTCAAACGGACCAATCTACTCTCCGTCTACTAATAAATCTGATCTAATCTAAATGAAATTTGCTAACTTTTCTTATCAAGATTATTCTATTCTATTAGAAAACAAATAAAACGGTGAAACTGTAATGATCCCAAAGAATCTACCTCATCACAGTCTCTATCAAAGAATCAACAGAGCGAGTAAAGAGAATTCAGGACGCGAGGAGCAGCCACTCGAGTCGGTTTTTTTCTTTATCTTATTGTCCGGTTCGTTCGTCCCCTAAGAAGATCGCACTCGGCTAGTTGACCGTGCCGAGAGAACCTCGCGATAGCTCTCCCGGCGTCTGTTCTGGGTCCTCCTCGCCCGGAGGGTATAACCGATCCGGTTCTCGCCAATCCCAATGGCCGATGTACCGGCACCAACCAATCCCTACGTTCTCGGCTTGAGAACAGGTAGACGATAGACTAACATGACCGAGCTCGATCGGAGAAAACGAGAGATGAGAGAAAAACGAAAACGAAAACGAAAACGAAGGGACGAGCCAAAGAGAAAAAGAGACAGACAGAGAATTGTAAAGGGCCGTCTCATCTCGTTTCTCTTCGAGAACGACCACAGCATCCGTGTCGATTCTCTCGCGTTCTCTTAGGCGACAAGCCGTACAAGCCGATAATTGATCCTATTTAATTTATAATGATCATATTTTCGAGTGTACATATACATGTACCTAATATACATACGTGTATAATTACAATGGTTAAATATATAAATATTTCAATAGAAGGAAAAAAAAGAGCTATTATTCATAAAATATCATCACTAAATAATTACAACGATCTATCATGATTTTTCATCGTAGATGCAAACGATGTTCTCATGATCGAACGAAAAGTTCGAAGAATGCTATATCTTGACGCTACTGCCCGTGAAACTATTAATTAAGTCGAGAAAGGTTTAAGACGACGTGGAATCCGGTCCTACCAATTATCTCGAAGGAACCTTTCGAAAGTCGCTGTTGTCTGGACAGGCAACAAGCCTAACTTTTGCCTCGTGTTTTTTTCTGAGATTATAACCTTACTCGAAAAGAGCCTGAAAAGAATAAATTATCTAAGTTTTAAAAGCTATCACAGAGGGAGAGAGAGAGAGAGAGAGAGAGAGAGAGAAAGCAATTAAAGGAAAATTAATTTATGAAAATTCCAATGTTACCAATCGTTAATAATATTTAAATAAAATTTATTGCATGACTAAGGAAAAATTTCATTTTAAAAAAGAATACATTATTTATCTTATATTTTATATAAGTAAAACCCTAGAAATGAGTCTTGAATCACGATACTTGTCATACGAAACGACTTGGAAGATGATCAAGCTTACAATTCGACCCTTAGTCTAAGTCTTAAAAGGTCCCTCCCGAGAATTTGACCCTTTTTTACTCGAAGACGAAGGTGTCACCCTTTCTCTCTTTATCTCGATTGACTATGGTTTCCTCGAACTCGAACGACTACATCCAATCGATTTTGAATTAGTTCAAACGACCGTAAAAGCTAATTACCTGACACGTACCTTTGTGAATTTCATTCTTAAGAACGCGTGGCTACGTCTACTGGAACTAACTGACACGTTATCCGTTAGTAATCGACCCTTGTCGTAAGTATTATCACATCTTTCAATTAAATCTATCTAATTCTATAATACATTTGAGCTAATACAAAATTTATAAAATAATCGACACTTCAAGCGTTCCTTGAAATCTATTTCTAATATTCTAGAATGGATCCTATCTTAATTTATTTCTAAGGAAATTATAAAACAGAAAATTCATCATGATTTATAGACTAAAACAATTCCTTCTCTTATTTAAGAGTTTTAAAAGAAATTGGCAATCCTAGATAGAAATTCATTTGTCACAGATCAACGATTTGATAATAGACTTTAATATAATTCCTACTTTCTCCAGCGGTATTCTCTAAGACCATACAGATTTTGCTTGTCACGCAATAGTGCAGCTATGTGTATACATATATATATATATATATATATATATATATCTCGCATAATCTAAAGAAATATTATTGCAATTTCTATTAGAAATGATTCTAATTTTTGTTGGAAATATTTTCAATGTTTCTATTATTTCCTAAAACGTTACCAGGTGGATTAGAACGATTATAGGATAACAAAAGATCGATCTAAATTAGGGAGAAACGTAAAAGCTTCTTGGTAAAGAAAAAAGAAACTAGAAAAATAATGTGCACGCCATCGTAGACTCGCCGGAAGGGAAGTTTCGGGTAATGTCGGGACGTCGGCCTTCTCCTTTTCCTTTTCTTTTATGTTCACCCTCATCCTTTTTGTTCGTTCATCTGCTTGGAACACGCGAGGGACGGCGCGTAGCTATTACAATAACCGGTGTACGTGGTTCTCCTCTTCTTCGCCAAGGCCGCGACAATCAAAGTCGAAAGAGATAGGTGTGCACCTTACCAAGAGAAAGAAAATTTACATGATTACGCGAATACGATCAAATTTTTCGATTATTTTACAATATTCAAACGTTTTCATTTTTCTTCAAGTATCAATTTTATATCCAATTTATAAAATGTAATATCTCTATTCCATTATATTTTTAATTTGATAATTTTAATTGGGATGAGCGAAGGATTACTGTCGTTCATACTAATTGGAAAACTTTGCTAATTTAATACATTTTTTTACGCGGATATCTCTTGCTTGAAAAAAAGAAAAAAAAAAGAAAAAAAAAAAAAAGACAGAAAGAAAGAAAAAAACAAAGAACATATTTTCTAGGCAAATTTCCAAGTTCTAAGAAAAGGCTCGTTGTCCGACCACAATATAAACCGTTAGTTAGAACGCGATAGTGCAGACTGTAGCTTCCTTAACGGTGAGTTACAGGAAGAGATGAAAAGAATGAAAAGCTGTGTATTATACCAGGGATTTACTTTCTATAGTGGAGATAAAAAAGAAAACAAAAAACGAAAGAGAATATTTTGAGACATTAAGTTTTCTATTCAAGATCAAAATGAATATGAAGGAATTAAAGATAGAATAAAGAAGACAGGTTTTAGAATAATCTCTTATCTATCGTTAATTGCTCGTTGTGTCCAACGGTGAAGAAAACGAGTAAATAAACGCATCAGACCATTAAATTCGTGTTACCCTAGCGAATCAACGGTTCCCTTCTGTTCTTTCCTTTTCTATTTCTAATGAAGTTCTTAGACGAGATTAGGATCGAGCATAAGTGGTCATATTAATAACACGCTCATTTAAACTTTAAGTAAAAAAGATTTGCAATTTATCAATGGCGTTGGTATTTCATGCTGAACTTTCAAACTCTAAATCCTCTAATTCTATACTTGGTGCATAAAAGAAAAAAAAAAAAAAAAAAAAAGAAAAAGAAAAAGAAAAAAGATATTAAACGAGAAAAATGTAATATATTGAATATGACTTGAATATCTAGAGAGATATTTTAACGATCTCACATAGAATGCTAGTCTTTCAATCTATGAAGAAATAAACTCTCTTTGGATTTCATCGAAATCCGAGTAATAAGGCTTCCGTAATCGAATTAAAACGACGATATTAACGAATCTCTTTTTATCCATCTCTTTTTGTCCTCTCCTTTCATTTCTTCTTCGATTTCCTCCGCAATCGAATGGCTTCCTTAATGTTAATGTATCTTTCATCTTTCCTATAAATAGTTTTATAAATAAATATCTTTTGATCGTCATAAAAAATAATTATATAAATATATAAATGAACATTTTTTACTAACATTTATTAATTCTAATTAACAGCCTAATTTATGTCCCTTATATTTTTACATTTTTTATAAGCTCCTTAAAAATGCAAATGATATGAAATTATTTTAACAAAAACAAAGATGAAAAGATGGAATCGTTTGGATGAAATAGATACAATAAATGAAGAAGATCTGGACTGATCGTTCTACCAAGTAATCCAACGAGGATTCAAGACGTTTGCCAAGGGTTCAATGATGCTCCTTGTTGTAAAGGAAACTTGAAAGGAACTCGTGTGCGTTCTGTACGCCGTATCAGTCGCAACTGTACCATGGACGAGATGCCTGCCGCGGATAAAGGTTTCACGGAAGAACGTTCAATTTTATGGAACCTGTTCCCACCGAGAGAGACTCCATCTTCTCTCTTTCTTTCTCTTTCTCTTTCTCAAACGGGTTTACTTAGATGCATACATTTCATGCTCGTACGCATACGAGAGACGCCTTTAAAGCTCGTAAATTAACGTTTCATCGTTACAAGCCTAACCAGGGAATCCGAAAATTCGTAATATCTTAATTAAAATTTGTTTTGCGAGGCTAAATGAAAAAGATATCCCCTGAATCGATATTGAAAAATAGAATATGATTAAATATATATAATTGACGACATCGGTGTAATTAATCATTCAATTGTTAATCAATACGAACAAATAAATATTATCATTGAGTAAATCGTTGATTATGAATTGCATCGAACATACTTGAAGAGAGAGAAAAAAAAAAAAGAATTAAAGAAAAGTTGAATTAACTTTTTAAAGTCTTATTTTTATCTGTCAAGATGTTGTCGGACCAGCATAATATCTTTTTATTTTATTTCATTCGATTACTTCATCCTCTAAGCCTCCATGTTCAGTGTGTCGATCGTTCATACTTATCGTGTATCTCGTAATAATTCATAAATAATACGCTTACAGATCGTACCTGGTCGCAAAGCAGTTTCCATTTTAATCCCATTTAATAAATCTTGAAAGTTTTTATGTTTATATAAATATGAGATAAGATTTGAGATATTGCGATCGATTTCATTCTACAACATTTCATGTATCTAACATTTAGTTTGTTACAACAAATATACTTCGGTTAAAAAGAAACGAATAGAAATTAATTTTCTAAATAAATTTTCCTCTAGTGAAAGAATAACAAGTCTCTAGCCGATCGATGAGTCTCTTAACGAGAGAGAAAAAATGAATAGAATGAAAGAGAAAAAGAGAGGAGAGAACAATTGAGTCGAGATTGAAGCGCTTTACGCTTCACCACGAAAGAGTATGTACTTTGGAGTCTCGAACGTATGCGCGTGACGCTCATGAACGCATCTAGCTCGAGTAGAATGGAGACGGGAGAAGGGAAGGGAAAAAAAGAGAAGTCATTCTTCTCCCTTTCTCTGCCAGGGGTGAGTGACTCACGGTTCGTAGCTTCGACGCTGCACGTCGGGACGCCTACCCTCCAAATATTGATTCGCTGGTGCTGCAAACGAACGCGTGGCGAGTCAACCCCTACTTGTCTTCCTCGTCTCTCTCTCTCTATATATATATATGTGTGTATATATATATATATATATATGTGTGTGTGTGTGCATGTGTGTGTGTATAAATCTTTCTAACCAATCGAAAACGAGATGGAAAAATATATATCTCTTAATCGTTTACTTGTATAAATCCAACATTGATATTAATAGTGAAATTGTTAACAGATCAAATATTTCCAAACGATATTAGCTGATTAGAATAATTTTACATGCCTATCTCACATATTCGACCTAATAATTATTTTAGAAAATATAGAGATTTTGTTTTAAAAGAAAATACTTTAGAAAAGATCCATCTTCAGGCTTAAAAGAACGTCTGAAATCTTTGATCCTTAGCAATGTCCAACAGGAATAATAATTGGAGTGGACAAGCAGGGGGAAAAAAGAAAGAAAGAAAGAAAGAAAGAAAGAGAGAAGGGTCTGGTGTCCTTCTCATCGGTATTTCTCGGTCTTCCTCGGCTTCTCTCTTACTTTCTTCGCCCTCGATTTCACCCCCACCTTTATATAAACGAATGGCGGGTGGTTGCTCCTGCGAATATCGACCGACGCAATTTCTACGTCCATGCTCAAGCATACTTCGTATCTTTGAAAGAGTGAATGGACGACGCTGATGAAAAGAACTTTGAAGAGTCTACGATCGATCCAACCACTCTAACAATCTACTCTGTCTTTTGTTACAAAATAATTATTTTTCTGTTCGATATAAAAAGAAACAAAAAAAAAAGATATTAACATTGTTGAGTTATCTCTCATATTTTTAACTTGCTCGTAATCAATTTCTAGCCTTTCCTGAAGGAATAAAAAATGTTGAGAGAGTAGAATTGAGACTAGTGTCGGTGGTGAGACCACTCGAGAAGTCGTTACTCCGACGAGAGATACCTCGAATAAGAATAACACGAGAGAGAGAGAGAGAGAGGGGGGGGGAAGAGAAAGAGAGAGACAGAGAGAGAGAGAGATGGATGTCTACATAATGCACGGCAAAAGAATGAACAAAAATTACACGATAATTATAATATTCTCAATCAACTTAAATCACTATGATAAGGCTAAGTCATAGAATTAAAAAATGAAACATTCAAAATCGTTTGAAAGAAACCTAATCAAAAGGACTTGCTGTAATAAAACGATATTATCATTAAGAACCCTTTCTTTTTTTCTCTTCACGCAAGACGCCTCCTGCTTCCCGTGGGAACGCAGAATGAACTCGAAGAAGAAGGAAACCCAGGGTAATCCTGAAAGGAAGGAAACACAGTCATAACTTAGCCGCGTGCGAGCGTAAAGATCGAGTCAGCTAGTCTTTTTCTTCTTTGGTGTATAGACACGGTGCAAGGACGAGGAAGAAAGGACGCTGATGATATTGAAGAAAACGAATGAAGGAGGAGTAAGAGGTCGTTGAAAAAGGTCACTCACCGGCCCATCAAGGTCACCCGTTGCTAAATCCCTCACATTTCGAGTACCTTGTCCACGGTGTCGATTTCAAAATCCAGACACACTTTCACTCCAAGGACTCATGCAAGATCGATCAATCTGAATACTTAGTATATCTAGAGAGAAAGAGAGAGAGAGAGAGAGAGAGAGAAAAGCTACGTTCTACCCCTTTTCACGTGTACGAGTTCACTCAGAACCGGTTCGTTAACCAAAACTCTCTTCCGAGACAGAAAAAGAAAGATCTTTTTTTTTGGTACACCAATGATTTTTTGTATGCCTCTTCGATCACCTTTTAAAATAGAAAATGAACAAATGTATATTTTACTCCTGTTTGTTTGTTTTCTAGCTTTAATATGAGATGTTTGAGAACAATGATGAACTCTTGCTTGCGAGGATACACATTGTCCTTCGAAAAAAAAAGGAAAAAAAACACAGTGAATGGGAGATGGACACTCACTTTTTAGCCGGCTGTGCCAACGACAGCGTCGCGATCGTACTAACGTCTCGGCTCTCTCGCACGAGGCACACGCGCGTCGCTCAGGTGCTCTCTCTCAACGTTGTTGAAGGCGTACCGCCTTTACTATCACATACAATCGAGAGAGCCATTACTATCCAGGGAGCGAGCGAAGGTGGAGCCGTCTAGCGGTAACATAACGATCCTGGAAAAGAAAGAACTGAGTCAATACTAACAGAAGAAAAGAAAACTAACAATTAGTATTTTTAGCAAAAGAAAATTATATCTCTAATGCCATTAAGATTATAGTTATCCTTTAAACAAATAATACTAGTAAAGCAATAGTTTCAATCTAAATATTTAACACACTGTTACTTAATTATTCACTCTAACTTAACATATGATTAGATAATATATAATATATTTTAAACGTTTAATTTACCAAAATACAAAATGTTTTAACTTCTTTACCAAGGAATAATATTTCTAATAGGATCAATTAGAATCTTTATGGAACATCTCGCGCCATTAATCGTGACAATCGAGATGGCACCACTACTTTGAAATTAATAACAATAAATCATGACGTATTCATGAAGAAGAGAGAGGAAAGGAAAGAAGATCGAACGGAACGCGTTTGAAATTCCTCGCCGTCTCATGCGAGGAGTACGCGCTTCGTTCTGAATGCAAATGCGTTCTGTAGACGACGAGGAGGGCACGATTTTGTATATAGCAACTATACTACGCTCCTCGTTTCAAGAGCAACAAGAGTTTGTCCTTTTTCGTTCGTTGCGCCACCTGTTATATCTCTCTCCAGCCGATTTCAAAGGCGGCTAGAGTGCACTTGGCTTGCTTTTGTTTGAATGCTGTTAGAAATGAAAGCTTTTACTTGACTTTCAGATGTTGTCCATTCAACAAATATATTTTTCATCGATTCTATTATTAATATCAATATTTTTAACTTGTATATTTACCTTAACAATCGTATCGATGGAGAGGAAGAAATATCAGGATGAAAAACGGAATTTCATTTCTTCTCGAAAAATAATCAAATGTTCTTGTCCTGATAATACGAAATTTGGCAAAGAAAAATGTCGAGAAATAGACGTGGATTATGTTGTACATAAATTGCACGAACTTATATCCGATCCAGTCACTAAAGATGACGTATCACGAATCTCTAGATTGTTATATGACTATCAGGAGCAACTTTGCGATCGGGCTTACGTATCCTTCAACCTAAAATTTGGTTAACTTATAAATTATTAATAATAGACATACACGTACATACCGATGATCATTGTTTTATCCTTTCTCATGATTACGATTAGATGGTAAAACACTTACCAATGGTAATAAAAATAATAGAATTTTTAGCAACGAACGCAAAAAGCGTAGAAGATTATCGTTCGCATCTCGATCAGATGTTGGAGTTTTCTAATCGACCACCTCTATTGGAAAAATTCTTTCAGAACGTTACTTGTTCAGACATAATGGAACAATATTTTACATTCTTTGGCTATCTACTAACGATCTTACCTAGGAAGCAAGAGCTCCTTAAAGTGCACGAAGCCCTTCGTTCTTTATTAATCAGAACTGTGCCAGATGATCCTTCCGCAGTGAAGTCTGAGATTTGTCGTGCTGCTATGGAGAAATCGAATCTGTCCTTTATCGTAACCGAGATATTAAAAACTTCCTCCCCGGAAGAATATCCTACGATCTTGGAGTTGATCTTCCTACTTTCGTCTATTTCCTGTCTCTGTTGTAAGTAAAAATCTTTGGCATTTCATCATCGTTGCATCGTCCTATACAAAGTAGAGTAGAAAAGATTAAGATCGAAATCATTCATGAGTTAAAATCTACAGTACAAAAAAAAAAAGAAAGAAAAAACAAGTACAAAAATAAGTTTAGGTCTCTAAGAACAAAAAAAAAAAAAAACAATGATTATAAAACGACAACAAATTGATCATTTACAAACATAGGTCACAAAATGTTAGAAGGTGGTATTTTGAATTCTCTGCTAATTAGAATGGACCTTGCATACGCGACTCAAGTGTTTTGTAAACCACCGCCAAACGAGCTCCTGGAAGGAGACGAGTACTCAGATGATACAATGGTTTTGATAATGAATATCTTATGGACCCTGATGAGATCTATTTTGCCTCCGAAAGAAGTACCAGCTTGTTTGAAAGACTTCGGTACTCCAGTACATTGTGCTCTGTGGTATTACTCTTCTTTTTTTATTCCTTTTTGAGGAACATCAACGCGAAAATATTGCAAGTAAAATTTCTATCTCAATTTTAGGGGTCTTCGTTATGCCTTCAAAAAACAGATATACAAAAGTCAGAATTGTAAATTCAATGCAAAACTTCGAAACGAAATGACATTGCTCATTCTACTTATAGTTCAACTTTTTCCACGTTATACCATTATCAGCAATGGTATAGCCAACGATGTTCTATCCCTTTTAATTGACTGCCTCTCTGGTAGAATTCATATCTGGTCAAAGAACATCAAATTTGTTCCTAACAAAGAGAACCTCGTTTTCTTGAAAACACTTTTACTAATCGTGTCTGATCTTGCTACGTTTAACGCCTCTATCCATGTAGATAATTTTCTCTATTATGATCATAAAAATTTATCAGGAATCATTTTGAATAAATTATTTCTCTAGATCATGATCGAACTGGACGTCTTATCAGCAATATTTGGCTTCATTGATTTGAATTCAAAATCTGTTTGGAGTCCACCTCAATTTTGGCATCTTTTCGAACATGCAATATTCACTTTGGTTGTACTTGCGCCAAAACTACCTAAGGAATTTGTTGAACACGATGGAACCCAAAAGTAACTTCGAACGTTGTTCTTAATTTCGAGTTTTCACGAATTAATTTTGAAAGCCATTGACATTGTAGATTGATGTCCATTTTGCAATGGTGTTCCTCGAACGAATTTAATTCGAAATTTGCAATGATTTCTACCAAGGCAGTATGTTCCATCGTTCTTTCTAAAAACCCTATCTTGTTGAAAGATTTTCGCGAACAACAAATGATTCTTTTATTGTTCGGTGAGCCAAATTTTTTCAAACTATTTTCAATGAATTAATAACAACTTTGAGGAATATTCTAATATCATTTTTAGATCTTATCGATTGTATCCTACGTATCGATAAATTAACGATTGAGCATCAAAGAATTCTGACAATATTATTCATCACTGCAGACGAAATAATTAGAAAAGAAGCACACCTTCGATTGTTATATGGATACTATAATATAAAAATCATTCGGCAATTGTTAGATAGATATTTTTATCATCGAAAAGATGATGATTTTTATATGGATCAACGGTAGGTTTGGGAAAGATCAATTGAATATGTTCAATGAACTTTTTTGTAATTAAAATAAGAGAAAAATAATTACGATAGTCTTTTGCTAGCGATTGGTTCCTATATTTGGGGATCTATAGTACCATGTCCGATACATTTGAAGAAGTTTGTCGACCAGAATACAGTCTACACTATAATCGACGTAATCGAAATCACTTCTTCTCCTGTTAGATGTTTATTTCTTGGTCTATTAATAGATATTTGTGAAAATATCTTTTGTGGTCATTATCTATGTACTTGGCGTGGAATTGATAAGAACAAAGGATTTATGTCTTTGCTGGCAATGATTTGGAGAGAAGAGGAGAGTGAAATCGGTATTAAGAAACGATCGGATGGCACGATCGAAGGTGAATCTCGAAGATCGATCGTTAACGAGCTATTCTTTACGTACAATTTTTTTTATTCATACAGACACTGAATTACCTCAGTTGGGTCCCAAACAATGGTTAGAGACTTATCGTACCAAACTTAGATACGAAGTCAGTCCTGCAATGATCGATTTGATTGGCTCATCTAGATCCAAGATTTATGCTCTTCGCCAAATTATCGAAAGATATGGAGAAAAATATCAGATGGCTAGAGATCATTACAAAATTTTAATTAATGATTTATCTATCGAAGATAAGGTAAATTCACGAAAAATTATTATTTCCGTCGTAGGATCATAAATAGTTTTTTCTTTTCCCTATCAGATTACGATGTCCACTGTGAATCTTTACTTTCGATTAAAAATTGGACAGACTTGGATCGAGATCAGCAAGTATTTAGCTCAGCTGGGTGTTATACCATTAGGAATGGATGGTCAACTTATGTCTTTAATGTCGCAACGATATCATTTCTGGGGTCTTTTCATTCGGGAACGTCAAAATAAATTTAATGCTACAGCTAAGACTATCGAGGAAATAGAGGAAAAGGACGAATACGCTAGAATTCGTGATTCTTTGTTAGCACCAACATTCGATGCTCTCGACGAGATCGAATATATTCGTAGAACAACCGATAGATCTTATATGTTACGAAAAAAGGATTTTCAAAATCGACAGGTGAACACGTATCTTAATTTTCCTTCGATTGCGGATATCATGCACTGTCATAGGACATTTCAAGATAATGTTAATGTTACGGTACGTTATAATTCGAAAGAAAGAAAAAAAAAGGAAAAGAAGGAAAAAACAAAACCGTTAAAAAATGGACATCTTACGCGTTTTCTTTTTACAGGCAGTTTTCGACCAACATCTTCATCTCACTGGTAAACTTACACCCGACAGCGATACAGATCTAACGCTACCTTCATCCACTTTTCCAGAGAGTTCGTTGTCCTTGTGCATGAATTCTTCTATCTACGACGTTTCCTTTTCAGAAGATTCGTCTTGCGTAAAAAACGTCTCCTTTGAAATTTTAGACATGGAATGACGAAGAAAACCGTTAAAAGCGCCCTCTACGTTAGACGAATATAGAAATTTCCTTCTTTACCTTCTGTAATAAGAAATAACACTTTATCGACATCAAGAAGATAATAAAATCTTCTTTACCATCACTGCTTTCATTTTTCATTTCATACTTGAAACGTTAATTAAATTTGTTACTAATCTCTTCATTTGTATAATTTATAATTAATTCGAGAAAATATTTCTTCTCGTATAAATGCAGAAGCTTTAATAATAATTCGCAACGAGTTATCTCCAGTTGATAAATTTCTTTAGATAGATAAGAGGAAAATAAAATGGAAGGGGAAAGAGTGAAAATAAGGGTAAGAAACGACGAGAGAAGAGAGGAAAAGAGGAGAGGAAAAGAGAGGGCTCCCTCTCGAAGGAGTCGAGCGTTCGTTCGACCGGCAGTGAGAGCCGACATGCCGTTCCCGCCGCAGGCATTCGTTGTCGTTGTTCGTCCGGTACCGGTTTGAGAGCGTCTCGAGACAAAGTTCCTTCGAGTTCCTTCTTCCCCTTTCAGCGCCTTTCCTCGCGCATTTGTGCCTTCTTTCGCGTACAAGTGCCGTATCCGCGTGAACGCGTTCGCTTATTCGACAATTGAACTTAACAAAAGAGAAGACGTTGCTTGGAATAATATATAGGATCGAATTCGTACCACGAGGAGATAAAGAAATAGGGAACAAAAAAAGAGGGCTAAGTTCTTGGAATCAAGGAAAAAGAAATTGAAGAGGAGAACCATACCTTTTCTTCTCCTTTTGCTGGAACATCAAAAAATTACAAGAGTTTTCTTCTCTCAGTCTCTCCCCTTCTCTCTCCTCCCCGTTCTTTCTCTCCTCCCACTCCAACTCCTCCCGTAGCATCCGCCTCTCTCCTTCTCTCTTTTTCTCTTTCCTCCTGCTCCCTCCTTTCTCTTTAAGCGTTCTTCGTCGAAGGCGCGAGGTAGACGGCACCGTGCGCTACGTAGACCGCGCACAGGGGATTTCTAAATTCCTTGGGCGCGGGAGAGTTTTAGCGAGTTTGTAAATATGGCGTGTGAACGGTGGTGCTCAGAACGTGGCGACTACGAGGCGACCGGTTCTTCTTCTCCCTCACAATGGCCTTACGTATTGCTGTTCCTCGTCGTTCTACTCTGCTGTGGATCCTCGTCTTTGGCGATTGGCCAGTTTGGTGAGTCTCTAACTTTCATCCTTCTATCTGCAAAGATAAGAGGACACGAGACGGTTTTCCTTTGGGATGCCAACGCGTAAGATCCTTCGAGAGTTAGAATGAAAGAGTGTGTGTGTGTGTAAGAGAGAGAAAGAGCGAGCGAGCGAGCGAGCAAGCTAGCGAGAGAGAGAGAGACGAACGAACGAACGAACGAACGAACGAACGAATGAGACGGAGAGAAAGGAGTTGGAAAGAGGCGAGCAACGAAAGGAAGAAGGTTGTCCGCTACGAGCAGCGTTAAGGAAAGAGAAAGAGAGATACAGTCGCGAGGTCGGGGGAGAAGGATAGCGAGTTTGCTGACGCGACGAAGACGAAGAGAACGAAAAAGAAAGAAAGAAAGATATATATATATATATATATATATACATCTTTTTACGCACACATACATAGAGCGAAGAGGGGGAACGGGAAAAGTTAGCCCGTTGAACGAGCAAGAAACGCCTCTTCCTACGCGAGCTACTACGCAATTCCATCGAGTCCCGACTCCTTCTCGTTTAAGAGACTCTCCTAGCTTATAGATTCACCTTAGTTTCTATCGTAATCTTTGCGTATAATATCTTATTCAATGGTACTTGATCGAGATTTTCGAAGTTCGCGCCGTAAAACATTGAAACGTCGTTTTCGTACCTCTCTTGGAATCCGTTTGTTTTCCAATCATTTTTTGCTTCTTATTATTCACTGCAACGATGAATCTCCAAGATCTTTCCTCGCGTATTCTTTTCTCGTTGCATGAAAATACATGCAACTTATTTTTTATCCTTCTCGAGAGCAACCTTCCAATGATTTATTCTAATCATCGATCTGTAACGCGTCCATGCACGAATACCTTTGACCGTTGACGATTTTTTCGCATACATTGACTGCACCTGATTGGTCGAAACCACGGAGACCTGTTCGCCTATGAATTTTAATTGGTCGACAGCAATGACGAGATCTGACGTTCATTGGTTATTCATTACGTATCTGCAATATTTAATTATATATTAATTAATAATGATTACTAGATGGAAGCATCGAGAATAATCGGAGACAAAAAAGAAATGAAAGAATACATTGATATATAGGCTTTCAATGATTCCTATAATCGTCCTCCGTTGCTCTCTTTAGGTTATATTTCAACAAAGAAATGACATATAAGAGAAATAAGATTTGTGTGCAAGAGGTTACTATCTCGAGAATGTAAGCAACTCGTTTAAGATCATAAATGATATATATATATGTGTGTGTGTGTGTGTATGCGTGTACGCGCGCGTGTGTATATATACACACATATATACACGCATCGCGTTGTATCCAGCACGACGACGTGAATTACGCAAGGGCGACCCTATGTTTGATGATTTTGTCCTACGTTATTTTCAGAGATTTTCTTAAATACCTTACGATCGATCGAACGCCAATCGATAACTTCGATTTTTTTCTCCTTCATCGAGTAATACAATTTTGGTGCGACGCACAAAAGTCTTCATATCTCGATGATTTATATCAAATTTCTTCAACGTGAACAAATATTATTATAAGATCAACTCCGTAACTACGCACGAATATCTTTATCTCTCTCTTTCTCTTATCATTTTTCTTGTTTTCCTCTTTCTATCCTTCTCTAACCACCTGTTCCACGCACAACCGTATATAATTCCTTCGATGCAGTCGTTAGTTGTATAAGTTACGTACTTACAATGCTCGCGCTAATATAACGGGTGACTAATTTCGATTTGTAAACGATTACGTTTTGCATTCTTGATGAAATTCTAATCTAATCTGACGACATAAAGATCTAAATATTGCATGATTATTAGTAAAAACAAAAAAAAAATTCTGGTAGCTTCGATCGCACGGAGAGAACGACGACCATTTTGAAAAGAAACATAATGGCGGGATATTTGAAATTCGAGAACGAGAGAACCTACGTGTATTAACGTGTTTTTTTTTTTTATATATATATAATTGTACAACGGACCATTAAATCGATAAAACTTCTTCTTTAACATTCATGCTCGACTCGAATATAGATAAATGTTCGTGAATCTGTTTTTATCTGACCGTATTTTATGTCATTGCGAATCTTTTCCAATATACTTACTTTGTCCTCATTCTTCTTTTTTTTTTCTCTCATTTTTTCTTCTTTTATCGCTAATCAATGCTATACGTACCATATGTAACACTTGTACATTACAAAGAAATCATAGTAGCCATCGACTTCTTTTTCTTGCAAACGCATTGTTCAAACGTTAAATTATTCAAACGATATGTGGCTTTACATTTCACTTATGCGTTTGATACTTTCTTTCTTTCCTTTTTTTTTACTTTTCTTTTTTACCCGAACGTTTTTTCGTAAAACAAAATATATATATATATATATATATATATATAATTTTATATCTTCGAAAATTCTCGTCATTATTACGTGCAATTGGACGCATGATAATTTACGATATACAAAGAAAAATTAGAAATCATAGAAATTGTTAAAAAGAAAAGAAAATCTAAATGAAACTTCGACACGTCGTTATTTTCCTTTTTTCTTTCGTTTTTTATACCATTTCTGTGAACGTTCTTGTTCACATATGGCGTAGGAATATCGCCAAGGGTTCTTCTAACTTCTTCTTCTTGACTACGATCTTTGGAATGGTGAGAGAAGCGTTGAGTTCGAGGGCTTTTTCTGCCGTCAACGCGATCATTATGATTCGAGACCTTCCATGTGAGCGAGTGAAAGAGTTCAACGAGTGGCCACTCGTCAATCTACGTTCCAAACGTTTTGCGTACGTTTCTAATACTTACGCATATATATGCCTATACGCGTGTATGTTACAACCTACGTATCCAGATTATCAGAGCGAAGTTAAAATTAAAACTGAAACTTCCTCGACTTAAAGGAAAATTCTTTTTTCGACGAATTTCTGAAATAATCAAGAAATTTACAAACCATACGCTATGATGTTCTTGGAAGTGTTTCAAGATCTACATTTCTCGAAAAATAATTACACTTTTTCCTTTATATAACTACTCGTCTTTTATGCTTTCCTTTGAGAGGAAAAAGAAAAAGAACAACTAAACGCAATACGCTTGATTCAACGACACATGTTTCTTGTTTTATCCGCCTATACATGTGTGTGATGTACGTATGTACAAATTATCAGTTACTTTGTTCGGGAAGAAAGAAGCAAATTATTGGCCATATCGTCGAGTTAAAAATAATGACAGACGTTTCGACCATTTTCAGTTATTTTATGATTATATTATGCAAGTTGTGCATCAAAGAAAAAATTAAAAAATAAAAAAACTAGTTGCGCGATCAGCAAAAATGATTATATAATGTATGTAATAATTCTATATTGTTGCAGATAAAGGGCTAACCCTTTCGTAGATACAAACGTTCACCCGATATCTTCTTATCTCAATGTAAATCGTAAACACGACACACACCTTCGAGCTTTACTCGCATGTCTGGCTTCTGCTTCGTGCGTAAACGTCTACCGTCCTGTGTAATCTATAGCTATTGTATTACGTCCTTACATATGTACTCTATACCTGTTACATTCATACGCATATCCATTGTATAGATATATAAAAATTACTCGAAGGCTTTCGATTTTACTAGATAAAAGTATAGTTTTCAATTATAACACAAATAATGTTACATTCTTTTTCTTTTTTTTTTTTTTCCTTTTTTTTCTCTTTTTTTTCTCTTTTTTTTTTTTTTATAACAAATTCTTTCAATCAACAGTTCATTTTTACAATCCGACAAATGTTTAATTTATGCTTGTCAGCTTAACCGTTAAGTTTCTAATACTCTGAAACGTTTAAATGAGCTTCTGTTCTTAAAATAACACATCTATGTATATGATTTTATATATATACATACATATATGTATGTATATACCATATGCACACCCGCAGTATATGAGGAACATAAAACGAAAGATACAAAAAGACGAAACTAAAACGGGGCCAGCCGGTATAGGCAGACGTATGCGACAAAGACGAGTGAGGCGAATTTCGAAGAGGAAAAGGGTGTAGCTCAGCGAAGATAACGAACACCCACGTGGCACCCTTTTATACGGTCATTAAGCTTGCCTAATGCGAACGGAACGGTCTACGAACGATTATACTCGATTGCTTCTCGTGTGTCTCTTCTTCTGCGTCTCGCAAGCTAATACGTGTTAACGTTTGTATACATGCCACGCTTCTTCGTAAATGGACGGTGAATTTCTTCCAATGACGATACTGTTTACTTTAATTTGTAAACAAAGATTTCTTCTTATTGTTACCACCAAGGAGACGTATATGTCGACCTGACTGTTGCTTAATACTATCGATTATGAAATCTGAAAGTAACAAAATATTTCAATTACTTTGTTTAATACGCACATTCAATTACATCTACGATAAATATTTATAATAAATGAAATCATGGAATTTCTTTAATATAGACAATCGATATAATTGACGAATCGAGTGAGAATACGTAAGCTATGGTCGAAGCGCGAAAATGCAACGAGTTCAATGAACTCGAGCTTCTCTTGCTACATGCTCGTAAGCACGCATGTAAAGCGTTGTAAAAATATACGTCGGACTTGTCTTTGTGCGTGTGTGTGTGTGTGTGTGTGTATATATATATATATATATATATATATATATAAAATATAATATATATATGTAGAACAGATGTATTTATATTTATATACGCATACATATGCATGTTTAAAATGTACTCACACGTGCGTAGGTGTAACGGAGGAGGCCAGGCAAATGCTTAGAATAGTCTCTGCGTAGAGAGAGGGTTTCACACCGGAAGCTCGTCGACCAATAATACAAGTCCTTCCGTTTCTATTTTTTACGATTAGCTGCAAGTTTCTTTTTTTTTCTTTTATCTTCTTTTTTAATCTGTTGTGGATAATCTTCATAATTATACTTATCAGAACATCATGATATATATTCTGATTTATATTCTTTGAATAATCCCATTTGGATGATTCAAATATCTTATTACAATGATAACGTGATGATTAGTCGAACACGAAGAAAAGTTTGTTTATGGTTATTATCAAGTCCTATTAAGACGTCTATTTTACTGGAAGGCATTCTTAGATAGTTCTTGGTAGAGTATCTGTAAAAAAAAAAGAGAGAATACTTAGTTATCATCTTCATAGTTATCGCTTTCTCCGATAGTGAAATTTGTTCACGAAAATAGCCGAGACTTTTTCCATGAAATTGACAATTGATTTTTATATTTCAATATTAGACAAGATATATATATATATGTAGATTCACACTCGATATTAAGTATTGGTTACATCGTACATACATTGAAGATTGTTTACGTTTTTGAATCATACGTACATTGAAAAAATGTACTCATAATATTCGATGAATATTCATGAGATTAAATGATTGATTATGCAAAAAAAACAAATAAGAAACGTTTACAAGAGGAGTAACAAACTTTTTAAAAAACATTCGTTTGTATAAAATATATGTGTAATACGTCCTTGCATTTGCGTAAGTATCCTCGACAATCGTACACATTACGCAAAGAACATAATTGCTTAGTAAGTCATGCTCACTTGAAGCAACAAAAGCAACTTTATTTCGTAAAATAAATTTGCCTTCTTATCTCGAATGTTTACAAAGTTAAAAACAGTTGATATATTTATGATTCAAAAATTCAATTCGAAGTCCAAATTATTGAATATTAACAATTGAATACATAAAAGATTGTCTGATCTATATTATAAATATGTATATTACTTTTTTTTAACGAAGAAACTTCATAGTTAAACAAACTTCATTAAGAAGTAAAATTTTATTAATATGACCTCTAAATTAATCGAGAAATTTTATTTGTATGCTTTAATAAAATTTAATACCAATTCAAGGAAGTTTCATTGAAAGTGATAAGATTTATACAGATTTCTTAGAGTTGAACATCTTTTCCTGAAAGTCGTATCAGTTAATACCTTAATACTGCTTAGAGCTGCCACAATTTTTTTCTTTTGTTCTAATTCTCAAAATTAGAAAGATCGTATTAAAAGAAATTAACAAGGAAAACGGAGACGTATTCTTAAAATATTCGATCGACATGAAAATATCACATATTCGGATCTGCTTCATAAATGAATAAGTTAATGATCACTTTTCCCTGATTTAATCTTTTTTGAAAATTATTCGAGTTATCTCTCTCTCTCTCTCTCTCTCTCTCTCTCTCTCTCCCTTTCTTTTTGTTTTTTTCCGTACCTACACGGTTTCGTGCTCGCATCATTATACTGTTCACTGGCCTGAAAATCCTTGTGGCGTATCGACGAGCTCAGGACACCGTCACCGATCGTGCCTTTTGAAGAATACTTTCGAGAGACTAACCGAACCCCCCTTCTGGTGGTTCGACCTATGTTTTGTATATCGTTCACGCGTTTAAACTAATTAATTATCTCGCCACTTTCGCGTTACTTTCAAAGCCATGACAAAAATTCTAATTTGGTAATTCGGTCGAATATTATTACATGCACACACATACACACTTAATGTATACCAAAGAGTATCGTGGTCATTTAGAAATTACCTCGATGACTTTGTTAATTAAATAAAGCGACAAAGAGTATAAAGTTAATAAAGAAAGAAGAGTATACGTTTTAATATGTAGGTATCACCTTTATAGATCCTTTCCATTGTCCGAACGAAATTTCATTTCTTTTCTATTTGAAAGATTAATAAAATAATATTGGAACGAATTGATATGCAAGTCATTGTTGGTTACGTAGAAATCGAATAAGAAAAAGAAATGAAATAAAGAAAATAATAAGTTTCTTCTTCTTTTTCTTCTTCTTCTTCTACTTGAGTGAACAGTCGTCCTTAGTACTGTAAATCGGAGCGATTTCTCCAGGGGTCATACTAAAGCGGTATCGCGGAAGGGAAAGCGGACATAACGTTACTTCCCTTTGCCGTTAGTATTTCGACAGTGTATATACGTTAAAAATTTTCATTGCAAAATCTAAAGATATAATTATTACAAAATGATATATTAAGTCAAGACATTAATATTACATTTTCATTAGATAAAAAAACAATGTTTCAAATCACTAATAATGAAGAAAAAAAAGAAGAAAAGGAAGATTTCAGTGCGATTTTATTAAAGTATCCTATCGAGTAAGCTCGAAAGATCATTGAGCTTAGTTTAAAGAGTGAAAATGATTATTATGAAGGGTATTCTTGTCGGTTCCCCCCTTGAACGAGAACGCAATTGTACTTCATCGTCGCATTGTCGTTTAAATGGCTCTTCGTATGCACAGGAGCGATCGTGTTCGTCAACGTCAACGTATTGCAACGCGTTCGTCGTGCCTTTTATAACAAAATGAACGTGAGACACGTGCGTTTCGTTCTAATAATAGCCTACGTATATGCATATGCGTGAAACAAAGGGATAGATAAGGATTTACACGAGTTTTGTCTCAAAAAAAAAAAAAAAATAAATAAAAAACTATTTTCGCGTTCTATCGATCGTTCAGTCATCATATTTTCTAACAGATTCCTCGAACTTGTGAGATCTTTTAAAAGGACATCTCTTAAATAGAAAAAGATGAAACGGTCAGGTGTTTTATATATATATATATATATATATATATATAAACACACCATTGATTATACGCAATCCTTTGTTTCGTTTCTTTTACTTGGTCGAAGCTTATGCGAGAACTGAACACGTAGAAGAGAGATTACATATCTTTTTTTGACGTCGCTTATTTCTTCTTTCTTGTTTCTCTTTCTCTCTCTCTCCATCTTCTCTCCAACCATTTTCCATGATCAAGCTTGGCGCCAGACGTAAGATTCTTGAGTGGCTCGTGTGACAAACGCAACAGGATTGAACCCTCGAGCTATGTATATAACCTTTTACTGTCTGCCTCTCTCTCTCTCTCTCTCTCTCTTTCTATTTACGTTTCAATGTTTTGAAATACGTAGCGATAGAATAATTAGAAATACTATTTTAGAACATAAACTAATCGTATTATGAAAATTCATCATTTGAATCGATCAATAAAAATCATCATCTGCACTGATCAATCAAAATTTTGATTCTTGTTCTGATGTAATAATTATCCGTGTAATATAAAATAAATATTAGAATTACGAATCTCGAAAGAATAAATTTTCGAGGAAACTTGGTACTTCTTTTCTTAGATTTCTTACAGTGTTGAAAGAGATACATAACAATTATCTATCATTTTAAGTCGTGAATTATAACTCTTCGCGACATCTGGCAATATAAACGAAATTCCACAAAACGGGTCGAGCAAGCTCGTGACGTGTCACTTGCTAAGGATACTTAATCTTATGCTAGAAAATGCTAGAAAAAAAAACTGATAGCCGACCGATACATTTATACATTTATACTATAATACACACACACATATGTGGATATGCGTATGTGTATGTGTATACTAGATATATAATAATCTGAAAAAGTCTTTGGATTTATAAAACACCGCTTAAAGATACGTAGTTACGAATGACGCATATTATTACAAAAACAAAAAAAAAGAGAAAAAAAGGAAAGAAAAATGTTACATTGATTTTTATAAATTTTCGACTTTTCTTCCGTCATTAAAAAGTACTAACAGTATCCTGGGTCTAGATCGATGGCAGATAAAGATCGAGATTCGTAGAGAATAAAGAACAAAGGTAACAATAAGGAGAGAGAGAAAGATAAACAGAAAGAGATCATGAAATATCGGAGTGACGTTTACGATCGGAACTGACTGCATCGTTTCGACTTTGGTCGGTCCCACGATCCGTTGTTATCTCTAATTGTGTAATGGTACCTCGGAGAATGTAAGAGAATCGGGTCAGAATGTATGTACGACGTTACTTTCCGGCGCAGGGACTTAATTATTCTCGCAATAATTATGCGAAGCTATTGCACCAACACTTACGATATCTTTTTTTTTTTCAAACCATCATCTATCCGTATCGTTAATCGTTCTATAAATAAAGAAGAAAAATCGATTTACAAAATCAACAATTGCTGGATGGCATTTTACAAAATTATTTGGATTTACATAGAAATTTGAAAAAAAATTGAATGTGCAATAGCTTTGTTCTTGTTAATATTTTTATCATAGAAAAAATAAACATTCATGCACTTTCTTCTTCTTGAATTCAGACGATGATGTACAAATTCTTGAATGAAATTAGACGAACAGGATGTATTTCAGCTTGTGCTTTCGAATGCGATAGAGAAGTTTATGCAATATCTACGTCCTCCTGGTATCTTACTCATTTAACCAACGACATAGTATGCCATAATGACTTTAATGTTGCCACGTTAACTGAGGCAAATAAGCTTTCCTTTCCTTTTCCGCTTGACTCTTTCGAGAGACTTTCCAACTTGATCGAGTCAAATCGATGATCGGAACTAACGAGATTTTCTACACCTATCAAACGAATCTGTAAAGAAGAATATACATGTATTAATAAAGAAGAAATATTTAACAATTTGATAAGAATGAAACATATTTCCTTGTTTCCTTCTTTCTAAAATCACCATGGTGAAAGATTTTTGTTTATAGAAAGCGCAAAGGAAAGTCGAACCAAGCTGAACTGTGTGACAAGCCCTAAGAACGGGTTCTCCCCGATGCTATTTTTACGGGGTGTCGCGTATGATACGGGACAATCGTGAGTCACGTTTTAAAAACTGGTTCCGTGCTTCGTATGCAGTTACCCGCATTCTTATACCTGCGAGGAGACACCCGACCCATGCGATTTATGCGCGTCGTGCCCTATGTCTCTTATTGTCTTCTGATTAGAAAATAAGAGAAAAATCGATTACGATTTTTTTACCTATATACAGAAAACTTTATACCCTCATTAGATCAAAACTGAGACTAAAGTCTCTCTTTTTCTTTTTTTTTTTTTTTTTTTAATAACTTTTTCATATATTATTTCAGCTTAAAAATAAAGTGAAAGTAGTATAGTTATTTTTCTGAATGTATTCATGTGCAAAGGATCCAATAAAAGAGAGAATGTAAGGAGTCTTCTTCTTGATGAAGTTACCTGGGAGAGAGACGATACTTTCCAAGGTCGTCCAACGATCAACTCTGGTCAAACTCGATCGGTCGATTACCCAGCGGCGCCTACTCCTCCTACTTTACTTCCCCCTCATCACCTCCTTCTCTATACACTTATGGAATTTTTATTTCGTTTCTTCGGCGACGACCTACGCTCATCTCGACTTCGTTCAGGATCTCGAGAAACCTTGAAGTAGACACGACTTGTAAATTATATACGATATTATCTTCTTCTTCTTATCTTTTCTTCATTTCATTATTTCTCTCTCTCTCTCTCTCTCTCTCTCTCTCTCTCTTTCTTTTCCTTATGATTATTAGTAACGAAATGCATGACTCAAATATTATAGAACGCTATCTGTAAATTAAAACAGAAGAAAGTGTTAGATTATCATAATATTTTTGGGATGTTAAATGGGACACCCTGTACATTTCATCAGTATATACAGATACAATGCATCCCAGACGCATTCAATGGTCAACGACGTTTTCAATTCGCAGACGAAGTAAAAGGGTCGCTGGACTCCGAAGAATCGATTCTTTATGCCGTCGACGTTTCTCTCCCAGACACGGGGAAGAATCTTTCGTGCGAATCACGAACTCTGTCTTTCCTTCTATTTTCTTATTTTTTTTTCTTGAAAGAACAAAATCCTTAGAGATTTTACAATGATTACAAGGTATAGAGATGTTCATGTCATTTTATTTTTGTTGTTGTTATTAGGTATTTCTTCATGAATCTGAAAAAGAAAAAAGATTAAAGAAGATTTTATTCTCAACACTATATAAAATTAAAAAAATATTATACAACTTATAACAAAATGATCTCGTTGAATTTTATGCATTAGAGAAGATGCAAAATGGCATGATATATGTCTTAGGTAAAAAGAGATAATGCGAGATCTTTCGTGTGTGTGTGTTAATTATGATTTGCTTTGCCACGCGATCAAAGATAACGCGAGGAAGTTGAAAAATACGAACGTTGAGAAAATCGCTCAGTGCAGTCGCTGAGGGAGTGAGCATATCGCCAAGAAATAAGTGAAAAAAAATAAAAGAAAAAAAGAATGAAAAGAGTTTCTGACGGAAATGGATATTTCAAGTTGGTCGAGAATAAGCATCATTCAATTGTTCTTCGAAGAAGATTAATTAATGAACGATTTTTAAAATTAATCGAAAATTGACGATTTTGTATTTGTGTACAATTCAACAACAAATAATATTCTATGAACAATTATTTTATAGCAGATTTCTTTACTCAATTCCTGTGACTATCAATAGGAAATCTCTTCCTTCATTATTTCTAATCATCCATTCGCTAATAGTCCACATAGTTTCTAATCTTTCCCTCAATCGACTTACGATTAAAGTCACGTTTAATGCGTCTTTTATTACTAGAAAAACTAATGACCACAATTCGACTATATGCTTTCGTTAAGTTTTTCTAATCATATCTATATCATTAAGATCATTTTTACGAGATTTAGCGTAAAGGTTAAAACATAAAAAGATCGTAAATTGATTGTGAATCCTACATTCGTGTCTACACGAGCATATTCTAATACTAATTATGTGAGTAACATTGACATTGCTGCACCATTTCCGGTCAGATAGTATTCAATGAGAAAAATAGAAAGGAGAGAGAGAAGATACGTAGGCGTATCATTAAAAATCTTTAAATCTTTTTTAGTAATATATATTTTATACTTAAAACAAAAAACATTTTCTATATCAACGAGTGATAATGAATAATTATTTATTATCAAATTGTTAGGTAAGAAATTGCGATTATTTACAATGTTCGTAAGCAATCGTTATATATTATACTTTAATTACACTTTTTACTGATAAACTCTTGATGTTACAATCAAAAATATTCTCTCCTCTCTCTTTTAAAAATTATGATTGAACTATATTCGCTAATGAACTATATTCGCATAATTAAAATCATGCATAAATTAATCCAAAGGACACTCTCGCCAATGGAACTTCCTTAAAAGTATATAGAACGAGGTCGTTGCGAATACCGAATATGTGAAAAGAAGGTATTCCCCGAGGACGTTCATTTTCTGCTCACTTTTTTCTCTAACATTTTTTTATCTTTTTTATAAAATAAAAAAAAAAAAAGAACAGGATATGATTCGTTTTAGTTCTGTCACTTAATCTGCATAACTTATTTTTATATAATTATATCTTGTAATTGATCATATGATGCAAGAAGGAACCTAGTTAGTTTATCGCTCGAATTGCTCCAAGGTAAAAAAAGCGCAGGATTTTTCAAATCGTTCATTTCCTTGCTATCATTCCTAGCTATCATTATTCTTTATTAATTCATTATTCCAATTGTAAATGAAAATGGTTAATATTGCAATCACATTAACTCATCGTATACGTAACAATAAAGATCGTGTCGTTGTCCGAATGATTCGTAATAATTTACCAAATGGAATGTTCATAATCGCGAGAATGGATTCCAGTATTCGTCCTTGACAAGTATCGACTAATCTTTGTATTTGCAAGGGAAATTCGTTGCGGCATGTAATTTCCATTAGCACAGAGACAAAGACGTTGCAGACATCTCTCTCTCTTTCTCTCTCTCTCTCTCTCTCTGTCTCTCTCTTTCTCGATAGCTCAAGGTTGTGTATACGTGTCAAAATTCCTTCTTATTCTTATTCAATTTCCCTGTTAGATTCTAAAGTGAATATAAAACATTACAATTTGTCTATAAAAAATAAAACCAAAGAGGTTGGTCAATTTCTAAAAAAAAAATCTCTGAAACTATGTAAAAATAATTATTTAAATATTATTCAATAAATTTGTATCTCGTGTTAATAATTATCGGATTACCACACTGTATGTAATATTTAATATGTTGCACATAAAAGATCGACGTGCTAACGTCATCATATTCAAAACAATTCTTTATTACTTCCTTCGACTATTAACGGTCAACAATTTTAATCGTGAATCATGTTGGAAAAATTATTATAATTGCCGATAAAAGACCATGCTAAACACGTTATTCACTTGTACGTTGTACGCATTCTTCGATGTACTCGTTAACGCATTCTCTTTTTTTTTTTTTTTATGTAAAAGAAAAAAATAATTCAGAAAAAAATTTACCTTCTCGCTTGATCCAACGTTCGCGTATTTTTATCCTGAAATAAGATGTTGACGGTTGTACGATATATACGTAATGATAAGAAAAAAGACATTGGCTTCGTATATTTTATTCCCGACATCTCGAGCTCTACTATCATGGTGATCCGTTGCAACGCCAATCATTGCCTTATCCGGTCGATCGTTTGCCCTGCTTACTAGCTCGTTGTATGCCGATATAATATATAATATATTACGTTACTTAAAAAAATTAATAACCTGTAACATAATTAAAACATTATGAAATTCAATTTTTATAAATAATAAATTAAGCGAACTAGACTTTTTATTAAAAATCAATTGAATTTAATATGTACCAAGTGCAACGATGCGAGTACGTATACAAGCACGCATGCGATTATTCTTCATTGATGTGATTCATCGATGAAGAATATCCGATGTTATTAATTCATTCTTAACATACGAATTAATAATACCGAATTGATCGCACTGGTATAGGCACGCGAACGGAATAAGAATTGAAAATTAACCCTGTCTAATCTATCAATTAGATCTCTTCGAGCTGATTCCAACTTTATATTCTATACGTTATATCGTCTTTACTTCGATGACTGATTTTTCTTTGTACATTTCATTCAATCGTTAACATGTACATCTATTCTTCATTCGATTGTTGTTAATCTTTTACAGATCACGAATACTATAGTTATTCTGGAATCATGTCAAACGCGAGATCATCAGTCGACTACAGTTTACCATATTTATCCTTTGCTCCTGAAGAAGAGCTGCTTGTCAGAGAACGCCGAATGACTAACGATAAAGACACGATAAACTCTGATAGGGAGCCCCAGGGTGAACAGGCTGGAGACAAGATACATCAACAACAACAGCAGCAGCAACAGCAACAACAATCAATACAACAACAGCAGCAAGGATTGGAGCAAACTTCTATAAATCATCAGATAATTCAACAACCATCGACGCTTCAGCAAAATCTAAAGCACCAACAGGAACAACAGCAGCAGCAGCAGCAGCAGCAGCAGCAACAACAGCAACAAAAGCCTGTAAATGCTACATCCAACTCACAATCAGATGATGTTTCTTATTCGACGATTAGTGGAGCATCAGAAAATCACGATGCAGCTTCCAGCACTAAACCAAGCGTTGAGGTTTCTACGCAAAAGTCTGAAGTAACGTCGAAGAGGAACTCCGTCTTTGTGTCTCAGCCGATGAATCCGGTATATATATATATATGTATATATATATATATATATATACATATATGTATATATGCATCTCGGAATCTTCCATATTACTTTTTCCTATAAAAAAAAATAATATTCTTAGTTTTGTGTTACATTAGAATTACATTTATTTTATTAGTATCAATTACTAATCCTTACAAGTTTGTTAATCTTGAAAAATCGCTTTGGTAGATAACTGGAAGTGTTTCACAGCAACCGACAATGTCAGGTGATACTGCCGAGGAACAGGAACTAAATGAAAGTGCTTCCGGAGGTTACGTTACTGAAACAGTCAACAACCAAAGTAAAAAGAGCGAGGTTTCAGAGCCTACCACTGAGAAGGACAATGGCAATGAAAAGGAACAATCTGATACTGACATAGGCGGGATATCCATCACGAAGTTCTCCGACATGAATGCGTTCAATAAATCGCTCGCGCAGAACAACATAACAAAGACCGAAATGGATGCGCATCAATATTATAATAGCACGTTCATCGTCAATGAGTCAGTTGCAAAGGGTTATTGGGTTGACATGGACAATCATCCTGATCTTCGTGTTAATCATTTGCTCAGCAAAAGTCACCGACGTGCGACAGTAAGAAAATTGTCATTCTTATTTCTAGAACGTAACAATTGATGTTAACAAATAATATTTATATGGAACTTATTAATTTTGTTTAGACCGTCAAATTGAAATTCGACTTTCCATTTTACGGTCACAAGGTCCGTAATATTACCATCGCAACGGGTGGATTTTTATATACGGGAGAGTACGTACATAGTTGGCTAGCCGCCACTCAATACATTGCACCACTTATGGCCAATTTCGACACGAGACTTTCCAACGAGAGTTTTGTTAAGTATGCCGATAATGGTGAGTGTGATTCAATCATCGATAATAATAAAATATTTTCATCTTTTTATATTGATCTTCCCTATCATTTTTATATATTTATTGAACATTTTTCATATTTCTAGGTACGTCATTTACGGTCGAATGGGAAAAGGTTCATCTACAGGAGAAGCACGCCGACAGTTCATTCACTTTCCAGGTAACTCTGCATCAGAACGGTGACATCGTCTTCGTGTATTCCGTTATTCCTTTCATAATAGAACAAATAGAAGACACTACACATCCTGTCAAAGTTGGGCTCAGTGATGCCTACATCATGGACAGGACGGTGTTCTGTAAGTCCTATTTTTGTTCTTTTCTTTTCTCGAAAACAAAAGCTTTCGTTCCTTCGTCGGCTGCTCTAGACATGTCGCAGACACTAACTCGAGCGAATAATCTCAATCTCCACCTGGTGTCGTTTAATTTTAACTTAACGCATAAAGACTGGCCGCTCGCCAGTTCTAAAAACGTCCTACGAGATTATTGGAACCTGGCCCGTCCTCTTTTCTCGTTCCTTTTGTTATTCTTCCTTATTTTCTCCGTTCAGAAACTCTACAAAGCAAATAGAACATTTTTTAAACCTATGATCGTAAGCCGAATTTGAAATATAAATTATTATTTATTGTTTCTTTTCACAGTTGTTCGTCGAAAAACAATCTACGAGTATCATCGCGTCAATTTCAACAGACAAGACATCAAAAATTGGACTGTCATTTATTTGCGTGCATTACCTACTTGCTTGGAAATGGATAATTGCACGGATTGCTTAACAAAGTTAACAGAGTTTGATTGCAAATGGTGTTCCGAATTGAATCAGTGTAGTACTGGTACATTTAGATCACGACAGGATTGGCTGTTGAAAGGTTGTGACATCAGACATATTAAGGAGGTGGACATATGTCCGCCATCTACGACAATTTACAAGGAACAGGAAGAAGGACACGATCACAATGGACACGTTCATACGGAAGAGGATGCACTCTTGAGTAAATCCGTAGTGAAGAAGAAAAGTCCTGGAAGCAGTCCTCTGGAACATCGTGAGTTTAGAAACGATTAGATCTTATTAATTGAGAATAGAAATGATTTCTCTCTCTCTCTCTCTCTCTCTCTCTCTCTCCCTTTAGTCATTTAGACGATCTTCTTAATAATCGAATGAAGAAGATTTATATAACGAGAATGTCTTTTTCAGCTCGAGAGAATATGAATATGAGCGTGTCAGGTATAATCGGGATCCTCCTTGTCGTCACTTTAATTGCCGGTTTAGGAGGATGGGTTGCATACGCGTATCGTAATCCTCACAGTGCATCTGGACAGATGTTAATCAGGGTATGTACTCTAGATGATGCTTTTGACAAAGATCATCTATTGATTGACGATCATTTGAAATCTAGTCTAATATCCTACCGTATTTAAATCGACCGTCATTTATAATTACGAAGAGTGGGATAATAGTTATTGCATTGGTTTTTTTTTAATCGTGACGCGTCCAACAAGCGCGCGGAAAAAGAATATGATCAAAGTTAACCCATGCACCTTTTTATCTCCTTCAGTATCGTCCAAGTCAGTGGAGCTGGCGAAGAGGCGAAGCACGTTACACTGCTGCAACGATCCATATGTGATCGCACGTGGGCGAGATATGAGAAAGTCAACAAGAGTCGAGGAATACAGAAACTTCCTACTACATGTATACAGTAAACACGAGCCACGGCGAAACACAAGCTAAACGTTTACGTAACACAAGCTAGACGTTTGCTCAGACGATGACAAACGTGTCCTTTTTGCGAAATTTACAATAAGTTACATAGATTTTATCCATCGGCTAGTACATTCAAATAGGTTTTATCGTATCACTCGTAAACGAACGATGTAGTCTTGAGGAAGAACAACACTGAAGGTCTTATCGTTCCTACAAGAGAGATCATCAATGAATGAAAACTATGAATTACTTATAAACGAACCAAGGTCAATGAATTCACGAAGGTTGAGTGAGACGCTCGCATTTGTTGAACTAACGAACGACGATCCGGAGGACGATACGCATTTTGTTTATTACATTGGCAAGTTCTAAACAATGCCTTTCGAGACATCTTCTCTACGGTCAAAATGAACTACAATGTAAGCTGAATATATATATATATATATATATATATATATATGTATGTATATATTATAATAGTCAAACGTCTTGCGAATTACATCGTCGCGTACATTATAAAACCTATGCGTTTTTATTATCGCGTAGGATCTTTAACGAAAGCGTTTGATATATACTTGTTAATCGTTACGGTCAAATGTAAGAATCGAAGGGGACGGGTAACTTAGCCTGAGTGTCCAGCGTTTATGTGATTTTAGCAGCATGTGGTATATCTTGTTATTGTTTAAGAATTCGTTTTTTTTTTTTTTTTCTTTTTATCGTTAGATCAATTATAATAATATTGTTTTTAAGTATGTAATTTTCTTAGTCGAAGAAAAGTCAAATCGAAGATCACTCTCAAACGAACAGTTTTTTCATGTAGTAGTAATGTTGAAACTACAGTCTTATTGATTGAGAGCCAATGCAAAGAAGTAAATCAACCTAATCGTTTACTTTCGAATCCGTATTTTCTGCATGGCATTCACCTTGGTACATTCCAAAATCATTGAAGAATACGATAAAGACAAGATGCAACAGAGCTTATTCTTTGATCGTAGTTTCTTCATTTCTCTAGAATATACATACTTGATATACGCACATAGAGTATATGCGTATGTATATATAAGAGTATATTTTCGAAGAAGTTTTATATAAACGAGAGCACCTTCACTTTCAAATGATCATGAAAATAGGAAAATAACAAGAAAAGAAAAAAAAAAAGAAAGAAAAAGAAGATAATAAAAAATAAAATAAAAAAATAAAAAAAAAAAAAAAGAAAGGCAAAATTTATATCTATATCTGATAATATTATTAGGTCACGTTTGTATATATATATATGATAGTTTTTTAAAGCAATATATAATTTTTATCTAATTTTAAGCGAATTCACTGTCGAAAGGTGCCTTTTATCGATTTTTCTGACCAATTTATCGTCGAGGATAATAATCTCTATAATATTTTCTTAAGTATATTTGAAAGCAAGAACGCATTATGCATTTTAAATATATGAATGTTTATATTTGTAGAAAGGTATACCCAATGATCAATTTAATTATGAATATGGATATTCGTTCTGTTCGTGACTAAACCACGGTTTTTATGCGAATACCATCAATTAGTGATCTTTTAAATGGCGACATTTCATTGCAAAATGAAACGAAAGTTTTATCTCTCTCGATTGCATTACGAACTAACGTCTTGGATGTTAATCAAGCGCGCACGAAGAAAAAAGCAATTTATAAAAGAATCCTTATTAGTTTTCTTACATTATTGTACGATTTAACTCATAGTTTGTGATAATAAATATTATAATTATTATGATATTTAATTTTACCAGATATTCTGCCGCCTTTTCTCCATGAACTTCTTATTCATAGAATCGAAAATTCGGATAAACGTGCAATAATACATTATTTTATATAAGTTATTCGTAAAATGTGCCAAGTATTAAATAAAAAATAAAAAAGTGAATAATAAATTATTCACCTACAACGGTTACGTTTAATTTGAGAAATATGTGAGCAACGTCGTGATTGGCTGGAAGAACGGTTCATCGAAAACGATTTGCGATTGGTTCGTACGATTCTACGGTAGCGCCACCAGCCGTATAAATAATTTACTAAATCAATATGGATTAATGTCTTCCTCAATAAACGATTAGTTTAGAATTTAATGAAAAATGGCGTCTTTAACGAAAGCTGTACACATTTCAAAATTGGTGAACAATGTGACGAAACTTATTACAAACTTATCATTATCCAATAATATTAATTTAGTTTCTAACACTAGGTTTATTCGAAGGTTTGCATATAATCGTTTGAACGTATTCCATTCGTTTAATTATATCTCCCATTATAATATATAGGATAAAATCTTTTCCGACTGTTATATTTTTGTAATAATTGCATAGATTACCTATGCAACCATGTGCACTATTGCATGCTTCATCAACAAAATATGATTTAATGGAGTTCTTTGATGACACAATTAATTGGGGTAAAGATGAAGTAAAAGTTGGACGTTCATGGAAGATGGATGAATTAAGATTAAAAAGTAATGAAGATCTTCACAAGTTATGGTAAATTTATTCTTTTGACTGTAAAACCTAGAGAAATAAGTTCTAAATGTAATTCAAGAAATTACAGGTTCGTGTTATTAAAGGAGCGTAATATGCTCTTAACCATGGAAGAAGCATGCAAAAGAAAATATAAGATTTTTCCAAATCCTGAACGAATAGATAAAGTTGAAATGAGTATGTCAAATTTAGAATCTGTAATTCGTGAAAGAAATAAAGCTTATCATTTACTTGAAACTGGAGAAACAGGAGAACGTCCAGGGAAATTTGTATATAATGCGCTTGGTAGGTTATTTCAAAAGTTTCATTCATATCTTCGATCAGATCAAAATCAATTTTCCAATGTTTTCCTTTTTCTTTTTTTCCTAGGTTACAAATCTTATTATCGTATGCGTGAATATCCTATACCACAATTTATGAACAGCAAATGGTATAAAAAACATTTCTTTGGATATCAGGGTTATGCAGTACGGAAATTTCTACGATTGTATAGAGAAAAATTATGGAATATTAAACGGAAAGCAAGAAAGTACGTCTATTATATTTCCTCTATTATATGTGATATATCTGTTATACCAATATCTGTTATACTAATGTTGTTTTTTCATTCATTTAGCCGCGATTTTCAGCATGCTTTAGTCTTGCTCAGAAGATTCCCAAATATGGATATTAATGCATTCAAAGAGAAATATCCATCTGTAGATATAGAAAAAGCAAAACGGTGTAAAAAATCACAAGGACATTTTATATCTTAATGCAATAATCATTGTTTTATGAAAGTGTAACCTATAATAATATAATTAATTGTAAATTATAACAACTTTATTGTATATTAATAGAAGTAAGATTAAAAGTCCTAACATGTACTTGGTTGTATTAGTTCATGTTTTGTCCACATTTGTCGCTGATGTCACGTTTCGCTCCGAGCGAAAGTTTTAACGTCGATGAAAAATTATTCTTACCAATGATTGTAGAATGTAACAAGCTTGTTTATTTGACTAGTTTCGAATAGTTTTATTAATTTTTAACTGTTATAGTATTTCTATCGAATAGAAATTTATGTGGAAAGTATACAGATTTGATATTTATATTAGATGCTAATTGTAATATGTAAAAAATCTATCATTATATGCTTTCCACATAAATGAAAATAGTCTACAAGAAGAAATGGAATACAATGTATAAATTAATACTACTATGATTTATATGTCATATAAATCAAATTATATTATTAAATCTATCGATGAAGTAAGAGTTTTAATTATAATGCGTCAATAATAAATTCAATAGATAAACTTATAAAAGTTATGAAATTATAGAGCTATGGGCTATTAATTATTTTAAATCACAAATAAAAGCTGCCAACACAACTTACTTCGAACGAATTCGACGAAGGTACATGTGCTTTTTAATGAGTTGTTAATCGTAATATACTCGTTTATAATTTTAGGAATAGATGTACTCTATAATATAATTATTATTTCGTTAGATCGAACAAAAATTGTATGTATGTAATTTTAATAATATACAACTGTTTTATTATTTGTCTTGCCACGGTACCTCACAAGATTTTAACATTACAAATTGTATAATGACTCGTGAAGTCTCTTAAACCACCTAATCCAATAGCGTAAACATAATATGTTTGAGATCATATGTGTAACTTTACACTTTCAATGTTTCGAGGTCAAATCTTCATGAAAAATCATAATCTAATGAAAAGTTAATATATTGTACAATAGCGTATCTAAATCAGAAGGTACGATTGTAAGAATAAAATTAGAAAGCTCTGTTACCTGTACCTGCACTAGGAATGTTAATCATACTTATTGTATACTCATTGTATAAGCAGTATACAGAGTACTATTTTTAGATTATTTTGCGAAGTTAATCTAAGCTTACGATTTTCTTTCAATGAACATTGTCTCAAAGATAATTGTAGTTAATGCATATTATCCTATCATTTTGGATAAATGTGAGTACATAGACACTCATACAATGTGATACAACACAATCCTTCACAATTGCCATTATATTACAATTCATTTATCAATATAAATTACTAGCAAATAATCACAAAATTTTATACTAGAGACGATATATTGCACCGTTTTGTGCATAGCACGATTAACATCATTTAGAATTACTAATCTATTCAAATCAGGCAATCTAACAATTCAATTCATTAGACAAATTTTCTGATTATGTTAATAAAACTAAAATATAACACATACATTGAAATTTAGTTGCTGTATGCTATATACTTCGCAGGAATAGAATAACACAGCATTTTAAATGTATAATCTATTATATCATTGAACGTAAAATTCATTATATTTTACGTTCCTTCAACATTACCTTGTAGGTTATCAATATGCAATTTTTCGATCTTTCCTTTATATCACGAGAATAAAGTAAAATATTTCTCTTAAGGATTTCTATCGTGTGTAGTAAGGTGTATTCATAGATCTTAGTGTTTATTCGACCATTGACGGTAATAAATATTGCCAAGCATATTCTAAATCTTTACTAGCATCCGAACAGCGTCGATGAAGTTTATCTTCTGGAGGAAGCGTAACCATAGGAAATTCACCCTGAAATTAGATAATGAAGTATTAAATAATTGTTAATTAAAGGATGTAATGTTACGTATTACATGGATGATGGATCGTACCAAATCCGCATCTGCCCATAATGTTTGTAAAATCTCTCTAAAAGTGCAGAGCTCGGTATAATTGGTAAAGTATATCACCCAATCACCGCTATTCTCATGAACCTCCCGACATGCGAATTCCTAAACGTTTGAAATATCATAAGTGCTCGAACAAATGATTAAGATAAAAAGGAAGAAAAGAAACAAATGTAAAATAAAAATAGATAATTTAATATAATTACCAATATACACCAAGACTGTTCGGGTAAGGGTACTCTGAAAGCTGTTAAGTCTTCCACAGAAGCACATGATAACGTTTGATTGCGCTGACTACCTGGATATACTTCTTTCATAGCAACTAGATGTCTTGTAGTCGTAACAAGACTACAGGGCATAGGCTCTCTCTTATCAGAACAATCAAACAAACCAGACGCACTTTGCACGAAACTTTGCAACCATTCGGAAGCAACATATTCGTCGGGAGCAGCAAATTGAAATGCTTTATTCGGTTTCAAAAGTATTTCGAACGTATGAGGTCGATGTGAATTGGGAATTCTTCTGCAACCTTGACAAAGGCCACCCTTCAGCGGGATGGCACGTTTAGGAAGTCGTTGATTCAAATCTGTAAACATGTAAACTACACCACCTTTAAGAACAAAATATCCGGCTTCCCAAGGATTTATTGGTGCATTAGGATGTATATGCTGATAAGTGTGTGGTCTAAACATAAGATCGCCTTCTTTGGTTGGGCCACACGGTGTACTTGGAGGAGACATGTGCTCATCCTCCATGTAAATAAGGCTGTAATGTTCTATTTTTTCATCCTAAAAGTTAAAATAAGTAAGAGAAAAGAAAGAAAGAAAGAAAAAAAAAAAAACAATAAATTGCTTGGCCAATAATATAATATACTTACAGGATGTACAGCAGTATCGGACAATATAGATTGTTTCAAAATATGCATGTCTTCATAACTTAATTCTTTAACAGCCGGCAATCGGGGTTTCGACGGTGATCTTCTCATGGCTATTTCCAAGTGTGTAATTAATTCAGAGGTGGTGTGCGAACTGCCAGTAGAAAATAGATACTGCATCTCATAATCGGCATTAGAGATAAGAATCGTTTGTGCATTTGGTCCAATCTGAAAGAAATTTGAAACTTTACTGTCAGAGTTTATTATTTAATTGTAGAAACTGTAAATAATATACCCGCACACGCACACGCACACCCACGCACACACAATTATTATACTTTTACCATTATAACGTCTAGCTCGTTGTAAGGAATTACAAATTGGTTACTGTAAGAATGATCCAACTTCGAGCCGGTTAAATATAACGTTTTGTCGGTTAATAAAGCGATCATCGGCTTGCTCTCTCCGTTCGTCATGTACGAACTTCTAACTTTATAAACTTTATACAATTCCTCCGTTTTGTCTCTGTAAATATGTTTCTTAAAGGTCTCTCGTAATTTTAGGCTGATTTTCTCTCCGCTAAACTCTTGCTTTTCTGCAGCAACATTTTCTTGTATCTCTCTATCAAGATTATCATTGAAGTCCTTAAACGAATCGTAATTTGCTTTAATTCCTTTGATGTACAACGGATTAGACTTCTGTGGTTTCTTCGTTTTTTTACTTTCAAATTTCCTCTCCGTAATAGATCTCAAAAATCTACTCAACAATGACGTTTTCGATGGTGCTTGCCGTAAAGGAGGTGCTAATAATTTACTACTGCTTTCACCCGTTAATATCGAGGTCATGTTACGTTTTTTAGAAGGCGAAGCCAAATGCCTATTAATCATCTTACGTTCTTCTAAATCGGAAGTTGTGACGCTCTCTACGTCGGACCAATCGCTAGAACTGGCATATTTCTTCGAATTTTGTGGCCTCGGCATTTCTATTTTTACCGGTGGATCCTCGACAATATTTCCGTACTGCTTTTCAACGATGTATGCCTCTTGTGCCTCGTTCTCTTCCAATTCTATCTCCATCTTTGGTCTTAAACTTTTAGCCGGATCTTCTTGGCCCTCTGGCGAACCACGTTCTGGTAGAGACAGATCGCAAGAACATTTGCAATTTTTCTGGCACAATGTCTGGTTACATAACTTTTGTGTTCCTTTCTTTTCAATATCACTGTCGAATACGCTCGACGACGAAGAGAAGGAATAATAATCGGAATGCGCGTTTCTTGTATTGGTACTCTTTTGAACGTAAGGAGTATCTCCGTGTCCGCACCAACTGTAACGTCCCTTCTGAGCGTCCTTTTTTTGAATCGAGTTAGGCGTTAGAAAGCTCATAGAGAAATCCGCATAGCTATCGTCATCTAATTTCATCGTTTTTAGAATATCCTCGTGAAAACTAACGCGTTTTTTGCTTTCACGCTTTTTCTTACGTTGTCTACGTTGTACTATGGCTTCAGAGCTGGATGTTGACAAAATGCTCGCATCTGTCATATTTAGGGTGTTCAGAATACCATAAGGAGGCTCTATATTGTCGCAATCAGAAATGGTCATACTCAATTCCAAGAGATTTGTATCATTATTAATCACGTAGGAATTACGAGGATCTATGTTCTTCTTGAAACTATAGCTGCCATCCCCGTAATAGCTGCTCCTTTTATTTATATCTTTTATTCCATTGTCACATTTATTGTTCACCGCGTCCAAGTGAACGGTATCAAGGCTTCTGCTGTAATAATCATAACCCTTTAAAGTATCCAAACTTGAACAATTGAGTTCATTATCTTCGAGCTTTCTGGTTAAATTTTGATTCGCGATGTCACTCTTCGTCATAATCACATTTTGAAATTTTGTAACCGCAGGAGATTGCATCGGTGTTTTTCCATCCTCGCTGGAATCGCTTGAGCTAAAATTTTTATTCTCTTGTATGCAATTGTTGATAATAACTTTGTATCTATTATTTCGATAATCTGGAATATCATCCATCGAAGAGTCCTCCTGAAATGGGTGTGTCAATATAAATGCAAGGTTCAAATTAAAAATATAAAGAACTTACTTCTTTATAACTGCTAGCGTCGGTTTCATTCGCGAGATCCATATCACTGTCAAATGCAACGCCGCTATCGCCAGGAGAAGCTAAGCTCGAACATACGCTAGAAGACCTCAGATGTAAAGATAATACGGTCCCAGAAGAGTTTATGCTCATAGGCCTTTGCGGCATATAATTGCAGATGTCCAAGTATGTCACATCCTATATTTAAAATCATCATTTTATTTTACAAAACTATTCTTGATATACAGATCCTTTTCTTTTTTTTCTTTTTCTTTTTTTTTTTTTTTTTTTATTTACCAAAACTTTTCCAAGAACAAACTATACGTGTACCATAAAAATATACTATATACAGCGATAACATATTGACCCTTGAATTTATAAAAACAGATATATCCGCACGTATGTCTTTTACAACAAGACAGATATTATTTATTACCAAGATAATTGTAACTAGGGGGTGATATTGATATCTGCATGGGGGAAGTCAAATAAAAACTGCATAACAGGTTAAAGGGAAACATTATCCAATTTGAGTCAACATATTGCTATCTTAGAAAATGAAAGAAAGAAGATTACCCAACAGTTGCAAACAACGATATATAAGAAAATAAATCGTCGAACATTAAAACACCCTGTCGAGTTGTCTCGCGCAAGATAACAACAATATTTTTAATTTTTTTAATTAATTTAAATTGTATTTTAATATACATACTAATTGTAAAGTGAAGGACACATTTTCTAGACCAGCAAGGAGATTTACAAGTTGGTTTGTCTTATCGGCATCGCGGACAAGCGCATGTGGAAAGTACTGTTTCTTTAAAGTTTTGTTATCCCGTAGTAAGCAGGCTAAATAACTTTCGAAGCTGCCTTCGCTGAGAGTATGATATAACCATGCTCTACCTACAAAATATATAGAACTTTTTTTGGAATATTCCACATTTCAAATATCATGATACTTTACAATAATTGTTTCGAAAGAATAGTCGGATAAATGTAAAGTAATAGAAAGTATCTTTGCATTTCAGGAAGGCTCACCTTTCCCTATGGAAGTTAGTACACTTTGGAGCGCATGAATAACTACGACGGTATCCTGATGACTTAGTTCTCTTGCCGTACCCCAATATCCGTGTCTTTCTACGCGCAAACCATGCCGTAATGCTCGATCTAACCAATAAACGAGCCAGGAATCTCCATCCAAGACCACGGTACCATAGAGACTCTGAGCGTAAACCTATATTATGATAAAGCAGACATAATAATAATCGGTTAATAAAATAAAAGCACTCCTTACGACGGTATCAAACATAAAAATCTTTTAAAACCGATCCAACGGTTGTTTACAATAATAGCTACGTCTTTTGCAACATATGTAAAACATATTAAAAATAACTGATGCACGACGTGCCTTTCTTAATTTACTCGTGACACATACGTTGCTAAATTTCGATCGATCTTCTCGCCCTTTTCTTTCGAAAGGAGAGAGAGAGCGAGAGCGAGAGAGAGAGAGAGAGAGAGAGAGAGAGAGAGAGAGAGAGAAAAGAAAGAAGGCAAAGAAAAAATTATAAAAACCTTTTCGCGGGAATCATTTCAGCTTTGTGACGTCGATTAAATGGAACAAAGAAGACGTCAATTCTATTAACTAAATGAGACCTCGAAATCCTCGATAATGTTCGAGTGATCTTCGATCGATCAAAGAGAAAGATAATGAGACGATTGACACGGTCTCGAATATGATTGGAAGAATATGAAAGAGGAATATTTAACGATAGGCGACTCGTGCTGCAGCAGCAGCAGCAGCTCGTGCTTACTGACGACCGCGTGCACATCTGCGATGTCACCAGTGGCACTACCGTCATATTTGAGGTTTCTTGCGACGTTTCAACATCCGAACGAAATCGAATGAGAAAAATTAAATGACGATGAGAAAGGTGAATACGAAAACTTATGTTATTCTCAATATCACCGAATCGAACGACGAAGAATCAATTTCGACTCTCCTCTGACGTCATCCTCTCAATTTTCCTTATCAGACTTTCGCGCGGCGATCCATAAACTGCATTTCCTGTGTGACTGTGCGCGCGTGAAAGTCAGGCCTATCGTAACGCGAAACAGCGTTAAGCACGATTGTCGATTGCAGAAGGAAGAAGGAGAAATCTCTATATAGAGTTTTTTTTCTCTTCAACTCTCATTCTCGTTCTCTTTTCGTTTCTAGAGTCGAACGCAGATTTATCTCTTTGTACATACTTTTGTGTGTGTGCATGCGCCCACCTATTCTAGCATATGTGCTGTGGTATATATATATATATAAATGGCCTTGGATATTGATACGACACGTCTCTACGTAAAAAGAGAAGGGAAAGAGGGTTTAGTAGTAAAAGACCTATAACGAAATGCGCGCACGCACACACGCACACACACGCGCGCACACAGAGAGAGGAGACGGACACGCACTCACCAATTTGACGGCTTTCGTCAATTCTTGAAGAATTCTACTCTTAGAAAGGACCTTGTCGGTGCAAAGGTCCATGTCTTCCTGACTCGGCATTTCGTAATGCGATGATGTTACATCTTTCTTGTTGAGATAATAGAGAAATTTGAACGATAAAAATGAGAATTTTCCAAGGGAAACGCCAAGCACGTCTCCGATCCGACTCGACGGGGTTACGCTGGCACACTCGTCGCCGGGTGGACTCATTGATTTTTTAGAGGCGCGCAAGTCGGGCGGCAAATTTGAATGCACTGCGCCGATCGACTGACGTTCATCGTCTCCACCAGCCGTCTTTAAAACGACATATCTTTTTTATTTCTTTTCCTTTTCTCTCAGTGAATTCCAAGTGCCTACAAAATGATAGGTAAAATAACAGACACAATATCTTTAAATAAATAAAACGAGTAGAGAAATAAAGAGAAAGGGTTAAGGATGCTCATGGCAAATCTTGTTTGTGAGAGATTACAAACAAATCTAGCTACAAAGTGTTGGATGCTTGCTAACAGCTCGTGGATAACTCCTGGTGCATTCGATAACGTATTATCTCTAACCAAGCGCGAAAGTAATTTATTTCTTTCATTCGTTTCTCTTTATTTTTTCATTGATCGCATTGAATGTTCTCTCGTTGGTTTAACAAAATCTACCGGATGTTAGATAAAATAATGATTGACAAATATTGAACGCGATTGAAACTTTTTAAATATTTATTTTTTATGCGTTAAGGTTCATCTCTCAAAATAGAAATCACTCGCTTGATCTACAATTCATGAACATCTTTTTTCGAGACGTTGCACATACCTTTTTTCTATCCTCATCAAAGAAGCTTCCTTTCTATCCGTAACTATATATTATAGACGATATAAGTGGTAATAAAACGGTTGAGAAACGGGAAGGTACAGGAAACAAAAGAAAGAATATACGTTGAATGAGAGAGGAGACGTTTCAAATACCTACCGGAAGGTAAAAACTTCAGGGTCAAGTACACGTCGAGAGTGTTATTACAATACGATGAAAAAGTGCGCAATTTTTCTTACCTTTTCCTCTACTCACTCTTTTTCCCCTAACGTAAATTATTATTTCTCCGTCTATTTTATTATAAATAATAAAAGAATATATTACGATTTAATTATGAACATTTTTATAATATGTTCATTATATAATACGTCAATTGACTAAGTTTCGATCGATTACATCTTTTTGGTCCACCCAGTATATCCGAAGGCATGCATTGACTTTGGTAGTCGTCATTTGAAAATTGTAACAATTACAATATTTTATTATTATAATATTATAATATTAATTTATTGACGATCTCTCAAGAGAATCTATTGAACGATAGAAGTGATTTGGTCGTGACCATCGATTAAATAAAAACTTGATCGATTCGAAATTCAAGGGAGAACCTATAAAAAGCTTCCTACAATTAATCCGTCGTTCTAATTAATTATAAAGAATAAAAATAGCAAAGATTTAACGATTTATAAACAACGAAAGTTATTGTTTAAATAAGTTTTTAATCGATCACTTTTTACAGTTCACCCTGTGTATTAGAAGTCGTTGCATTGACTTTGACAGTCATCGCTTAAAAACTAACGGTTAAAGTTAATCTCGAGTCTCGAGGGTGGAAATTTTCAATTCAACATTTATTAGTAAAGATACGAGAGAGAGAGAGAGAGAGAGAGATGGGAAAGTCAATTCTGATAAACGTTCTTGATATCCTTAAAAATATTCGTATTATCTGACGAGCCTAGCAGGGGTCACCTTTCTTCGAGCGTAACGTTCCAATCCTTTACGAGAGGTCAAAGTTTAAGATTTTTTTCTCCTTTTCTATCGAGTTATATCACGACGCTTATTAATGTGCTGTGATTTACAATGCAACTTTTAAATAGATCAATCGTTTTATTTTTCGACCGATGAAGGCCGACGAACAAATCGTTTTTGAATCATTTCCTGAAAGTTCGAGATCATCGATCGAGAGTTCGTCGAGATGGAAAACAACGACTAATTAAAGGTAATATTCAATTGTTTTAAATCCTTTCGTTGCATTGATAAAAAAAAAAAAAAAAAAAGAAAAAAGAAAAAAATGTAAGGTGCCACGAGAATCACTTGAAAATTTCTCGTCATTATCGTTAGATCGTTTCATTGAAAAATAACGAACACACGTGATTCTCATTCATACATTATTCATTAATGAAATAATTTATTGACCTTCTAACGACAGAAAGAGAGATAATACAAACAAAAAAAAGTAGGTTATGTCAATCTTTTCTCGAAATTAATCATGTAACCTCAAATATCTGCTTAATTCAAAAAGCCGATCTATTGATCGATTCCTAATTTATTCTAAGCGTCGCAAAAAAAATTCTTTTGTAGATTTTTATAAAATATTATCGTTGTATTTACATTAGGTAGTTCGTAAAAAGTTTCTTATCTTAAGTTTCTTCTTAATTGGGGACTACGTCCTTTTACATTATTATACGTATAATAGAGATTACGCATTTCGTTTTCTTATCGCGAATGATTTCGTAATAACGATATAATTCTCATAAATTACGTAAATTAGTGAAAATAATGAAATATTTCTTCGAACCTGTTACGAACATAATTCGATGCGAAACATTTGTACATTTTTTTTTATTCTGTAAAAGGATTACGCAATTCCTTATTACGCATGTCATTCTTTCTTTCGTGTCATGAATTACTTTTTGACGTTTCAATCGAACTATCTTTAACTGGAGCATGAAACGATGCAACGAAAGGACGTGCCATTTCAATAGAAAAAAATTTATCAATCTTTCTACCGATGAAAATATTAATAATTTAACATTTTAATGTAACGATCATATAGGTCTTTTAAACTGCTTTATCCTGTCGATAAAAAAGTGAATTTATCCGTCGAGCATGGATTCCACGTTTTCGTTGACATGTTTTCTCCGATAGATGGCAAAGGTAGTCGGTAATATAGTTAAAAATAAATTGCATTGCAATTACTCTTGTTAACATTAATTATACTCATTGGGTTGTTATCATTTTAAGCTTGAAAACGTTCTATTAGCGTTATCTTGGAACCTCTGGCAATATAAATTATTTTACGATAAACGATATATGCATTTAATTAGTACTACAATTAATGCATTGAATTTTTTTGGATAACCGATGGATCGAGATCAAAGGATCTTCTTTACCGGCGAAAAAGATCGAGGATTGATCCTTTTAATAAATTGATGGTATTCATATTAATTTTTCATGTCAATCAATTTTTAAGATGAGTCAAAGAACAAGAGAATTGTAATAGTAAACGCTTCATCGACTGTAAGGAAATTCTTTCAATACGTTACTGGGGAAAATGTTACCCAGTCATAATCGATATGCAATGGAAACATCATCGTAAAACGATTGTAAACAATGAGGCAAGTATCATCGAAGTAATTTAGTTCATGCGCTCGACAGCTTGTAGAATTCTAGCTTTTAATATTGCATTATGTATACATTTTGAATATACTTGAGATACAAGTATAATATGTAGATATTTTTCATAGATGGACATGTAGTAACACTGTTCTGAAAGAGACGAAAATGCGTAGAATTTATATATCAACAAAGCAGAAGGTACTGTCTGGAGCTCCGGTGCTTTGCATTTCCCTTTTATTTCGCGTACATACGATGCGAAGTATATAAAATCGCGAGGAATAGAGAGACCAGGAAAATACAGTAAATATTTTTCGTATGCCAGGTAGGTCTTATTTATTTGCAGATTATTAACTACCTTTAAAATGAATGTAAATTCATTATACATTTGAAAGGTTTAATATACTCATCTAGTTCCATCTTTCGTAAAGAAATAATTAAAAGGTTTCATTTATTAGTTGAGGATAATGTAACAAACGAACTAACGATAATTTCTCTTTGTCTTTCTCGTTGGACACACACACACAACGGAACAATATTTTATGCGCTTTTGGCATTCTTGTCGAGTTTCTCATAGATTCATATTATTCAGTTTCTATGAAAGGGACCGAAACTATTTTTCTCATATACGTTATTTCCTTGTTAGATATGCACATTGCTCTGTTTACTCACGCGAAACCAGGCATGTACGTCAAGGGAAGAACTAATACGAACGTATAAATTATTTTCTCATACTTGGCTTGTTCTTTTCTTTTTCTTTTTTTGGTCATTCCTTCTGTTATTAAAAGAAGAAGAAGAAGAAGAAGAAGAAAAAAGGGAAGAAATGAGAAACTAGTTATATCACATAAATTATTTATTTAAGCAGTTTATTAAACGCTTATAGAAAAAAATGTATTAACACTGTCGACGTTACACTTTTACACTTTCTTGATTTTTCTTTTTCTCTCAAATTGCTCAAACTGTTTCTTTCCTTTTATTTCTTTTATCGATGCATTATAACAATGTAATCGAAATTGGACGTATAATTCACACTCGATTTAAAGTTAGATATCTTCTAAGGAACCTGTTCGTTAGTCCTTACTCTGAATCATATTTTTATTGTTGCTATTGTTGCTACTATTGTTATTACTGTTATTATTGTTATTATTATTATTATTATTATTATTATTGTCATCATCATTATTATTATTATTATTATTTCGAGGGCTCGTACGTTGTGATTCGCTTACTACGTTTCCTTTTGATTTCGTTCTCTGTTTTCCTTTCAAGCTGGATAATACTTGTCTCGAGCACTCTTCAATAATTCTCTGCTCTTTCTCAGTCAATTCTAACGTCGGAAAATTTCCAAGATTCACTTCTGGATCTCTGTGAAAACACGAGAGTATATTTCAAAGGACATACTCAAATATATATATATATATATATATATATATGTTATCATACCTATATAAAATAAATTATAGTTTATAATAAAATAGAGGATGCATTGTATTCGTCCTTTTGTATTTTACTAATAGATAATTCTGTTTGTTGGTTAATTCATTTGATTATCGGACAGAGGAAAGAAATGTTATTACTGTCGTTGTAAAAAAAAATGGATCATTAAAAAAAAATTAAGGGGAATATTAAACACGGTCCATTACGGAGAACTTGCAAATGAGACTACTAAAATGTGGGCCAGTGCCGTATGCATTACTGGTAGCTCTCTCGGTTGAAGCGATAGAAAATTGAAAAAAATAAAAAAAAGACAAGAGAAAATAAAACAAAGGAAGATGAAATTACTCTTCGACTTTAACGTTCACCACTTTGCGTTACTTTCATTACTCTTCTGTACTTAAAAAAAAAAAGAAAAAAAAAAAAAAAAAAGAAAAAAAAAGAGAGAGAGAAAAGGAAAAAAGAAAAATGAGAGAGAGGCGAATTACGAAAAGAACGGAGAGACGACAGTGTGCTATAAATCTTTGATAAAAGAAAAAAGGAAATTTCTTATCCGCTTTGTCCATTTTTAATATTCGCGAAGGAAATGAAAAACTATTCGTGATGATAATAATCACGATAATAATAAGTAGATGATGACGATGATGATAATCGTTCAAACGTGTTTTGATTACTTTCTGTTAAAGTTTTGTGGATGGAAATAAAAGTAGAAGCAGAAATAGAAATAGAAACGACGGGAAGTCCTTTGCGATCTAATTTCGCTCGACTCTACGCTCGAGCACGCTTTCCGTTAATCTCGAGCGACTTACTCGAGTTGCGAATTATTTTCGTGAATATTTCACTCACCTTTGATACCTGTTAAGTTTCGTTACGATCTTCCTTAAACTGCTCTCTCTTTTCTGTAGACTCCTCAGGTCGCCTTCTCTCTCCTGCGAACAAAGTATTTCTATTTTATCGACATCTTATCCTATTTGTTTTTATTTTATTTTATTCTTCAGAAACATTTGTTCAATTCGTTCTTTATAATACATTTGATTACTTTCAAGATATTCCTGATAACTCTTAATTCTTCCTCACGAGATTCCTGAATGTGACGCATAGTAATCGTCTCGCACGTTAGCCTAAGTATTTGCTGACGATACGTTTGTTCTCGTTCCATTGCCTTGTCCCAAGCTTCTTCTCTCGCTATTACTGCGTCCCTTAGGACTTGCATGTCCTTTTCCATGATATCCAGCTCCGATCTAGGAGGTTAACGTTAACGTGTCCTCTTAAAAATTCTACTCATGAACGGATAAATCACAGAGAGAAAGAAAAATAGGGAGAGAGGGAAAGAGTATGTGCACGTTCTTTCAAATGCTTTAAGGATTTTCATGAAATACGAAGGGATATAACAACTATAGCAAAAAATATAAAATAAAAATGTCAAAGTAAATTGGAAATTGATTTAAGCCATTATACAAAATTAAAATTCAAATCCATTTACGTTTTATTAACAGCTTAAAATACGATCGATTTTGTTTTTTAATTAGATCGACTTCATTTAATAATAAGTTTCCTACGATTAATAGTAGCTCTCTGTTCGTCCTTTATCCAATAGATTATTGATAAAGTTTATTAAAACGTTCGTATATGATTACCTCGTAATTGTGACCGTAGTTACACCGTTTGTAAAATTCTCCAATTTGTTCTGACATCCCTGACAAAGGGACCAATTCTGTACGGCCCGCTCTACGGTCGCAATGACATCGGTTGTCGAGCTGCTATTTTCCATTTTATTTAAAATTTCATCTTCCTGAGGAAGTTGTACGTAATGAATGTAATTACGCTTGTCGATGCGAACAAATATAGCAATATATATTTAAGATATTAATTGTAAAGCAGACACAATATCAGATGAATTTATTGTTTAGTATTTCTTTATTTATTAGACACTTACCATTCGTTTATTTGATTTTTCAGTAATTTCCCTCTTCGTCTTCGTCAATTCTACTTGCAACGAAGCTAATTTATGCTCCAACTCTTTGTTTTTACTTTTCTCCCCGTCAAGACTGCGAGGAAAAACGAGAAAAATTATTATGTAAGACGTTCGATTTTATCAAGTATTCCTCACCGACTTTTCAAATTCTCTTTTTCTCCAAAGAGCTCACGACACTTCTCACGCATCGTAGCATTCTTCTCTTCGAGCAATTTCAATCTAACTTTAATACTTTCTACGGACCTTGCATTAGCGATTGAAATTCGTCGATCTCGAGCTGATTCGCTGGCTATTTTCCTCATTTCCACCCTGTCCTCTGGGAATACAAGTTGCTCGCCTCTACCTATGAAATTTTCTTTCGAACTTTCGAATTCTTTCGAATATCGTTAACATTCGATGTAATATTTTATTAATTAGACCTACTTTAGGTGTATTCTTGATAACAATGAAAAGGAAATTAATTATAAAAGTGAATGAATTAGATCAATACAAATTTGGAAAAAAAAAAAAAAACAATGAAAAACAATCCCTGCAATAAAGCAATTCTATTATTATATTTCAATGTATTATCACGAAAAATTAAATATTCAATTATCTCGTTCTACGTCCTTTGAATGTTGTTCGAGATAATTACAATTTATTATGTTGCAATTAAACCGGTTTTCTCCGGATGTATCTGTGCCGGTCGTGCTTCTACTATAATCCATGGACATTGGAGTGATCCATCCAGCTGTTGTGTAACTTCCTGAAAGGATGATAAATTTGTTCGTTCTGTGTTTGAAAATTAATTACTTCTCTTTTGGTCAGACTTCTCTTTTAGTTCCCGTAGATAAATAAAATAGTTCTTTTGATAAAAGATATGATAATTGGGTAGACGATCGAATAATAATTGTTGAAATTAATTGGTAAATTAAAAAAATATTCTCTATTCAACAAATCTATTTTCCGCTTACCAGTGTACATTTCATTACAAGGGCTACGAATGCTCGATGAATGTATCGAATTGTCGTGATCGTAAGAACGTGGAGTATCCAGGTGATATATCCGATCCATTCTGTGATCAATCGATTGACAATTCAAGCAGGACATCTTGGATTCTGTTATGTCGATATCTTCTGACTATATTTTCTCGTATTAGTTTGATATTTTTATGGGTTGCGACCAACATTTAGAAGTTCCTTAAAATCAGGAAAGAGAAAGTTTGTGTTTTTCTCTTTTCTTTTTTTTTTTTTTTCTTTTTCCTTTCTCTTCAAAATCTTCACATATTAATGATCGTTGATGTAATATCAACGACGAACGAAAAATTATTACTTTTCTTTAATGGACGCAAACATCCTTTTACACTCTGAAATTTCTATTATTTTATAATCATAATTTTCTTTTGTTCGTACTAATTTCAAATCGAACTCGAAGGTTGATCTTCATTTGGCCATTAGATTTAATCGGAAATGTTTTACAATAAGCATAACAAATATTTCGTCTCTGTCTGTTCTTACGAAAGTCTTCATGTAAGTTCGATCGCACGTCAAAGAAAATAACAAGTAAAATGAGAAGCGCAAAGTAATGATTCCGTTTCTATTTGACTCGACACCGATGGCAGCCATTGGATTTTACACGCTCGTCGAGTGAGCTAAGCCATAAAAGGAAATGGAAGAATGCGGAGAAATTTTATTTCATCGACGACACCGAACACACGATTCAACTTTACCTCTTGTCAATTTTTTACATACTTGAAAATGTTCAGAACAAAGTATTTACCTCAAAGGGGGGAGGTAAAAGAGAAGGGACTAGTAGTTTTCAAAATGTAATTTTATTTTTTCAATTAAAATATTTCACAGTTTTTTTTTTTTTTTTTTAAATTAATCATTATTTCGGAACATTCTCATTCGGAGGAGAAGATTTTTTATTCGTTCATCAATTTTATTCTCGGAAATATTTACAAGATCCCTTTTAATGTCAATGGAGATTCAATTACACTGATAATAATAAATTATTGTTATTATTATTATTATTATTATTATTATTACTACTTGCGATGCAGTTTATGAATAAATATGTATGTATGTATATTCTCTATATATCGAGAGACACGAAGCTCAAAGATTTTATATATATAATATTATTATTATTACGTATATATCTATATAGATGTATGTACACATTGGTATATACCTTCGGGCATTTTATTTTCCATTCAGTTTCACTGATACATGTAAAAGACGAAGAAAATGTCAATTTCATATTTCCACGAGCTCGCTTTGAAATACCAAATCGATTTTCTTCTCTCTCTGTATATATGTGTGTGTGTGGGCGCGCGCGCGCGCGCGCGTATCTATTTATTTGTGTAATGGATGTCATTTAATAATGAAATATTCTCTTTTTTCTTATTCCTTTTCAAGACATTTTACGTTTTGTTTACGTAAAAATACATTATTCTTTTAATAACGTCGATATCTCATTCTTCTTACATTAAATTTATTTACATCCTCTTTTATTATTTTATCTTTTAGTGATTTTTGAAGGGTAAACAAAAATTAGCATAATTGTAAGATAAAAACGGAGACAGTAAAGGATAATAGTTTTATTATTGCAAATTATCCGTATCGCGTTCATTAAAGTTGTTAATTTTAAAGAGAAATCGCGTAACGATTACAATAACATTTTTAATGATTCTCCTTTCTATTTTTTTTTTTTTTTTTTTCTTTTTCTTCATTAACTTCCTTTCTCCAAGGATTTAAACTTTAAAGCATTCATAAATGTAGGTTAAAGTCTGTGCTCGTTAAAAGACACAATTTAAAAGGCGATACGAGAGAAAAATATCTTCCTTTGAGACATCTCGATGAGATACCGAAAGACAGAAAATTAAAAGTAATTGTGAAAGAGATATTGCGGCAGAAAAACTGAAATCCAGTTCGAGGAAATGTTCTAATTATAAATATTTATAATACTTTCACGAACAGTTTTATCATTTCAACGATTTATAATTTGTAACAGTAGTCTTAATTTGGAGACTACTGAAAGAATTTTGTAAAAAATGAATAAAATTTGTGTAAAAATTTTACTTAGGATCAAAGAACGTTCTAAGGTGATTTATTGTTAAAGTAAAGCCGAGCTTGCTCTCTGGTAAACTAAAGAAAGAATTCGTTGATTGGTGGCTCGCAAATAGGCTGCTCGGCCATTCCTTTTCGGCGTGTTTCTTCGGGAATTAGAGAAAGAAATATAAGTAAAAGCTTAAGATATTTGCTCTCCTTCTCTCGGTGGTCCTTTAAACAATTTAAACCAACGACACCATCACGTGCTTTCTCGAAGTTGTCGAGTGCAGCATCCCTGGTCCACTTTTACGAGATGAATGTGCCGTCAGGGACGTCGTCACTGTCGTCCTTGTACTTGCGGTTTTAGCACCACCGGTGCCAAAGCAGTGATGTGGATTTGCAGTGCACCATCCCGAAACCCAGGAAATCGCCTGCATGTTCCTACCGTGCAACAGTTGCTCCTTAGAGAGTTTTACCGTTTTTATAATGGTTTAGTTAATCATTTCTTTTTTCTTTTCTTTTTTTATTTTGACAATTTCTAAGGACAAATCCTATTCTTTGCAATTTCGACAACTCACCGTACATTTTTGCAGAATGGCGTGCTGAAAAGGCAATAAATTATGGGATTGGCAGCAGAATTCAATGGCGCTAAACTTTGTATAAAAGTTGCTACTGCGATGTTCGTCTGCGTTTTCGGCACGTGTCCGTAAACTTGAAGGAGATCAAAGATTATGTATGGACTCCAACAAAGGATGAATACTGCAATAATTGTAAGATTTTGAAGAATTATTAGAAAATCAATTCTCCGTTATTAATACAACGTTATTAATACAATTATAATAATAATCTCAATTTCTTTTATTTTCTTATCTTTCATATGATCGATCCAGTAAATCGTCGATGGAAGTGCAAACGAAGCTTTTGTAATGGCCACGTGTTTGGATCGTGATTCAGAGTTCTAATAGCCATTCCGATTGTATAAACACTTTAAGAATGTTCCCGATGAACGAGCAGATTGTATTCGTTCCCCATTTAATTCGATTACTGAATGTAGTTACTGTTATTTCGGGTGTTCGTAAGTACATTTGAAATCTGGCTAGGTCATCGATCTCTCTCTCTCTTTCTCTTTTTCTTTTTTTTTCTTTTTTCTGATGCGTATTTTGTATTATTTATTTATTTTTTCTTTCGAGCAAACATCAGGGAGTTCTCGGTTACTATCTTTTAGCTTTTTTATCAACGCTGCATCATCGCTCTCAAAGAATTTCTCGGAGAATATCAAGGGTATCGTATCGATAGGTCCCTCCCTAGCTCGAGTTCCTCCTTTCGCGAAAGTATCGTCGTCAGCTAGAAAAGAAAAGATCTCCGAAAAGGCCAATCGCAAGAAGCGAATCTGATTAGCTCGAGCGATTTCTCGTACGCGTAAAATTGTCCCTGGCAAGATAAGGAGGGGATGGGGGTTGGACGATGTACGCGAGACTTAGAAATCGGGATATACAGGGTGTCTTCGGACATGAGTCTGTCGATATGTAACGCTCGATAAATTATTTTCTTTATCTTGTATCTTAGAAAATAATTCAAATACCAACCACGAATGGTTTGACTTTAATTTATTCTCGTTGATTTCTTTTTAAATTCACCGAACCATCGACGTCAATTATTCGTTATTGTATATCTTTGTTACTCGAAGATCGTTCATGTCTTTTAAGTTCATAGTTTGTGCGAGAAACATTTATATTCCTTGACATCTGTCCTTTCAATGTAACCCGAGACGATTGTATATTCAACGGACACGCTGTATATTGAAGTTCCACGCGTCTTTTGCTCTTTTCTTCGAAAGCCGTATATGGATGCTGAGAAGAGAAAAAAGAGGAAGAGAGAGAGAGAGAGAGAGAGAGAGAGAGAGAGAGAGAGAGAGCACTCGCTTATCTTCTTGTGGCCATGTCTTTTACGCCGTGCAAATAAAACGGTTCGACGATATTCGTGGTAGTAGGATATATATCTACCTATAGGAAACTGTGTCGCATGGGAGAGAGGGTTATCGCTTTTTACTGTCGAATCCGTCGCGAGTCAACTTTCGAAGAAGCCCCCCTAATCGTTCACAAATTCTATTTCGAGGAAAAGCTTTTTATTTCGATCGTAACCAAATAGATATTTCTTGTCAAAGCTGTCTTTATCGATCATTCGAATGTTATGTGTTAGATTTTTTAACGAGTTTCATAAAAGAGGACACGAAATAATTTCAACAAATGGAGCACCCTCAAGTTTACTTTTTTAATTTATACCATTTAATCCTCAATCTTCATTACTAAAGTTAAACTTTTGGTCAATGATGATAGTAATAAAAAGTCCAGTCGTTTGTTCGAAGTGGGGAAAAGTTGAAACGACTCACCGAACACTATGACGAAGGTCATCTTAACGGTTTTGATCTTGGCTCTTGGTATAAGACCCCTAGACGAAGCTCTTCTAGTATCCCTAGTAGGACCTTGACGTAATGCGCTTCCTTGTGACCATATAGTTGCTACGATGACCATATAACAGCCTCCTATTATAAGGGTGGGAGCTATGAACAGGGTAAAGCTCACCAAACTCATGTAAATCCTCCATTGAATCGAAGATCCCAAGTCTATCCAACATTGCTTCATTCCCTAAAAAAAAGGAGGACAATGCTTTTTATTATTATTTCTAATAGGGGACAAAAATATGTATGTATTTTCTTTTCTCATACTTGTATACGTTTTTCCTCGTAGAGAAAGATGATGGGAATGCTGAAGAGTGCTGAGAGACTCCAAGCAACCACCACCAATACTCGAGCTCTCCACCCTGCATAAAATTCCTTCACCTTACAAGTGTTTACGAACTGGTATTATCACCGATAATATCTTTCTTACAAATAATACCAAGACAATATTTCTATCTTACGTCTATATAAGATATCTTACGTCTTAGGAAGGATCGTCATTCAACGATTTTCAACATTGGATTTTTTTTCTAATTAAATGCTAACGCGTATGTATGCACGTAAGTAGATACTTGTAATTTATGCGTTTATCGTGTGGTCAAGACCAAAAGCATTCTCCTAAGTTTTATTCTCCATGTAAACTGCCATGTTTACATGGACGATGCATCATGCTTTCTATAGTGGATATTATCAGAATACTTAGGAAAGAGCTCTCATTGATATCAAGATAAAAATTTACCGTTTGTGACAACTGATATTATCTTTTCAGATTTTCCTTATATACTTATTACACGATGATCGTTTCAATTCTTTCATATAAATAATATTTAATTTTTGTTTCAGAACATTACTGAAAAAGAAGAATTTTATCGAATAGGGGATAGTAAACAAACAAATTGTTTTAGTTGAAGTTAACTTTGTTACCATTCTAATTGACTCTGATAACAGTGAGTTTCATCTACAATTATTTTCCCAACAATCATCGCGTTATCTCTTCGTTATTTTTCCACCATGTTAATTAAGTGATAAGGTTAACGAGAGAAAAACGATTAAAAGCGATGGAAACCTTTCTCATTCACTAAACATGCGTTGGTAAGTCTGTAGAACCTCCATTTAATGTATTTAACATTGCTTTGTTGCCGTACTCGAGAAAATGACTTCTTTTTACACGATGAGAAGTGTATCTTTCTCTCTCGTTATTCTACTTTTTATTTTTTCTTTTTTCTTATTTTTCTCCCCTCGAGGATTTACTTACGCGAGATATAATATCAGGGTGAAATGAGGCGAGAATAAAAAAGGGAAGGAATAAAATGTATAGAGTATTTTGGCAAAAAATTATTTCACTCAAAGTTTTCCTGATTAACAGAATATTTTTATCATCGTGTAAACAAACGAATTAAACGATATGAATTAGTTGATTTTCAAACGAACCAGAAAGAGTTACGTTTGAGAAAAATGACAATGTTTAAAAGATAAAACATCCTGTATATCATGCGCGCACACACACACACATATCTTTGAAAATCGGCTTCGTGGTTGGAAACGATTTCTCGGTCGACAGTAAATATAAAGTCTGAAAAGAGGAAAGCTTGCGACTGACTGGCGACCTTTAAATTATAGCTTTTTCTTTTTCTTCTACCTCTGTGTCTGCCTCTTCATCCAGCTCACCACTCTTTGGTGACTTTTCTCTCGAGAATAACGTGAAATGTGTGTACGCGTTTGCTACCTCGGCTTTTTCGAATACAACTTGAAAATGTACAGAAAGAGAGAGAGAGAGAGCGAGAGGAAACAAGAGACATCTTTGAGTTTCTTCTACTTATTCGAAGTAACTCTGTATTTTATAAGTCATAAACATCTTACTTGGAAGAGAAGATAAAGAAAGAGAAAGGGAAAGAGAGAGAGACTGCAAGGTGTTACCAATCCAACAATTTACTTCTCTTCTCGAGCTTTATCGTTCTCTTTCTCTGTGTACAATGGTCGACATCGCAACTCATGATTATTTTTATATATTGCAGATACTAAAGGATCTGCTCAACACTTTTTCTATGTTATCATACACATATATATATATATATATGCATGCTGTGTGCGCGCGTGAAAACATATTTATATATTTCTTTCCGAGTACTTGCAGGAAATTCGAAAAGATTGCTTCGCTCTCCATTTACGAATGAGAGATTTTAGAAACATCACAAAGATAAACATAAATCAATGAATGAAATTTTACTATAAACTGAACTGTTATTTATGTAATATTTTATATAAGAAGAAAAAAATATACTTACAACTTCCTGAAAAGTTCATCGGTCGTGTAATAGCGTCGTATCTGTCGATCGATAATGCAACCAATACATACGTAGAACTATAGGTGACGACGGCTTGCATAAACCTGATGAGTTTGCAGGCAATGTTACCAGCATGCCAGGTCACCGTAGTTCTCCAAATTATATCCGTCAGAACTGATATCAAACCGACCAAAAGATCTGTGAACAAGGATGGATAGTGAAGTGGATTGATTTATCGTAATGCGTTATTATTAAGTGCTATCCAAGTTTCGTTCACTTTATTTCCGAACGAATAAATATACAGACCGATGTGTAGGTGACGTCATTAGGCAAATTCTTGAAATAAGCGACGATAATAAACGACGAGGAAATTGTACTTTTTATACTCTTTCCTATTTGTCGAGAAAATGTTTTACTCGTGCTTTTCAATTTTTCATGATAAACTTTCCTTTATTATCTATTTTCATATAAAATAAGCATAAATACATTTCATATAATATAAGCGCGCGCGCGCGCACGCACCATGTGTTAAAAGTATTCTAACACATTTGAAAACTTTTTGTAATTATGGAAAAATCAGCGTGCTGGATGAAATATATTAAAAATTAAAAGGAATATTTTCCTACTGTAACAGAAATATTAACCCTTTGCAATCGGCTGTCCCCTCTCATGGGACATTAAATTTGATTAGTGATTACGGCTAATTGAGTTATTTCAGCGCAAATATATGAATAAATTTGTTAATTTTTATACAAAATGAATCGTATCATATAAGTTATCAATAGAATGAATCTATGATTTTTGTATGATTCGTTTTGTATATGATTAAATATAAAATAAAAATTACTCTAATGTGATTTTTAAATACAGGTCTCGTTTTTTGTGTGTGCAGATCACGTTCATCAAATATTCCCGGCTGAATCCCTCTCTCATGATTTTTTCTTGTCAGAAATATTTATTTTCTATGCGGCATTATGATTTCTCCTGGTTTACGGAAGGATACTATGAGGAAACGATTTCGAGAATATCATCGAGCAGTGCGACTCTCAAAGTAAGACTTCACGTCCATAAAGACCTTTTCAAGCGTTATCCTACCCTCCCATCATCATTTCTTATAGGAAGCCAACTTTACCCTCATGATTTCCTCATATTTTGTCTTCCAAATAAAAATATGATTGGAATTCGCGTATCTCGACAGAAGTTATCGCAAAATTAATGTGCACGTAAAAATGATGACCGAAACAAGTGGTGAGTAATATAAGAGGAAATTTTTTTATTACAGTTTCTCGATAGAAAAGAGTAACGTTTTAACGTAAAAGTAAAACAATTTCGTGTCGAATGAAAACGTCAGATTCGAGCGGACAGATTAATTTACCGGGGAAACATCGATTTGAAATTTTATTGGAAATAGATCAGCTCAAAAATTAATAAAACAAAGAAATGAAATCTTTCGAGCGTAAAATGAATTTCCATTTAATAGTTTCCATTGAAATCCATTGAAGTCCACGGGTTTTTCTTACATGGTCTATCGTATAAAATTTTGTAAATAATTTTCACGAAATTCTGTTATATAAAATACAATATGATGAAATGAAATTACAATGAAATGAAAGAAACTTTGTAATTGACTTAGGTGTAACCTGCGAACGCCAGTTGCTTGATGAAGAAGTCCATCCGAGATTTTCGACGTTTTCCGAGCAAAAGACCAGCAAGAACTGCAGTGTTACCAGCAACGATCACAACGAATAATAACCACAAAACTGTGAATTGTTCGGTCTGAAAAAAAGAAAAATCATTTTATACAAACGTAAGTGTACATATATGAAAGAACATGATGCATATACGTATTATTAATCGACTTATTTTATCGTAATTAAAAAAACAGGTTGGCGGTGTTTCACATGATGATATTTTAATTGGTCGTGTAATCTCGGATACGGAAAAGATTTCTCTCTTTTTCTCCCAGTCTTTCTTTAGAAAAAGAACCTCGAATAACGAAGCGAAAAGTACGCTGTTGAGAATTAATAGGCGACATAATGTTCGTGGCAAATCCAGTGTTGTGTTGTACTTGGGAGACGACCGAGAATTATTACAATCGTCCCTCCTCGAGAATCTCATCTATTTTCTCCGTCGTAAAGCGAGACGTACGCTATTTCGTCGTCGTCGTCTTCCTCCTCGTCATCGTATTTCCAATTTTTCTTTTTTTTCGCCTTTTCTTAAGGTTCTCCGAAAAAAAAAGAAAAAAAAGCAAAGAGAGAGAGAGAGAGAGAGAGAGAGATAGTCGTCGTCTCAGCATAATTGATTTGTTTGCGTAGGTGAGCAACGACGAAGGTGCTGTTAACCGACTCTTCCTTCTCTTCTCATGCTTGACTCGATTCGAATTAAGATATCGGCCCCCCTTCTTAATTGCCATGCCATTCTCATAAATCACATGCGCTATGTGCTACGACTATCACCTACCTGTATATTTATCAGTAGGATAATTACGTGCTCGACTTCTTCCCGAAATTGCGACGAAAAGAGAACTAGAGTGTCTTGATTTTTCTTTTCTTTTTTTTCTTTTTTCTTTTTTTTTTTTTTCGTTTCTCGCAACAAAATTATTTTCTCTCTTTATTTTTCTTTTTTTCCTTGAAAAATTTATTTCCTTCATTCTTTATCTCTTTCTCTCGTCGCCAATATCTCTAACGTTATTGCAAAAGAATGTCGGACGTGTGAAAAAATGGTATGTTATATTCTTTACAATTTATCGACGTTATCAATAAAATTAAGACTCGTCGTTTTCGTTATTAATGTTATAGAATATATAAATAGACGAGATGTTTATCCATTTAACATTTTCAATAAGCCAACTCGATAATGCACCGAGTAATCACCACTTTTCTCTTCAATATTAATCAACCAAATGCAATATAGTAGGGAATAAATTTGATTTAATTTACGATTGTTATTACAAGACTTATGCGATATGCATGAGGTACACATATATTTATCGAACGATTCAGTGATTGCGTTCTTCGAAATGTTGGAAAAACTGTGTTCCTCGGTTTATTTACTTAATCGTCGTGAAAATAGAACGCATCTTCATGTTCCGGTATGAAAAGCATTTCTGTTCTTTAAAAATAATCTCTCGTAGGAACTGCAGTAAGTTCTTAAATCGTTTCGTGCGAGTTCCTGGCGAGAGTAGTATGTGTACAGCAGATATAAATCGCATCCATCTTTTTTCTACTTTCACAAAGCTCTTTGGCAAATTATTCCAATCCATTAATTGTCTTTGTTAATTGTTTTTCTATTCTCTTCGTATGGTTCGTCTATTGCGTTTTCCAGATTATCTCTCTCTTTTCTTTTTTTTTTTTCCTTCAACAAAGTAAGCTAAGCTTAACAGGGGTACGTTTTACAAGAATGTCCAAATAGAATTATCCTCTTGTTTTCTCTTTCTATATTTCTTAATTTTCGTTATTTAAAAATTGAATCTTCTTCGACTTGCTAAACCAATACATACATTACTGTACGTTATTTGCATCAAAATTAGAAATCTCTCGTTGCTTAGTTGTAATATCGAAATCGATTATGAGACAAGATCAGTCTGTCTCCTCGAATGGAAACCCGTACGATAGTACTGCTCTCATAGAGCGATAGCTGTAAGTGACGTTAGCGAGTACTAGAAATCAGTTCGTTCATTACTCACTCAATGTATAACGACCTACAACGCATGATCGTGCACGTATCGCCGATGGCAGTTACGAAATTGCAACGTTTCATATATCTACGTATTTATGTATGGACATATATATATATATATATATATATATATATACACACACACACACACATATATGTCATACAATGGCATATCAATATATGAGCACTCGAATTAGAGTTAGAGTTAGCTATTAGGGCACTAATAGCTTAATACCGTATACTTGATTAACGCGGATACTATGCATTTTAAAAAACAAGCTACGATATCATCTCTGAAATGCATGTAAAGTTTTCTTATGCACTAAGAATCCTAGTTTCCTTATCTAGTTTTCTTATTTGTTGCAGATGATTTTCATCAAAGTTTTATAATGTACAAGGAATATTTTCAACGTTTGATAACGAGCCTACGAGTACATGTGAATCGCATTTCGTGGAAAGAACATTTAAAATGAAACGTATACGAGAATTGATGATGATAGTGGGGGTGAGGATAATCTAGCGATCTTCTCCAGTCTACGTCATCGTCGAAGGCATCGTGTGAAGGGTGAAGGTGAAGAAGGGGAACGAAAGGGATCGTAAAACATCCTATTTACGTCCTCGAACGCAGATTACACCCCTCGGGAGTACAGGACTAGCCCGTAGCAACGATATTTTCTTCCAAACGTTGAATTATCTAGCCATCGTACGACAAAATATCGTCGAATCATCGAATCTCCGACCGAATGTAATACTCTCCTGGCTAACATTAATCTTCTTCTCCTTCTTCCTCCCTCTTTTAATCTTTTTTTCTTTTTACACATAGACCGGCCTATTTTCTCGTGAAATCATAGAAATAGAACTGGTCTTTCTCTGTGCTTTTATAGAACAAACAGTATCGTATATAGTCGATTACTATTGATGAATTATATTATGTGGTCAATAAAGTATAAGAATGATAAAATCTTTAAAGAGAATATTCGAAAGAGGAAATAGGATTGACGGAGCGAAGAAGGAGTAGAAAGAGAGAGAATGTCAGAGAGAACGTGACAAAGTAGCGAAGCAAATTGCATCGATTATTTATGCTCGTCAACTCAGATTCTAAAGGAGGAAACGTTGGAAACGACCAAAGATGTAAAACGTCGTATTGCCATGTTTCAAGAGCTTCTTGAAATTTCAAACAACTAGAAACTCGATCTTAATACGACAGGATTCTTGCTAGAGCGAGCATAGAAACTGAAGATAGGAAGTTTACAATGGGAAACAAACGAGATCGTAAAGTTAATAAGTAATAAATTAAGATTTCAATAAAAATTATATTTAAATTGTTATATTATTTCGACGAACCAGATTCGACAATGCATTAGAAGGCATTTATTGTTGAAAAGTACTCTGGAAGGTGTACGCGCTCGGATTAATACTTTCCTGTAAATTACATTTCATTTCATTCGTCCTGGAACGTAGAATAGAAAAGAAAAAAAAAAAGAAGGAAAGCTAAAGAGGGAAAATGTCTTTGAAGGAATAAAATCACATTATCGATATTTTTTTCGCCTCATAAAACGTCAGGTCTCCGTGCATTTTTTAATTTTTTTTAATTTTTCTTTTTACCGAATAAGATATGATTTACCATTTACAATCTCTGGGAACGTGCTTTTTCACAAGAACGTAATTCTAAACTCGTCTAATTCACCGTAAGAGAACATTTTGCGTATACAAGGGTCTGTTGTGTACTTAATTGTGTATTAAATGTCCATTTCATTCTTTCTTAAACGCAATTATGTTTTTTCTTTTGAGTAGACAAAAAATAAAAAAGAGAAAGCAAGATCGAGAATTTTTATTTCCAAGCATAGCCTTGAAACTCGACGAGAGTTGAGAGATCGAAAGTTAGTTCTCGTTTAATTACTAACTTTATAGGATGATTAAAGTCTTATAATTATCGTGTCACGTGTCACTGATTTTCACTGACAAAAATCTTATTTGAAATATTTCTTTTCTTTTTTTTTCTTTTCTATACAGAAAACGACGACTTTAATCTCATACTTTAGAAAATAATGTTCGAGAACATGTTCTTGCACTTTTACCTCTCGATTTTTCTATTAAGAGAGAGAGAGAGAGAGAGAGAGAGAGAGAGAGAGAGAGAAAGAGAGATGGGTATTTTAATTAAAAATTTTAATGAAGGTACGTGTGCGGAGATTCGTACGAGTATGCACATGACACATTGCGTTTTCCAGAAAAAAGAACAAATTTTTAGATTCGTTTAGATAAATAATTAGATTCGTTCCAGAGAACTCGGCATAACTTTTGTTTGTTAAACTGCTAAAAGTTCAATAATTTATATGTCAACACGTTCATCTCGTTACGAGTATTGTAATGCATCTTAGAAGGATTTATCAAGTAATTAATGCACCCTTAAACTAGAAAACTGTTCTCAAGTGAGTCAGTTTTGTGAGAACATTTTGTTAATTGTATAGAAGGTATTGTGTTAATCGAACTTGACGATTTTCTCTGCGTTTTCTCTGTTTCGAGATATGTTTCTTAGCTACACTAATTACTGTCCTGTACCGTTTATTCTCGATTTAACGAGTAAACGACTCTCTTCAATACTTTTTTCATACTCGTTACGAAAGTGTAATTAACTTTTCTCGGCGTTAATTACTTAAAGGTAACAAAAATGCGAGTCTATGTTTAATTTCTCATTTGCTCTTTTTTTTATAAAACAGTAGAGAACAATTTTTGGATAATATTCTTTTTTTATAACATCTAATAATCATTTTATAATTAAAATTTATACAAAATTAATAATTAATGTTTATTATATAAAAAATTAATATAACGTTTGTTATAGAATACATATATTGGAAATAAGAAAGTATAAGACGAATTTGGGTTGTAGTAGTAATCGATCGCAAGTAAATTAATTCATTAGATAAGTAAGTTCGTCTATCTTCCAAAGTTCCTGACTAGTTTTGCAAGATAAATTTATCTTCTTTTCTACCGCATGTTTAGCTAGAAGACGGTTTGGCGTCGATCTTTGTTTAACTTGAAAGGAAATTTCTCTTAGCTATGATGAAATTGCCAATATTCAAACTAACAATAGGAAGAAGCATTGAATGGTTGGAGTCTTATTCCAGTGCTAATATAATGGACGAATAGAAATAATGAATAACAAATTAGTATTTGTTGTGTGTCTAGAATGCTAAGTGAGATAGAATAAAATATTGCAAATCTATTAGAAATCCAGTTATGTAAATCCTGCGAGCTTTTCATCTTTTGTATTCCTCCCTCTTTCCCTTCCTCTCTCGCACTCTTTGAAAAATTATATTTTTTTCTTTTATTTCTAAAACTTTAGCAATCGAATATTCAATTATTTCAAGATTTTTTCTTTAACATTGCGTGCATGTATTTAATTGGATTTTCTTTCGAGCTTTCTACGTGCGCTTTCAACTCAATGATTTTATTAATTATTAATACTACAGTTGAGAAAATCAAATGATTCTCGTATTAATATTATTTGTATTATTACGTTGGAATTTTTAATATTACATGTTAATATTAAATGTTTAACGTTAGAAATGTTATTAATAATTCTATATGTTGTGCATTTTAATCCTTTTATTTCTTTTTGGAAAGAAGAAAATATGTTTTCTACGAACCTATGTAGAAATAAGAAGCCTTGATTTTTTTTTTAAATTTATGTATGTATATGCAAATGTATACTTATAAAACAATTATGCAAATACCATAAGAGACAGATAAATATAAAGATCGTATGAATGTTTTCAGTCGTCAAAGTAATCTGAATTCGTATGCATATGTGGAGCATTTGTGTGGAAGCAAACAAGAGATGTTTTTTGTCGTCCACCTAGTCATTAAAAGTATATTAAAAAAAAAAAAAAAAAAGAAAAAAAAATGGGGCAGTGGACCAATTTATTTAGGTCAGTAATGTTCGAATACGTTGATCAAAGCTTTCTTTTTTATCGTTATGTTTCAAGCTATTACTTAACATTATTAAATAATTATAATAAGTAATAAATTATTATTATTATTTCGAAATATTTTCAGGAAAGATATATAATAAATAGAGATAGATTATTTTATTTTCGATTTATTAATTGTTCGTATTTTGATCCGTACTGCAGAGAGAAAAGAGGAACTACGTACGTGTAACGATAAAGTAATATGTATATGTGTGTTTGGTGGAAAAAGATATTTTAGTTTATTAGTTAGAAAACAGTGATCTATTTTAATGACACTGATTATTAATATTTTTCCTTTTCTTTTCCTTTAATATTTTATATCATTCGTCATTTTTTAATAATAAATTGAAAAAATGAACTATTTTTTGACGCGGAGTGCTCTCTTTGGCGTAATTCGCATGTATAGTTTGCTATGCGCATGCGCGGAACGGATTATTTAACGATTTTTGCGCTGGATCCGACGCCATATTTGTTCGATAAATACTGTTTTGACACGGCTGCGTATCGTCCTCATTAATTTCAGGTAATTAATAGATTTTTTTTAACGTACACCCTCTTATTATATACCAATCGATAGATAAAGTCAAAATCTTCATGAGGCCGCGTTCGCAAATCAGAACATCATCGCATTCAAAAGATATTCGCGAAAATAAAATTAGCGTCTCGGCGTCCCCGAGGGACATTCTTTATTTCAAATTTTCTAGTATTATTTTCGCGATATCGATACTTATTTAGCTTTTTTAAGATATTTTAATTAATAATTGTTCATTAATTAGCTTCCATATATCATATTTTGTATTATATTCGATTTTCACACACGCACACACACATACATGGATACATGCATGCATACTTACGTACATACATACGTACATACATACATACATACATACGTACATACATACATACATACATCATACATACATCATACATACATCATCATACATATATCACACATACATCATACATACATATATACATATATCATACATACATACATACATACATACATACATCATCATACATATATACATATGTACATACTTATATGGCTATTTCCTACACACATAATTAATTTTATAAATTATTAATACAATCTTACATTTTTCAGGCTTCCGAGAATTGTACGACCTGGAGAAGGACGGACAACAAAGAATACGAAGTAAACAATGCACACACACATGCGTAGCAATTCTTCTTCAAATTGTAAGTCTATCTTTTTTAAATATATAAAGAGTAGCGTAATAGAAGCAGAAGGACAATACTCAGTATATAATATATATATATATATGTATATATATATGTATGTATATATATATATATTCCACGAATTTTCTCGGCCGAGCACTTCCAGGAATTTCCTCGAGCAAAATCGGGACAAAACAGGCTAGTATATCGAGCAGTTTTAAAGGTTTCACTTATACAGAGTAGGTCACTGTGTAGACATCTAAGAGAACATCGATTGATCTTCTTTAAGCTAATTGCTTTATTATCGAATATTTTGATTTTAATATATTTAACTTTATCGCACTATTTAATTAATATTATAGTAAGTTAATTATTATATAGAAAAATATAGAAAATTTTTAGATAGTCTACTCTAGTGCAATTATTATATTATTTAAACAATTTTTAATACTTTGGGTCTCCATATGCAGCAATCTCCAAGTAGTGAGACTTGGAATAGTATTGCTTGATATTTCCAAATATAATTTTTAATATTTTTATTCAATTAAATTTAAAATATATTTTAATTATGATTAATACTTTCGAATAATATATCTTTTAATGCATTGCCTTCAGAAATGATTAACAGGAAATATTCTTTATAAATGTTATATTTTTTTTTTTTTTCTATAATTGATTGTATGTTTCAGCTGTCCAGTTTTTATAAATTATTTGTGATCATCTATCAAGACTTATCTTAGAATCAGTGTTTATCAGTAATATTCTATTTATTTTGTAAATTAAATTAGAGTCAATAGAAATTTGCAATGTAGAGTCAGTGTTAGTACATATCTATCATCGTGGAGTAGGATACTCATCGTGCAAGATTCATCAAAGGCTCCGGTAAGTAAACTATTTTTTAAACATTTCTTCTTTAACTTTTTAAACAATTTTTTATTATTACAATGATACTAATAATTTTCTTGTTCTTTCTGTTTCAGATCATCATTACGATCGTGCAGAAAACGATAAATAAATAGAATGTTGTATCGCTTAAATAAATAAAAATAATCGTGGCGTAGAAGCAGTGTTTGCCCGTAAATATTTATGTTTATTTGTTCAATTAATAAGTTGATTAAATAAAATTCGAGTCAATATAAATTCGCGAAGTAGAGTCAGTGTCAGTGCATCATGCTGGGGCAGGATGCTCATCATGCTGGGGCAGGATGCTCATCATGCAAGGATCAACGAAGACTCTAGTAAGTAAATCTATCTTTAAAAATATTCTTAATAATTCTTAATAATTTTGTATTATAATAATGATACTTATGGCTTTGTTTTTTTTCTTTATCTTTCTTTCAGATCATCATTGCAATCGCGCGGAAGGCAATGGATAGAGTATTGCATCGTTTAAATAAATAAAATAAAAATCGCGAATTAGAATCAACGTTCGTCCGTTATATGCAATTCGTCCGTGTTTCGCGGCAGAAATTTTAAGAACATATATATTTAAATTTACTGCGAGCAAAGCAGTCAGTCATAGAATTAGAGTTTTTTTCGCATAAAGTATTATTTTTCTTTTTAAACAGTCACACAGACTGTTCGCGTATTAGAGTCAGTGCATCATTGAAGATCGTGAAGAAATTTCTTCTTCTATAAAAGAATATTGGTAAGTGAATTTTATAAATTTTACAGCCATTTATTTTGTCAATTTTTTGATTATAATAAATTTTAATAAACATTTTTCTTTACAATCTTTTTTCAGATTGTCGTTGAACTTCTGCTTTTATTAATCTACAAGGATGTTGGGTTTGCTCATTTCTTATCTACCTCTATGTCGACCCATCTCATTTTTAATCTACTATGGATCAGCCACCCTCAATTTCGATCTACAATACGGACGAGTGTTTTGGAGCCATCGCAGAACTTCTTAAGTAGTGAGTCGAATAAATTTAAGTTCCTCCGGTACTCAATCATGCCGAGGACGAAAGGTCCGAATCGGCACGAGTTACTGGTTGTAATTGTTTATATAAATTATGACGAGCACGTGAGTAATTCCTCTTTTGGATTTACTCACGATAATATATTTTTAATTGTGTTTATTTTTCTTGTGCATGCTTATTTATATTAGCACAGGATAGGGTCTTCTTGTTCTAACTTAGTAATATTAATAATTAATAGCAAAAAAATATGTGTATATTGTGTTTCTTTGGTTTTTTTGCATGCCAAGTTTAACATGCTTTGCACTTTAGTTTTACATATGTATATGTATAAATGCAATCTATTTCAGTGTGTTGATATATAATACATGGAAAATAGACAAGAAGACATTCGCGACGGGTAGATCCCTGACTATAAGTGACAAAATATGATACTATTAATTAATTAGAATGGTCGCTTGTAGAAAAGGATCGCCCGAGGTTTTTTGATTGTTGTTGCATTAAAAATTAATTAAATGTTTAATCAATTTGATTGATAAATAAAAGGTCTCAATAGAGTCATTGCTTTTGAAAGAAAAAAGTCGAGTAGAGTCATTGCTAAAAGAAAAAGAAAAACAAAGAGACTTGTAGAGTCATTAGCCCGTAGGCCTAGTTCATAAGTTAATCATTTTTAGCATAGGATTTTCAGCAATTAATATACTAATTCCCGTTTCTCCCCCCTGTGCTTTCTGCGTTCTCATCTATATGCATACCCAGGTGTTACACGTATGGGTGAGAAACAGTTAGTATGGGTTTAGCTTTAAGTTCTCCCTATTTGGCGGCTGTCATTGCGTTTAATGATTGTGCACGATGTACCTTGCACCTGTGTGCGCGTGTTAGGTGGTGGATCGTACATCGTTCCGCGATATTAATCTTTAAATAAATACAAATTCTATATATCTAATATATTGATATCGACATCGTTTTGCATAATAGAGTTAGCACATTTTATGAAAACTTGGAAATACTCGTATATTACTAGTATACGTATACATATATATATATATATATATACTAGTATATACTAGTAGTTGTTTCTTTAGTCATTTACGCAATAATCATTAGCTTTGACAGTCGATTACAGCAATTGGTACGTACCCACCTTAAACTAGAAACACGTGGTTGAGCTAGGGTGTCGGAGGTACCCCGGGGTATACTCTCTAGTGTAGGCATTTGCACCCTGGCGGTATGTGAGAGAATCGTGGAGTGAGTGTGTTGGAATGAATGTTTTGCCATTTTTTAAATATAGAAATAGGTAGGCAGGTAGCATACTTAGGTATGAATGTGTGTTTAATTTTTAAGTAGGTAGGACCGGATGACTCAGGATTTAATTTCCACTCAGGAGTGGAAAGTAACGTCTCCGGATATTTGCAAAGTTTCAGCAAATTTTGCAATTTTTCCAAAGTATGTCTTTTTTCTCTCTTCATATTTTGCTGATGCTCTGTATCGCGAGATCTATCAGTATCAAACAGTTTAAAAGTCTTTGCATTTGTTTAAAAATACATTTCTTTCTTCGAATTAGCAAAGATTTCTGAATATGTTGGATACTTAGTATTAAGTATATTAACACTTTGCACTTTCGTAATTTCTACAGAATATTTAATTAGTTATATATTTATAATAAATGAAAAATGAACTAAATATTCAAAGATTAAGACCGTGTATGATAGATTTTCTGCTCTTGTTCGATATTATTTTCTAATGCTTCAAATGCAAAGTGTTAGTAATAGGTTCATCGATTAGATCGAATATCTGATGGGGCATTCCAGTGAGTGTACTTTTTTATTCTTTTTTTATTTATTTATTTATTTATTTATTTTTTTTTTTTGTAATAACTCTGCACTTAAGGAATGTCTTACATTAGTTGTTAGGGCACGAAGCAAAGAAGAGGCTATATGCCGAAGAGGCCCCCACAAATTGTGGCTCAAGAGGGCAACTATAAACTATGAATCATTTTTTCGAAGGCTCGTCCTTCGAAAGTGACGCATAGTCTTGTCATTTATTTTTTGCATGTTGTCATTATGCTCGTCAGTAGTCATTATCATAACTGGAGTAATTGTTATTATAACATTATATGGCTAATATATATCTTTTTGTTTCAGGTGATCGTCGTTGGATTCATTAATATCATTTCTAATCGGTGTTTTTTTTATTTTTTCTTTCTTTTTTCTTTTTTTTTTTTTTTTTCAATTAAAGCGTCTAAAATGGCAGCTTTTTAAAGTATCACATGTCTATACATGCATTTCTGAAGGCAAACACAATAAATATTAAATATATATCAAATATACTTATTTAAAGAGTTGCTTTCTACAACGAATATAATTTTTTATATTTTTGAGACGTACCAAAGTTTTAAAATTTGTTGCTTTGAAGTTTTTTAAATTCAATAAAATATGTTTATTAAACTTATAGTTAATTAAATTCAATACCCATTAATACTTATCATCGTAATAATATTTATCGCTACAGGAATGTTTATTAATAAAATGTTTAATTATTGAAAATATATGTTTCAGATGCACTACCTCCATCGTTGTTATAGCTGTGTTGTTTGATTTGTATATCAATAATATATACAGGCACATAATTAAAATCCATATAATCGATGCATTCGTATTATTTATGTTTTTATGATTTGTTCTATATACTCTATATTTTTTATGTTTCAGGTATGATTAGATTGATTATGTAGATTGAAAAAATAATATAAAATAACTAACTCGAAACAATTTTCTATTATATTACATTATTTTATGCATTATCTTGCACATTGGTAAAGTATATTAATAAATCTTTATTTTGCCAACGTTTTTTTTCTTCTATTTTATATTAGTTTGTAAGAATATAATTATAAGGCATGATGCATGCTGCACGCTGGGATTTTTAAGCTTTACCTCTTTAAGCTTTAGCACGTTTATCTTAATAGTACTATTAAGAGTTTTAGTTCTAAGGTGAAGATATTTTTATAGGTAATTTAAGGCGAAAAGAGCAGATCGGTCGATTATCTGCTATTTAGACATTAAGATAGTTTAAAAAGCGTGGACATGTGGTTGATTTATAATTAAGTGCCCTTATTAAAGTGGCATTTATTTATGAAATAACCTAATACTTTTCCTATATTTTCAATTACCTTTTTATCCAATTCCATTTAATTTTTAAATCTTTAACTTTAGATTTATCAATAATTCAATCTAGTAAAAATTGCCTTAAATATATATGTTTTAGAATAAAAAAAATTTAACAGTACAAAGTAAATTTAACATAGCAGTGATTAGAAAATTCATATACTTTGTACATTCCCGGGATGTGCAAATTATACGAAAAAATTCTATTAATTTATTTTATAATTTTATAGTACTCTTGCTCTTTTTAATAGAGGTATTTAATAATAAGTCCATGCTTTTTCTCGCGGGTAGGCTAGGGCAAAGTCATGATTGATGCATCTTCAATCAGCTTCGACCGGGTTGAATGAAGGTTCATTAAACATGACTAATTAAATATGTTAACTTAGCCCGTGGATCTCCAGATGCGGCAACCTCCACGTGGTGAGATCTGGGTCGGTATTACTTGCGATTCATCTAAATCTAATTGTAAATCATGTGACGCAAGTACTACCGGGCTGATGGCTGCATAATTCATTGCGTTTTCAAAGTGTTTTCTTTCCGATTAATTAAACATTAAACATTAAAATACTTACGCATTTTGTATTGCCAATCATACTTAAACAGATAAATAAATCAAATAACATTGTAAAATAATTTCTGAGAAAACACGTCTTGTAATATATATATATATATAAAACTTTAGTTGAATGAAAAAAAAGAAAAAAAAAAAAAACGAAAGAATGTTTCCCTATGTCGCAAAATTTGTATTGCTTTTTCGGAAGTTCATCAACAACACTATGCATCCCTTGTCGCTATAACTTTGATAACAACCGTGTAGGTCGATAATAATTTAATTTAAACTTTGAAGGATCGTGGAACTTGGCAAATTAATATTTCATTAGATTTTCATTCGCATGTTATCGCGTCAATCGTCAAAGAACGGATTTAATAATAACGGATTTTTGTAAACTCTAAAGTAATTATAGATAGAGACTAGGAGAAATGGATAAATAGATAGATATTCGTCTAGTGAGAAAAAGTAGATGCTATAGATGGGCAGAAGGGATCTAATCTTCCTTAACGAGTCGATTTTCTACGATCGAACAAATCTTTTCCGTAGGGAAGTAGGAAAGACCTTTAGTAGATTTTTTTACGATAAAACGACATGATTTCCGGGAAAGAACATCTTTAGGATCAGTAGGATAGAACAAGAGATATCGATTTAACAAAGCTTGTAACAATGTAAGTAGATTTACGTTAAGACTCCTTTGAGACTCGTCTTGCAAAGCCAAAGAGAGCGTTTGCACACCTTTTACATTTTATTTAGTAATTCCCTGAGAAAACTATTGTTTATAATAATAGACCGCGTTTTAATTTGGCTGAAATAATTAAATAAATAAAAATATTATTAATCCCGATCTAATAAAAAGTTACAAGATTTTGCAAGCAGATGCTTAACGAACGAGTCTTTCATAATAAATTCCGAGAGATTTTTCTCGAGCAACCGCAAACGATTATTACTGCAAGGAGGTCGATCCAAAGCACGTGGAAATTCATTCGAGATTTATCGCTCTCGAAGGAATCTCAGAACTAGTGATTTCTAACGCTTTTTTTTCAACAACGGACCGGTCTATGCGGTACTCTTAAGATTCCATACGACGTCCGAGATATTCGCGATCACAAACACGCAATAAAACAAATTATTTTCTTTAAATTTTCCAAATCTTCTGGACGAAGTTTCGAATTTCGAGTTATTATTTTTTCATAATTATCTAATCAATAGATTTTTATACGAGTTAGCGACAATTTGTTAGGGATCATTTGCGTAAAATCTCGGGTATCGTAACAATCGATTATCTTACAAAGATGTCGTTCAAGAGCCAATTCGAATGTCAAAGGATAATTTTACTTGCTAACCATAGTTCTTTTTAATAGAATTTGATTCATTCTTCCCAAACCTTATTTACCATAAACCTTTGACGATATCGTTACATGCAAAACGATTTTCTCGTACATATTAGATTTAGTAAAGAACTTTCTCAAAACTATTGTAATTATATAAAATAAATAATAAAGTTAGCAATTTACCTCATAGAAATAGAAAGAGTCAATTTCTTCGGTCGCGTTAATGTCCAGAGAAGTGACGTTGAAATACTCTGGTATTAGAAATATGCCATCGGTTGCGTTTTTCCCAACAGTTACATCAACGTCATAGCTTTGATTTCGATTACTTCTTTGTTCTCTGTTCTGACCGACGTCGGACGACATTTTGTGAGATCTTCAACTCCTCCTTTATTTCGTTCTCTTTCTCAATAATGAACCTTCAACGTTCCTTAAGATTTATCATTGGATAAAGATCTCGCAGCATTTTCATGAGATTTCTTTCTCGATCACTCTTCTTTTCTCTTCATTTTTATGAGATTTAAATACTAAAGTTCGCGGCACCTTGCTTTCCTCTTTTTTCCAACAAATCCTTCTCTTGTGAAGCATCTTTTAAACGAGATGAACAAACCATATACACACATACACGGATACATACATACATCCACCCACACACGCACGCGCACGTTTATACACCTCTTTTCAAATATATTTTCTACATTGTTCGTTGGATCGGAAATCTACATCATACACATACATACGAAATTGCACGATCCATTTGTTTGCTATATTCCTTTCTTTATCTCTCTTTCTCCCTTTCGATATTTCCCTTCGTAAAGTTCCGAGTTCGAAACGAGGAAAATCGGATAGATATGAAACACGGATTCTCCTCTATCCTTTCAGTTTTTTCTCGAAGGTAGAAATGTTATAACTATAAATATAAACGCGTCTCAAGTGACATATCAAGAAAAGAGATCGACGTCACTCGTAGCAATGTAGAAGAAGTTTCCCAGGTGGCATGTCGAGGGTAGAAAAATAAAAAAAAAGAGATATATATATATATATATATATAAAAGGAGATCAACAGGTTGCGATATGAAAGGAGGATTAATTAAACTAGTAGCGTTCGTCGAGCAACGTTTCGAATTTAATGCGAAAGGAGAGACCAAAAGGATGCATTCTCTTTGTTGCGATAGCAATCGATCGTGCCATTGAAAGGGAGATAGAGAGAGAGAGAGAGAGAGAGACGCGTTGTAGCTTTCTTAAATAATTTCAACAAAGAGCATTTATCCGGTTAACATAGAAATTTAAGACTAGCAAGAAGTCAAAGAATGGAACAAGAAACGATATTAAAAAAAAGAATGAGGGAGAAGATGTTCGAGAAGGGTAACTCGATTTTCTCTCGTTAATCTTCGGCTCTCAAACCACAAGTCCCTTAGCTCATCTATCGGATAATATCCTCGGCACCTGTTTTTCTCAAACTTTTTCGAGAATCGATTGTACCGCGCCACGAAGTTGAAAGGGGAAGAGTACGAGGAAGAAGAAGAGATGTGAAAAAAAGAACGAGGGATAAATCTATAGTCGCACTAGAGAAAAACGAATCGACGGGATGCCGGATGTGATTTCATCCATGTGAATCGTTCGATTTCTTCCATACTCTTTCCAGATGAATATTCGAGTACAACGATCAGCTTTTTCTATTTTTTCTTTTCTTTTCTATTTTTGCTTCAGAGTATCTCGCTAGTTGATAAATATTTCTTCTTTTTTTTTCCTCTCACGATTAGCATTATACGAAGAAATAGCAAAAATGATTTTTCTATGTAAATATAAATGATGGAAACGAGCAAAAGAGAAATCGATTATGAAAATAGAGATTTTCACATCGAGTTACAGTACTTTGAAGGTATTGATCAACGTATCTATGATACGTGTTCGATTCGATTAGCAAGGATTTTCAACATTAATCTAATACGTTCTGACTTTATTGATGTATAATATAACTAAATCCATGCTTATTCTTTTTGCGCTGATCTTGATTCTTTTTTCTTCTTTATCTTTGGAATTTTATAATATTATTTATAATAATTAATAACGGGGTAATTTAAAGCAAAATCGTATAATATGAATTTACAAACAAGTGGATAGAATGCGCTTTTAGGTCTAATCATATTTTTGAAAATATAAAATGAATCGTAATAATTTACGTACGCGAGCTATTTAATAAAAGTAAATAATTATTTCAGAAATAATCGTTGTGCAATTGATATCCCATCTCGGAAGTCCGACCTTTTTTTTCTTTTTTTCTTTTTTTCTTTTTTTTTTTTTTTGTTCTTTTTTGACGATAGAAAAAGAAATAAAGATAATAACGGAGTAGAGGACAACAAAGACGAGTCGTCCTCGCACGAAATTATGCAATAGCTTTTATCACAATCATTTACATAATCTTCTTTGAAGTGCTTTGATAGTTAGGTTTCAAATCAAGATTCTAATTTAGACTTGGAATTAAAAGGAAACGGATCGATGGAAAGATACGTATCGACATTTTCTCTTTAATCTGTCTCAGAAAATTTCTAACCACTTTAAACGTAACTTAGGACCGAAAATCGAATTAAAACGGAAATCTAGCCTCCACGTGAGACGCTGAAAGGCGAGCAGAGATAGTTTTCTCGTTTAGAGAGCAAAATGGTGTTCAAAGTGACTCCTTCTCCGTCTTCCTATCAAAAGTTTTTATCTAATAAACGATCTGGTTCTATTTAATAAATCATCGGTGACGCGTTAATAACATCTCTTTTACTTTAGAAAATTGTCTCTCTCCCTCTCTCTCTCTCTCTCTCTCTCTCTCTCTCTCTGTCTCTTTCTTTTCAGATAGTCTCATCATTCCTCTCGGGGGATTTATTTTTTAATATCTTTGTATCTAAAGAATGCTATTTTAGTCGAAGATAATATACCAAAACGATCAATCACCAAATTCCATTTTCGCGTTTTTGCAAATAGAAACGTTTAATAATAAATCGACGAAGAAACGAAACTGATCGTTGAAACGACGAGGGAATACGTCCGATCTATAAATGTAAAAAATATAAATAGTTTGATATTATGTTATAAAGAAAGAGAGGGAGGGAGAGAGAGAGAGAGAGAGAGCGAATAAGAGAATGACGAAGAATACACTAACTCGTACGAAGCGCGGAACGCAACTGAAGGAAGAGCGGAGAGAGTAGTCGCTTGAAAAGATCGCCGACGATGACTGAATTCGCGCGCACGCTAGGGAAAGAGCACGCCGATGGAGGGAAAGCAAGAGGAACGAAAAGGGGAGGGAGAATGAACGACTGAATCCTAGTGATCCTCCTTCTAGCAACTATCAAAGTGTATCCTGAAATTGTTACAACTTTTCTTCGCAATGCCATCGTAGAAAAAACATTATTTTTACATAAGTTTTTCGCATGAGACATCCTTAATTTGATTAACATTTTATACGAAATACCTAACAATTTATGTTTATGCAATATTATTATTCGATTGCCTTCTAACATATATATCTAACATATATATCGTCTTTTAATTATTGGAAAAATTTGACTTTCAAATGAAATCGAGTGGTGAAAATTACTAAATACTATTTATCGGAGTACTCAAAAGATCTCCCGTATTTTTTCGTTAACATTCAAACGTGCAATAATTTACCGAAGTGCATTCGGATGCAAAAGCTGATCGTTCGAACGGAAACACGTTCACCCGTATTTGCGAGGTTCTGCGAGGCAATAAATAACGGTCTGGCAGAAGGGCTGTTATAAATAATTAAAATTTCAGATGCAAAACACGAAGATAGGCATTTGATTTCGCAACACGTCGTACAGCATTACGCTAATCAATTTTAATTACTTCTATTTTTCCCTCTTTCATTTCTTCTTTTTTTTTCCCTCTCCTCGATTTCATTTCATACGCTTAGCGATCGAATTGCTAATGATTTCTCTTGACATCTAGACGTTTACGGTGCTTTTTAATATCAAAGAAGTGAGAAAAAACAGACGAGGATATTTCAATACAATCTTCTTCCCATCACTTTGAATGTCTTAAATTTAATACCAGGAAAGATTTCCTTTCCTTCCTCGTTTAATATCTGATCGTAATCTTTAGCTAAAAGAACTTCGAATCCACAACGAGCAGCTGATTTTTGAGAAATCGTCGAACTAAATATTGTCGCCGTCACGCCGATATTATACTCTCGGCCAATTTGTTCCCTAAGTGATAGAAAAAATATTATCATTGTAATACTCAATACTAATTCATCGATATGAGAAAGTATAAAAAAATTTCCTCACCTTACACTTAAAATCTGCGCACCAAGTTTATGGCCACGATAAGAAGGATGAACGCTCAAGCCAAAAGCAAACATGTATCTGTCCGTGTTATAATGCTCGTAAATCTTTGCATCTTTGCACAATTTCATTACAGGATCAATTAAATCCTTAGCTAAACATTCTTGAATCTAGGAAAAAAATGAGTAATCGTGCTTGAAATGTTTTTTTTTTTTTCTTTTTTTTCTTTTTGGCCGCAAGTACATTGTATAATTACAAGATACATGTCCAATGTACAATGCGTTATTTAGGTACCTTATAATTATCGAGTTTTCTATTGTCGTCTTTAATCTCATAGCCTATTATGTTTGTTCCTACTATTTCGGGTTTACCTCCCTTTGGATCCACGAGAAAAGCACCGACTGACAATCCTTGGTTTAAAATAATTGTCCATATATTTCGTAATTCTTGTACAGCCACTGGGTCTTCCTTTAAATCTATAAACGCGATCACATTCGTTCATTTTTTTTTTTTTTTTTTTTTTTTTTTTTTTTTTTTTTTTTTTTTTTTATATTAAAATATAAAAAAGATATCATATCGAGATATTTTTGCTAATTATTATCTCGTTTAGATGTCATATAGACATTTTTTTCCAGATTAATCGTAAACAAATAAATCAATATATATATAAAAAATTTGCGACAGATTTCACGATAACAGAAAGATAAGAATAATGACGATAAGAACAAAAGGAAGAGGAGAATCATAAAGACGATGGACTATGTACGCCTATTGATAAATAAATAAATTGTACGAATAATTGTACTACTCACTGAGACTGACACAGCAAGGCTCATCTATGACGAAATACGTAACCATATAATCAAGAATATCCTCGTATCTATCCTCTGGTATTTCTTGTAAAACGATCTTCACGGGTTTCGATTCACCATCAATAGTTTTGAATACATCTATCGTCTTCCAAATTTTAATCGGCCCAGGTGGTCGTATCGAAGGCAATTTTATCTCCTTCATATTAATATTTTTCTCACTTTCATCGGTAGCACGATTCATACTTCTGTTTCTTCAAAAAATTATGCGTAGAAGTAAGAAATTCGAATCAATGTATCATGTTCGCGTAACTGACGGCAAATATGTTCTACTTGATTACACAACTGTCTTTATAAAGGACGGATCCCTCGTGCAAGCAATAAATTGAAGAAAATTGTACACTCAATGTATTTTATCTTATACTTATAAATGATTAATTTTTCTAGACGTTATATCTTAAATTCATTCGATAAACTATTGACATTGCGTTACGATTATTTTTTTGATTTATAGATAGAAAATTTATTGATTCATGAATAATGAAATCATAATAATTTATCTTTAGTTTTCAGCTCTAAGATATTTATTTAAAAAAGGAGCTTATATAAATTTTATTTATGAATTATACTTACTTGTAAAAAGAAGAATTAAATATATATTAAATCGCTTAAGATTTCGTTAGAAAGTTCGTCCTGACAGATTTCATTCGGAAAACTTTTCTTCGTTCGTTAGTTCTCGCATCATCACGAATACGATAGTAATAAGAACATTAGCGAAAGAATGGGCCATTTTAAACTCGTTTATAGTTTACGTAAGTCATAAGAACGAACGATAATAAAAGGTTCGTTCTCTTAAATTATTAGCACTTAGAATAAGTGGAAAATTGTCTATTATTTTTCAACTAAATATATATCTATTCGAGTCTCGTTGAGAGCATGAGACTACGTTTTAATCATCAGTTTGATGATAATATATAAAAAATATCGTTGGAATGAATTTTACGTAATGACATTGCTACTCTATCCACCGAGTTTTTTTTTTTTTTTTTGTATAATTTTCTCGCGATTTTTAAAATAGCCCAGTCAATATCATATCGCTCCTACGCTAATGATTATAAATATTTTATAAATGGTTATCAAAGGGACACATGTTTACTAATTGCCACATATTGAAAGATAAACAATTATAAAGTTTTATTTATGTATCTCATGTTGTGAACAATTATTTTTATTTTACATTTGTTATCTTAGATTGACTTTTTTTTATACAGGATATACAATACATCAAAGGCTTTTAAAGATCACAGGAATTATAAATTAAACAGGCGTTAATTTACGTTGCTGTAAAATCAGTATTGAAATCATAATTTTCGGATGTCGTCAGATTAAATTCTCCCAATTTATCCGCTAGTGTTGCAGTTGCTTTCTCTAAAATTTTATAATTGATATTTATTAAATAAATTTACAAAGATTTTATAAGTTCACATTGTTCTTTTATAAAGATAAACGTCTGGTACCTCTTCGAGCTTTATCTTTTTTATCTTTTTTGTATTGAAGCTTCTGTAGTTTATTTAATTTTTGATTACCCTCCAATTCAAATAGCGGATCCGTCTTTTTCTTTTGCTCGGTAGAAATTAATTTAGGCTTAGTCTCGAGCTTCTTCTTTAATCTTTTTTCTAACTTGAATTCCTAAATGACAGACGGAATATACTTTCATATATTGGAACATTGGATGACACAAACGTCTACTTACTGCATCTTTCTGAATTTCCACTTCCATAACTGATGTAACAGGCCCTGTACTGTCAAATAATACAGGTTCCTTTATACTCTCTTTACTTGCTGCTTCTACATTATCTAACATCATTCTTTCTTCAGCAGCAAAACTTTCAATATCAAATTCTTTAGCCATTTTACTGACAATCTCTGCGGATAAGTGGCATATTGGCTGCTCAGGTGGCACTGTATAATACCTAAAGTACAATTTCGAGAATATAATAGGAAATTTAAGAGAGATAGATATACCTGGGTATTTGGTAGAGGACATACCTAATTTTTCCTGAATTCCAATCTTCTAAAACACAACGTGCAGCGGCTAATTGATTTGGAACGCCACCTTTCTTAAATTTTCCCATTCTTTTTGCTTTCAAAGCAAAAAATTCCTCGGGTGTAGAAAATTCAGGGATATCGTATAATTCCATGATATGCTGTTTAGAAATTCTTCGCAAAATTGCAGTAGCTGGTGTATAGGGATCCTTAAGAGCTTGAACCTTTACTGCATTTTTAAGAGCTACGGACGAATCATCTTCATTTGACGATTGACGACCAGCAAAAACTATACCAGGAGAATCTAATAATTTTATTTTTGAATCCAATTGTACTGCTTGCATTGCTTTTGTGACTCCTACAGGAGGAAACAAAAATAGTAATCATTATGAAAGAAATAAAAAGAATTGCTAGATTGTATATTCAATTTTTGATATTTTTGTATATTCAAAATATACCTGGTGTACTTCCAACATTACATGCTCTACTTCGTTTTAGAGAATTAATAACACTCGATTTTCCGACATTCGGAAGTCCAACAACTCCTACTCTAATACTTGTCTTTATATTACCACTATTTCTACAATAATTTCCTAGTAAGGATAATAATAGTTCAGCACCAAAACATGTTCCACCTTGAATCATGTGCTCTGTTTTCTTTCCCAATTTTCTTCTGCCTAATCTTTTGGCTTGATCTTGAGTAGAAGCTTTAAATGCAATCGCTGGTAAACTCCCACGCAAATACTTCAACCATTGATCTAAATTTTCTCGTGGTACAAGATCCGCTTTATTCAACACTATAACTAATCTCTTATTACCCTTTGCCGATTGTACAGCTTCTTCTACCTAAATTAAGATAATTAATTAAGCTGGCTATGTTATTCTTGATAATTATCTATGTATTTATTTGCCGTATATATTTTTTTATTTACCTGTTTGCATCTAGTACCTAACGGATCTCGTGCGTCAACAACTTCTAAAATAACGTCAGCAGCATCTAAAACTTTCTTAAATTCTTTGTAATATGCCTTCAATGAATTTTCTTCTCTGGCAACAGCGTTTTTAATTTCTTGACTTTTGTCATCCGTATCCATAGCTATGTCATGTTCATCGTCTTTCTTTTGTGCCTCTTGTACCAATCCTTGTAGGCCATTCCTTGCAAGTTCATCACGTTTCTTTTCTCGTGCAGCTTCGCGCTGTTTCTTCTTCTCTTCCTCATTTTGCTTTTTCATTGCTTCTACTTCTTTGAGTATATCTTCTTTAAATGGGCACTGATTTGGAACTTCGATTACCTTAGGTTTTCCTATTTTAAAGAGAAGTATTTTATAAATAGATATCATGATTTATAATATAATTTAACAAACTCAAATTTGCAAGATACCTTTCAATTTTTTTTTAGCTTCTTTCCTCATCTTTCGATTATGTTCTCTGACCTTCTTTTCTATTTTATATCTCTTTCTTGCCGGTATACGTTTACTTGGTTTCTCTGTTAAAAAAAAATTTATGTTAAATAAGATAATAAAATGTGCAAAATGAGAACATTCTAAATTTTGTCAGTAATTGGAAAAACTTCTTAACCTATGATTTATTTACTGATTTCTTTACAATTGCAAAAGAACTTACTCAGACAAAACTTTGCCATCCTTTTCTTTTATTTATTTAAAAACGTCTCTATAATATAATGTTTATATTATTTCCAATTTTTGCCCTTGTTTGTTAGCATGCGGATTGCTATAAAAATAATTACGTGAGTGCATCGACGTCGAAACAAATTAGGTTAGAAATTAACATGTTGAGCAACATAGCCGCGCAAAAAGTTCCTTGGCGCTAACACTTTCCGCGTTATGATATTAGATGTTTTTAATCATTGAAAACATTAATTTTTTCGTAACTATTTTTTGATTCACTCTTCCTATAAAATAAATATAAAAAAAAATATATATATATACATATACAAATCGATAATTGAACGTAAATTTTCCATGTACAGTTTATCGTTTAAAGGAAATAATAGTTTTTAAACAAGTAATTAACGGGAATCATCGTGGACTATCGCACTTGAATGAAGAAGAAGAAGAAGAAGAAGGTGCACTTCAAAATATTATTTATTTTAGTCATGCATTTTTTCTACTAATCGTTCTAGTTTCGTATTACATGAAAAATTCATTAACTATACTTTCATCGTCTTGATCTGTCCTAGAGCAGAATGAACAATTGAAACGGTGAAAGGCATTGTTATACGCATATGAGAATTCTCACACTTTCATTGGAATTTATAAAAAGCGTTAAAAAATACTCCGCTAAACGCACATACCCGCTTATGTATGTATACAAACACACATATACGTAAACGTTGTTGGGAGAGAAGAGAACAGAAAATTCTCACAAATTGTTTTCCCGTGCGAAGCATCGTACTTTCGTTTTTGTGATCAAATTTCTCCATAATATTGATAATCCGAATCCATTGTTTAATCTTTTATGAAAGAATGATCATAGGGAAATCATGGAATCAATTTATTTAAGAATATTGGACATATTTGGGAAAACATTGATGATGTCTGATATATAAAAAATACTCGATATGGTAGAGCATTTTAAACATTTTTTTTGTATCCTTTCTTAATTCCTAGCATTGAAAGAAAAAAATTCGTTGCATAAATAAGAATATGTAATATAGCAATGTTCGTTCTATCAACGTCGATGCGAAGCGCCATTGACGGAAGGGAAAGGACTCACAGTAAGTTCTGGTATGACCAGAAGGAGGCGCCCAATCCCGCACCCTCATTCATATCCGTAATGGCTGCTGTCTAGCGTTGTTCGCTGAGTGCGTTCTCTTCGCGCGCGCGACGGAGAGAGCGCGAGAAAACGGGAAGGAGAGGGAGAAAAATAGAGTGAGAAAGAGAGAGGGAGAGCGTGAAAAGAAACTCCGGACGTGCCGTCGTGAAAATTCAGTGCGCGCCGATCAACGTCGCGTGGTGTGAAAGTGTTTGGTTGTCTTTAAAAACATTCGTTATTCTCCCGTGCAACGAAAGAACGCACCACTACGGGAATACTCTACCACCGTTGCAGTAGTAGCAGTTAATATACACGAAGCACACTCTGGGATTCTCCTTCTTTTCCGAGATGGACCTAGTGCTTTGGATGTGTATGTTTGGATGCGTGAGAGAGTGAGTTAGTGCGCGCGAGCGTAAATGTGCCTATGCGTTTGCCACTACTGGTGGTAGTGAGTGTGTTTTTCTCGTTTGTACGATTACACGAGGAAGACGACGACGACGACGACAACGACGACGACGACGACGACGACGACGACGACGACGACGACGACGACGACAACAATAACAACAACAACAACAACAACAACAACAACAACATCAACAACGACGACGACGACGAAGAAGAAGGCGCGTGGACGAGCGTCCTTCGTGAATTTATTCAGGAGAAGGAAGAAGATAGCAGATAGGTGAAATTGAGGCGGCGCTTGTTCGTTACCTTAATCCTGACTTATCTCCTCGAGACGAAGAAGAGAGAAAGAGAGAGAGAGGGCAGAGTCTGTGCTAGACAGAAGGAGGGTGTCGCGGTGTCGTCTCGAGTTAACTTAGCGTCGTAAACAGAAAAGTGACAGCCCGACTTGGATGAGGAAAAAGAGAGAAAAGGATAGAAAGAAAAACGACGTGTTGGTGGACATCGTCGAGACGAAGGAAACCCATCGACGACGTTCGGTGCTCACTCTGCCCCGCTACGAATTCTCCACCGTGGTTCAAGGTCTTCTAAAATCATCCAAGTACGTGCAGTCGTCTGCCTGCCAAGGCTCCTCGAGAAAACGATTTCTCCTTGCAAGAAAAACGATTCGCTTTTCTTCTTAATTCCGTTGCTATCTGGTGAACGACGACGACGACGACGACGTTGACGGTGATGTTGACGTCGAGAAAAGAAACGTCGAACGAGCGTGCCTTGGAACGTGAAGAGAAAAAATAACAGGAACAGGTGTGTAGATATTGTCCAAGTTTTCATTTTCAATATTTCTTAGTATTCTGCTTATTAATGATGCTTATATAAAAGACGAACAAATAATCTTTGGCTCGTTACAAAAAAGCATCATCATCATCATCATCTTATTTTTCCCAATAATCATGTGCAACGTTGATCATTGAGCACTGATTGGCGCATTTCGAATAATATTTTCAAATGTTATCGAATAACAAAAAATTGTTTAAATAACTCGAAGCGAATAACTCGTCGTAAGGTGTTCGCTCGAGATAAACTGCTTGAAGTAATTATATACGGGCAAATTGTAAATCCTGATAGACCTATATTAAGTTAAGAATACAGAAAGAGAAAAAAAAAAGGAAAATTTGATTTGATCCCATCTTCGTAATTACCAGCACGTGGAACGAATTTTGTATATTTGGTTTCGACAAGAATCGCGACACATTACATTTTTATCGGCTTATTAATAACTACGTGTGTTTAGCTGGCTAATAAAAAAAGATTTACCGATGCACCGATCTTAATTGTGGTCGATCGTTATAACGAATAAATTAATATACTTAAATTATTCAACGTGCGAGCACGAAAGGATTCGAATGTATTTTTCCTTTTTAAATTATTAATAATGATGATAAATTATTATCCGCGCGTCTATACGTATATAGCCGAGTATGAAATAGATGTTCCTTACCGTATTCAATTAAGATTAGAATGCGTCCAAGCGAGTTCGTTTACGTAACTAACCAGATAATCGGTTTACCGGTAACGATCGTAGCTATTCGCGCGTCGATCAATTCGATGCTTTTTACGCGATACAAATACACCGTAGAAACGTATTTCAATGAAATAATTGTGGCGATCATTTTTTTCTTTTTCTTTTTCTTTTTCAAATATAAATTTTAATCGACTTTACAGTAGTTATTCAGTAAGTTATTCCGGATATTATTTAACTCATAGACGTATTCATGTCGTAGGTACGAAAGGAACAAGAGAATTTTGAAAGTTCATTCAAGAGAAGAGAACGTGTGCCAATCGATGAGACAACAGAGTCTTCCTTTCCGATCGTTTCGAATGATCGTTCTTAAACGATCGACTGTGATTTAAAATCGTGATTCTACTGCCAAAAGAGGAGACTTTCGAAGTTGAGAGAGAGAGAGAGAGAGATGCCAAGCTGTTAGATTAGTTTAGAGAGCTCGCATAACTTGGAAGTCTTCCCGAAGAAGCGTCGTTGCTGATTCGAATTTAAGAAGAATTAATCTCTTCTAATTCGTCATTAACATTGACATCGAGGAGTGTCGTTTATATGGCAATGCGGTACCATCATCGTCGAACTTTATCGCGCAGTTATTATTCGTGCTACACAGAGTGGAAGTTGGAGGAATAACAGCGAGGATGTTCGGGAAGGTGCCATCCAGTATCAATTCGAACGCAGGCCCTGGACCACCCCATCAAAATCCTACGAATAAAGTCCCTTACGTCAGGCCAACGACTGGGACGACGTGCCTTTCGTGTTACGAAGTACCAACTGTTCAATCTAGTACTTCCGATGAGAAGGCAAAGTCTTGGTGTCCGGTGTTATCCGAGTCATTGCCGTGTAATCCTTCGCAAGATCGTTCCTTACCCCTATCCACTTCGTCCTCCGTTACGGAGATAAACGGAGCCACGAGAAAGGAGCAACAAGCTACGTTCTCGACAAACAGGAACCTGCAATCCAGCAATAAATCCTCTTCTTCCATCAAGGACTCTACAAGGATCCACAGATGTTCTTCCAATCCCAATTGCCCTGGTCTGTCGAGTACAACTACGAAAACTTCTATTGGTTGTCTCTCGCCGAGATCCCAAAGGATTGCCATCAGCTCTTCGAATCTCGAGTCAAAACTGACGAGAAAACACTCTGTCGGTAGTCGAGAATTTGCAATTAGCAGAGAATTGTCTTCGTGCAAGTCTAACTTCAGAGACTTTGTTCAATCGAAAAACAACGATGCTACCTCTGAAAGCGTCGACGAAGTTCCGAGCGTCGTCGAGGAGTTTGTCGATCCTTCGACGATCCTGACGAGCGCTACTTCGACCGTTCATCAAACACGAGTCACACAAAAATCCGCGTCTAGGTCGAACTCGACGGGTGACAATCCTTGTTGCTTTGAAAGAACGACGGAAAGAGGCGAGCCCAAGGATCATTATCATCATCATCAACATCATCATCACCATCATCATCATCGCAACAATCTTGCCCGAACACCAGCCGAACTTTTGCAACAAAATTGCATCGACTTCGTCATTCAGGATTTACCGACCGAATTGCAATCCTCGCCGAGAAGTTACAAGGATCGTGAAAAAACTCGTGACACTTGGAGACCAACTGAGATGGAGGGAAATTTGTGTGGACTGAACTCTTGCTCCGGTGACTCCTTCCAAGATGGTACCTCCACCAAGAGGAGAACCGGTGCATCCTGTCAAGCGCTAAGGCACGCCGTTGCTTCCTTGAATCGTCTCGATGACTTTTACATGGAGAAAATTGGCGCTGGTTTCTTTTCCGAGGTCTACAAGGTACAAGGCTACGTTAAATCTACTTTAGATTTTATTTTATTTATTCTTTGACCGATTGCAGAGGAAATTTCGTAGAAACCGAAATCTTCCATTCGATGACAAAATGCTTCGATGATCGAACTCATTATCAAAGAAAGGCTTGTTAAAACATTATTTTTTTCTTTTTTTTTTTTTTTTCACTCTCTTATCGAACCAATTGTTCCACGAGACAAATAAATTCGTAGAAACTCACGAATACAGTTCCTCGCGCCAAAGGAATGTTATCTTTTGCAGATTAGTATCGGTTTAGATAAGATATGGTTGCGCGTCGAAAACGAGCACGCAGAATTACGACGGACGAGCTTAGAACTCCTTCCCTCTCTACACTTCGTAAAATTTAAATCGCGCTCTGACTTGCACTTCTCCTAGATGTAATCGGATCTTTATATTTTTCCTATCTCGCCGGAAACTTCTCTTTCATTTTATTTACAAGAAATTATCGACGTATCTTTTCCTTGAAAAGTACAATAGCGAATCTTAAGTAAGTGATAATTATTGCACTAATATCTGTTGATCGTTTACACACGTCAAATGTTGCATTCCAACTGACGAAAAAATAAGCAATAATATGCGAAGCGTGCACGAGCTCGATGAGTTCTTATTATTCTAAGCTTAATAAATGCTTAGTGTAGCGTGGAATATGTATCATGAATGTAATCAGAATTAGATATACTGGATAACAAAAAGGAAGGAGAGCGATTGTTAGTTATCGTTATATAAAACGTTTTCATAAGGAAAGCGGGAATCGTCGTTGTTTTTCGAATACTTCCTACTCCTAGTTTCATTTCAATCTTTTTCAGTTCAATTCTCGAGAAAATTGAATCAAATTTCGTATTGTACTAGATATCGGTAGAAAAATCTTCCTTGTGTTAGACGAATGAGATTTTAGAAAGCGCATTAGTCGTTTAGTACACGTGACGAATGTTACTGTTTGACGTATAGCGGCTCGGATGCTACGATTTAACCGACAGATGCATCCCAGAGAGAACGTGTGGTAGTTAGAAATGCGTTAGAGAGAAGGTACCTATGTTTAAAAGCATCTGGAAAATCGATTCTCTCTTTTCCTCGATTTTTCAATTAGAAAGTGTATTACGAACGGTCTACGCGAAGTCGAAGTAGAATGAAAGTAATCGATCAATTTGTTTCTTCGACATATTATCTCTAAATGATCGATACTTTATATACGAAGAATTACTTTATATACGAGACTTTTTATTGCTAATTCACATTCTAAGTATGTATGAATAAAAAGAGGGAGGCAGGGAAAAGGCAACATGTATGTAGGGTCACACTTGCT